>NC_132879.1:44396819-44753670 GCF_030463535.1 Salminus brasiliensis
AGTCAAATCCGGAGCAGCAGCTGTAGTCAGACTCATCCGGAGATTGTTTTCAAGGGGAACAAGAGGTCGTTGGAAAATGCGTGAGAAACAGCAAGTGTGGCGTGAGAACTAACTGCGTGAGTCTCACGGCCAAAGCATAAGGCACTTGGCAGCGCTGTTTGTGCTACGTTGCTTTGGGGAAAGCCAGTCCAGGCCATTTAAGCCAGTCCAGGCAATTTAAAACAGATCTGCACTAGCTAGCTCCATCTTGTAAAGATTGTCACTTTTTTTTTCTTGCTAGCTATAGCAAAAGTTATTTAGTACCTGTGTATTTAAAAGAAGGCTCCAATGCAGTGTCACCATTCTTCAGCCAATCACCAGCCTCCACCTGTGCTAAAAGACCTGCTTTCAGAAGTGACGTCACGTCTCGCCACCAGTTTGGTCCCACCAGCTGCTGGGGGGGGGGGGGGGGGGGGGTTTCCACCCCCTGTCTTCAAGTTTGGCAGGATCTGCGAGAGTACCGATGGTGCAAGAGCTGGGCTGACGACGGGGCCTATGCCAAAGACAATCAATTTAACTTGCAGTTTTAAAATTTTTCCCATATCATTCATTGTCAAGATTAAATTTATAATGATTTACTGCCCTCATGTCTCCAGTCTTCTGCTAGAAATGTTGAAAATGTTAAAAATGTTGAAATGATACAATAAATGATTTTTGTGACAAATGGCTTTTTTGTTTTATACAATCGTTATTTTACTGTTCTTATAAATGTAATGCAAGTACAGTGCTGTGATTATTACTGTAATAAAAAATACCAGTGTTTTATAGGTAATGCGATTAAATGTACAGTATGCATACTGTAAAATTTACTACAGCAACTTACTAGCTAATTGCTGCCAGCAAGTTACTCTACATTGCAGTGTAGTGTACAGTGTGCTTTTCTTGCAGTTGCAGTAAGTTATATAATTCAAGACAGACCTTGGTTAAGACAGACCCTCTATCTAATAGTGAGGAATCATCATTCTTGGCTAGGATGGCACTAGTAAGACGTCATGGTACAGACTGTATTAGGTGCTGGAAGGGGTTCATTATGGAGGTTAACTGGTCCACTGTGACACGAGTGTGAGTGGTGGCCCGTGGGCTCGTGTTATGCCATTGGGAGGCACCCTTAATGTGCGAGAAGTCCATTCTTGGTACATCTTCACTTCGGCAGCTCTAGAACATTCCATGAAGTTAGCAGTTTCCGAGATGCTACTACTCTTGAAGGGATGGACATATTTTTACCAGTAAACATGTGCTTTATTATGTGTATTATATTCTAGTTGTGTTGTACTGCAGTGATTTTTCTGTAATATTTGTTAGTTCATGTCTAGAATTACCGTAACTGGGCAAGTCAACCAGCTGGTTGATTTGTGTATACCACTTCCGGAATGGGTCATCTGAAAAAGAAAAACAAATGATTTAGGAACACAATCATTTTACCAATAAATGTATTTTTAATACGATTTTGAAAAATATTTTTAATATCATTATTTAAATGTAAGAATATATTTTAAAATCCTATTCATATCTCCTCACTGTCACAAATCTGTCTTTCCGTTTCCTTCCTTTTGGTTGATGTAATACAGTATGTTTCATTCGTGTAGAAATGATGCACAATTCAGTGCATATCTTTTCATGGCGTAAGAACACAAGCTCAACAGTACAGTACAGTACACGGTCACAGCTGCGGATCGAATTCATTACGCTGGCAGTTCTTGGGAAGGGTGAGAAATGAGTGTAAGAGAGAGAGAGGGGGATTGAGAGGAGAGAGAGAGAGAGAGAGCGAGAGGGCAACAAGAAGAGAGGATTTCGTGTTCTCCCTGAACACTGATGTCATCGCCCATGCATTCCTGTATAGGGTTTTGGAGGAGAGAGATGCTATGATGTCATGGCACAACTCTATGTATCATATGGCTGATCATGGCAGCGTTTGTTTGTTTGGTGCGTGCATGTGTGTACGGGCCAGTTTAGAGCAAATGACGTCATGTAATCTGAAATACTGGGAATTGCAGCTGTGCTGAATCCGAGCGTGGGGGAGAGGAGGCTTAAGTTACGTCATCTGCTCTGACTCTCTGACACTGCACCGCTCAGGACAGGGCCAGACTACAACATGCTGTGTGCATGTGTGTGTGTGTGTACCGGCAAATGTCACCATGTGTGTTGCACATTCAGAAATGTGGGGATGTGTGTGCACATATGCATATGTGAATTCTGCACCTGTGAGTGCATCAATTAGTGTGTGTGTGCAGTTGCTTTTATGTGTCTGTGCATGGATGTGTTACTGCGAGTGTAAACGTGTGCATGTACACGTGACAAAAATCGTGCATTAGTTTGTATGTGAGTGTGCATGTATGTGTGTATGCTTCATAAATCTATACTGTATTTATTTGTCATTACAACTTTACAGGAGAAGATTAAGTCACTTTGGAGTATTTCTATTGGTCCGTTCACCCTGATGAACTTTTAACTGCCAGATAGAAATTATATTACAAAAAAAGGAAAAAACAGCAATAATGGAGATAAGAGGTTTATAGCCTATATACACAGTTCCTGTGCATTTCTACATAATTACATGGTTACAACAATCACAGTGGTTTGGTGTGAAACAGCATCATCCTCATTACTGCACTGAATTCACTCTTCCACTGTTCATTTGCGTACAGTTCTCAGTTCTACTCAAATCAACATAATTCAGCATGACAGGTGTTAATTCGACTCTGGGGGGTTAGCTGTGTATGATGGTTTTGCACTGGGTGCATATAGGGACATGACTGGTTCTCAGGGGATTGCAGCATTAGTGAAGAACTGACCGGGCCTGAGACGGCTGTCCTGGTAGGTCATGCTTTTAATACTCCTGCGGCCCCAGTCCAGCCCAACCCAGCGCCGCTGCCCCGGATCCGGCGGCCTCATTTCTGGAAAACTCATATTCCCAGAACACCCTTTATAATGGGCAAATCTCCCAGGAAGAGGAAATTACTTATTCATGTCAATCGCTGAGTTTTTTTTTTTCCCTTCTCTGAACTCTCTATCTCTCTCTCTCTCTGTGTGAACGGTGAGCATGAATGTAGAATATGATTTATTATTCATAAGTTGTTGATGGTCCTGGCATATTTACCTTGTGGTCGCTGAAAAAGAGGTCACCCACAGTTGCTATTGCATAATTACCCCCTTACACTTGCACGGTTATTTATAGCGCACGCTTCTTTTTCTTCCTGGGGCGATCTGTCGCTCTGATTTATTTCTCTCATCCAAATACACCTGGGGTCATTTATAACAGTGACAAGGGGAAAAAATACCAATATCATTTGACTGGACGACCAACCGCTGAGATTGATGTCTGGTGTAAATTGGATTCTTAATGTACATGCCCCCGCAAACATCAGTTTTCTTCTCGTGGTTAAGTTGCTGTTATTTGGACTCCCATGACAGTGATGGGTGAATGAATATTAATTTTTAGATTATCAATAATTTTTTAGATCCTTACTAATTTTGAAATCCTAGTATGCATTTATTGGACATTTAAAATTGTCTTTTGATATATAAATAAGGTTTACACTGGAGTTTAGTTGGAGAGAACACAGACGTGCTCAGACATGAAGCCTATTTACCACCCTGTTATTTTGCCTCAGAATTACACATCTGTATTTGTATTTGACTGATTTCTCCTCTATGTGGTGGGTTCGTTAAAAATCTTTCATTGAGTTCTGCTGTTTAACTGGCCTACAGATGCATAGCCTAGTCTAGTATTATTTTTGTAACACTGTAATAATAATTGTTTGTTTTTTGTTTTTGTAATTTTTGTAATTGTTTTTTGTTTTTGTAATTTTTGTAATTGTTTTTTGTTTTTGTATGTCGCTTCCTTCTACAGACCTTTCATTGTTCATTCATTCCAAGGTACAGTTTTAATCTAGGGCAGCTTTTAAAGGAACAACAAAAAAATCAATTACTAGATGTAGTCAATTAGCCAAGGCATGTCTGGTTTCTAAATGTCTTCTGCGTCTTTAGT
The DNA here is from genome assembly GCF_030463535.1 of Salminus brasiliensis. Taxonomy (NCBI): domain Eukaryota; kingdom Metazoa; phylum Chordata; class Actinopteri; order Characiformes; family Bryconidae; genus Salminus; species Salminus brasiliensis. The sequence continues at coordinate 44,400,847 of NC_132879.1, forward strand.
TTGGCATTGGAACTACAGGGCCAACACAAGAAATCAATAGTCAGCTCAAACCTTAATCGTAATACACACTGACACAGTTGTCTTGTCCCCTCAAGAAGTGCCCAAATTCTGACTTATTGAATTCAATAACAATATGTCATGCGACCTGAAGCACATCAGTGGTTTGAGCAGGTTGAGAGAAGTCCACTGGCATTCATCTACAGAAAAGGCTCGGGTGACTATCGACTTCTAATGTTTATTAGCCTTGCATATCTTATGAAGGGAGGGGTTCTACTACCATTCCATTAAACAGTGTTCCTTTTCAGACCAGCTATTGATTTTCTAGTTATAGATTAACCAGACTGTGTTGTCAATCACATCCATGTGGAGTGGGTTCTGCACTTCAAGTTGTGAGGCAGGGTGCCAAGCCACTCATGTAGTATTCTGTACAAGGATGCATGTAGTGACATACACATCAGTCAAGCAAACGCATGACGGACTAATTCACACATGGTGGATCTGTCCAATATCCGAGCAAGGAGGCATGCTGTTTATGGTGTTAGCTTCGCAACATGAAAGTCCTGCCAAATTACGCATTTCTCTATGAACCAAAGTCCTTGAGCGCTCTTTGTGTCTCTTCCCCCGTCTCTGTCTCCCTCCTTCACTCCCTCTGCCAGTGGGAATTTTATGTCTGATAAGAGAAGTGAATGCTCTCTCTCTCTGAGAGCGTTATAAGTGGGTGCTACAAGTGGCTGTCTGGCTCGGGTCTGTGCCAGGCCCTCCTGCAATGGTTTGTCTTATGCTGCCAGCTCCCTCTGAGGTGAGGTTCGTATCCACAACCAAGAGGACATATAAAAAGGATCAGAATCCGACAACCAGTTTTGCTTGATGGTAAAGCTCATGGTCTATATTAAGGCAGGAGTAGCTTAATGTACATATATCCGCACAAATGAAAGAAGCCATTATACTGCCATTAGGGCTCTTAAAATATCAGCGTCTCCATCTCTTGAACCCCCTTCTTGACCCCTTTCGATAAGACAGTTAACATAAGAACTTTCTCAGTTACAGCAAAGCTTTCTGCTTAGCTGACACACACATACGCACACTCCCTCAGTCAATCACACACACTTACACGTGTGCGAGCACAATCAAGCTGCCTCCAGCAGCACTTAATGGATGCTGGTGTCAAAAGGCTCTTCACGTATTGATGGATGCCGTTCCATTTTTTAACAGGCTTTGGACTGCGTGGCCCACTGCATCACTGCATTAGCGTCAGTGTAGAGCGCATTACAGAGAGCGGGTACCCACCCTGTAACCAGGCTTTTAAAAAGGACACTAAACAGCAGCAGTTGATTTAAGGGAGCATTATGGGGAATCAAATGACAGAACTTGTTAGATTTCCATAAATAACTCGAATGTTAGATTTTTTTAATGAACATTGGGTAATACCTTATTTGAAGGCTACCTATATATATCATGCTTAAATGTGCTAGACACAATTCTGAAGAAGAACTGCTGATATTTCAACTATTTAAACAGTAAAGCATGTACTCCTTACTCACAAATTCATGCTACACGCATTGCCAAGGCACCAAACACTGGGCTTGTGGACCAAAAGACAGTAAACGCAAACACAGCAACCAAAACACAGCTTCTAAACACAGTATCTAAAACACATTGGCTAGCGACCTCGTCCAACATCTGTACCTCGGTGTTAGCATGCCACCGACATCTTTCAGCAGCGCTACTGCAGTGGTAGCACGCACTTGTACAACATCACTACGTTACCTCATTGTTAGCATGCCGGCCGCCAGTCTCGTCCAACATTGCTACAGTGGAGATAATCCGCCAGTCACTGGTCTCTCACAACATTGCTACATTTCCTCGGTGTTAGCACGCTGACCACAGGCCTCATCTAGCATCGCTTCCATGGTGGTAGCACGCCCTTGTACAACATCGCTACATTATCTCAGTGCTAACATTTCGGCCTCCAACCTCGTCCAACCTTGCTACTGCAGTATTAGTACACTGACCACTGGCATTATCCAATATCTCTACCTTGGTGTTAGCTCACTGACCACCAGTCTCATCCAACATGATAACCCGTTGGCCATTGTCAGTCAAATGGCAGTCAAAAGACTGCTTAGTAGGTAGTTTATGGCTAAGGTATGCAAACAAATGCGCCAGACTTGTTAGCCCCAGTGTGATAATTAGTTATTTCATATTCTATAGTGATCAGCCATAACATCAGTACCATCTGCTTAGAATCGTGTACGTCTCTCTTGTGCCGCCACAACAGATCTGATCTTCCAAGGCATGGACCAAGGTATATGGCACCAAGACGTTAAGAGCAGGTTCTTAAGTCCTATAAATTGTGAGGTGGGGCCTCCATGGCTTGCATTAATGAGCACTAGGTGTCCATGACCCTGTCACCTTTTCACTGGTTTTCGTTCTTGGACCACTTTTGGTAGCAACTGAACTCTGCATACCAGGGAACCCCTACACGACTGAGGTGCACTGACCCAGTCAGTCATTTAGCCATCACAATTTGTCTCTGGCCCAGATTCTTATGCTTGCCAATTTTTCAAGAACTGACTGTTCACCTGCTTCCTAATATATCCACCACCTTAAATAACACTTAAGATGTGTTGGGGATACCCCGAGGGGAACTATTGAGGCCAAGTGGATGGGAGTTTGTTAAAAGCAGTATTGAATGGGACGTATTTCTTGGCCAGCAGGGTTGGTGCATCATTAGTTCATACTCAAAGCCCAGAGTTGATTCTAGGGTTGCCTGGGGTAGGAATTGTAGTCATGCTTCAGAAGACAACCAAAATAGCTTCTTATTTGTTTTTTACAATTACTTGCCCCATGTTATATCTTCAACTTCACTACAAGAATGACTGAGGATCACACTGCATTAGAGCTTTTCATAAATTACTAGAATAAATAACTAGAACAAAGTCATCTTGGATTAGTAGACAAGCACACATAGCATGTTTTCACTCACAGTTTCTGAAATCAAGGATATTAATGAAGGGCATGTTCCTCTTTGGAGCCTCTGAGAAGGCTTTATTTAAGATGTTGGAACATTGCTGTAAGGCATGGAGGTTTCTAGACTAGATTGCACTGGAGCACACACAGAATGTAGAGGGGCACAGCTGTACCCTTCTGCTTTGCTTAATAATATTACTATTAATAAGTATAATATTAATAATACAATCATTATATGGTAATAGTAATAATATTAATACTACTGTTATATTAGTAATATTACTGTCACTCACAAATATTTATTTTGTGGCATAAAACTACATGTGAAACTGATTTTGTCTTTGCAACATCAGTTCATGATATATTGGCTATATCAGGACCCTTATTTTGCAGGCTTGTGTCATCAATGCCCCTTTCACTAGCTTTAGTGGTCTAATATGTGGCTATTTTTGGAAAGAAGCTATATGCCATAAGTGCTATGAGCTATCAATACATTGTGTGTTGCTTGGCTGAATTTCTTTTACATTTTTCTGAATGTCCATTAATGCAAAATAAACTCTGACTGAAAAGCATTCGCTGCTCACGCTTTTCTACAGATGCTGGGGCATTATGGTAAATTTGCATTTCCTGTCCTGTAGTTCTGCTCATCAATCCAGGATAAAATTAACAGCAACATTTTACTGTGGTATGTGCCCCTATGCATTTTTAATGACTTTAATGACGCCAATGCTGTAAGAATGTGTTTGCATTCAGACAACAGAGAATTATTGAGGTGAGTTTAATTATTTGTTTGTTTTTGACTAGGATTAATCCAGTGCCATCCTAATTTATTTTTCAATTTACAAGGGAGATGTACCTAAGAAGATTAGATGTACCTAAGAAATGCACCAGATCCCTTCAGATGGATCATATTTGATAAACCCTACTTCAGCTAATAGTAATGAAAAGTCATTGAGGATGGTGCTGGAGATACCCCAAGGGGACTAGTGAGGCCAAGTGGACAAGAGCTTGTTAAAGGTGGCATTAAAATGGGCGTATTTCTTGGCCAGCAGTGTTGGTCCATCATTAGTTCATGCTCAAAGCCCAGAGTTGATTCTAGAAGTGATATCTGCATCTAAAGTCTGGTGTTGATGGTAAAAGGGTAAAAGTGTTGATCAAGTGAAATCTGAACAAATTGATCTATATATTTGAAAAAGGCCTTTTATGTGACGCTTTTATGGCATTTATTAACTTTAAACATTCCATTTGCATACAGAAACACAAATGCCATGGAAGTGAACCGGAGTCTAATGCAATCAGTGTATCCACAACTAGGTCGCTTGAACACTGATCAGTGCCATTCAGTCCAGTGCCATCTGCTCAGCAGTTCAGATTTATATAGACATCCCTACAGTGCACTGCATCTACGTTTTCAGCCAAACTTGTCGACTGAGTGCACATCCTTCGAATGCCATCAGCACTTTGCCCCCTAGACTCAACAAGAGAAAAATGACATTTTTAATCCTTTGAGTGTGGAGGGTTAACTGAAACAGACACGCAGGCTCTGATATTAAAAGCACTCACGAGTAAGCACTTCTCCGCCGACCTTACTTCAGCGGTGCTCTCAGTCTTCACACAGAATGCAAAGGGCCACTGGGAATTCTAGAAAATGGCTCTTCTTCCGCACAATTTTGAAAGGTTACTTCACAGCATGACCCAAAGCAACCAACAGTTAGTCTTAGCAGCCTCCAGAGAGTGAGCTTAGTGAAGTCAAATACAGTAATTGTCATAAAACAGACCATATCTCACATTTCTAGCGTGTTTTATTGTTTCCCCTGAGCTTCACTTACAACATTTATGTGGGGTTTTGCATCACATTTTTTCAACCTCCTGTTATCCCTTAGAATTAAACGGGCTTTTGATTTTGAGTCACAGGCAAAAACATCTCACCAGATTTCACCCTGATATTGTGGCAACAGGGTTCTCTGTTACCCGAACAAGCAATTTACACAACGCGGCTGGTTGGTTAACCTTTTGCACACGCATATGAAGGCACCTAGACGAGCGCTACAAGGCTTCTCAGTCCCGCACATAAGGGACATGCAGTTCCTGAAACGTTACCATTGGCTCTTGGCATTATTTATTTGCATATTGGACGTGTCTCCATACCACTTCACTCACCACCCGCATGTAGTCGTTCCCCACAAGCTACATTATCACAGTTTTTTGTCTCAGATGTGTTTTTAATGCCATGTTTGACTACCTGGCCTCAGTGTTGAAGGCAGTAAAAGTAAGTAACCATTTTCTGAACGGCTCAGTGTGGCTGTACTGGCTCAGAAATGCAGTGTTTATGCAGTGTTGCATTTTTGGTAGATATTTAATTCTACAAACATTTGAATCGGGCAAATGATTGTATACAAACACAATCATTTGCTGAATAAGACATTTGTTGCTATCTTAAGATTATGTTCTTGACAGCCTGAACAAAATGATCTGTGTTGTTTAAAAAGAAATGAAAGGAAGCAAACTTTGATAAATTTGGTGAATGAATATGGTGGTTTTTGTGACATCACAAAACAATAAACTCAATACAAACAGCTTGAAAATAATAATAACTAATATCTACTACCTAAAATGTTTCTTTTTCTACAAGGAAATTTCAGTTTTGCACGATAAGAGGATTTCAGAATTCACAGCTTACTATTTACTGACTAATTATTGTGTTTACATAAAACACCTAATGAACATTTTCTTCTGAAAAGTGAATATTCACCCAAACAGTGCTTAAATCCAATACCATTGAATTTTATTGGAAACCAGTGTAGTCTCTACTTTACTGATCTCAATTTAAAGCTTTTTGGTGTTCATGTTACTCTTCAAAAATAGTAACAGTGCACAGTCTTCTTTAAGAGTGCCTCCAAAAAGCAGCTACAAGGCATGTATGGTTCACTGGAAGCCCGGCATGTAGTGTTAAATGTTACATTAATTAATGGAGTAGAAACATGAAGGGCTCTTAGGATCCACGCTTCTGGGTTCTTGCTCTCTCTCTCTCTCTCTCTCTCTCCACAACAACGACTGCCCTGCACACATCCATTAAATAACTGTCTGTTTTGGCTGCTCTGGATGTAATTAAAATGTCACTGGTTGTCCTTTTCAATAACCAATTCACACTACATATTTTACCAGCAAGTTAAACCTGCAGGGTTTGTGGTTTGTCCCAGATGGTTTATCCCAGATGGTGCTTTATCACAGATTACAGGTTTTATACAGAAGATAACTCCTATTTAGGATAATAAAAAGGAAAAGGCAAATACACCATTGAAGAAAATGTGTCTATTTTCTTAATGGTGCATCTACAATTATATTTAACTGTATCTGAGATGATGTTGTTCTAACGGAACACAAGAGATATAGTATGTAAACATTACGAAAGTTACGACCATGTTTGAAACATATGGTACATAATGGAAATCAAGCTGTAAAAGCAACCCATTTTGAATGGGTTTTTGACATGATGTCACAAATCAGGGTCTTTACATACAATATATGCAGCTTTGCAGCAAACAACACTTCTAAAAACAAGTTTTTTTTGTCAATAATTGTATTTCTATTGTATTTTTACATGTATTTTTTTACATTTTATTTTCATGTGGCTACTTATCACATTTTATTCATGTAAATTCAAAGCATCAGTTTTTTAGTGTACTTACATCTAAACGTTTCATTATTTGCTGTAGATTGCTCTATTTTTGGACTCTCTACTCATATAAATATGTGTTAAACACATGGACCGACAGAAAATGCTAATGCTAATAAGCATAACATTGTACATAACATGCAGTAGCTAGCAGAATGGCTAATAGATCGTCACAGAGCTGTCACATACAAAAACTTTGCATCTTCATTTTTTTTTTTTTTAGATGAATCTGGCAGTCATTCTTTACAATGTATCATTTTGTGTATGTATGAATGGGCCAATAGAAATGCTCAGAAATTATTTGGAATTGAATCTTTATGCATTAACTTCCTTTAAAAGTTAAAGTAAAGGCTTTTTCCTTCTCCTCTAAAGTTGTAATTTGGAGATGTTTTTGCGATATGCAAATACAAAGGCAATGCTCATAAATCACTATAGCACTAATTACAAATGACATTACAATGCTTAGTGCCATAAACAGAATCTCCTGAGCAAAGAGAGAAGAACCAGAGCTTATATGTCAAGCTGTTCTAAAGGCATTAGTTGGCCTGGCTTTAGTACTTAGGACAGTTTTGTCACCTCTGGCTCTATGTCCAATGTGTGTCAGACTGGAGAGTGTATTACTGAGAGTGATGCTGATGTGTGTCAGTCAAACTCCCACCACGCAGATCATAGTGATGCCATCACAGATTACTCTCACTGTCACGTCAAACACATTCTTTGCTTTTATTCTATTATTTGCTTATTACTTAAGAGAATAGTTCACTGCTGCACAGACATCATAAGCCCAGCTGTTCGCCTGGCCTGGGGTAGGAACCGCAGTCACGCTTCAGAAGACAACCAAAATAGTTTTTTCTTACATGCTTACATGTACACTTCCTCTACTGCTTCATAAGCTACAGAATTACTGAGAATCATACATTACCGGTGCTTTTTTTATTCAGTTATTCATTTGATTGACACCAGCTATCTAGAATAACTTACTCTGATGTTGATGGACAAGATCACACAGCATTCACTTTTCATTCATTGACTGAAATCAAGGATATTAATAAAGAGTTTAAGTCCCGGTTTTAGGTTTTAGTACAGATGTTGGAACATTGCTGAGAGAATTTGTTTGCATTCAGACACATAAGAATTATTGAGCTTTTTGTTTGTTTGTTTGTTTGTTTGACTGGTATTAGTCCAATGCCAGTTATGTCCAGCAGTCCTAATCTATTTTTCTGATTTACATGGGATTAGATGTACTTGAGGCCCTGGGCTAACTTTCTCTTTTTTAGAAAGTTTTGTTTATGTTTTTATATTGAACAGTATTTGCAATGATGAAATGATGGATGCTTTGCAAGAACCTCTCAAGATTTGACTGGATGATCTGGGTGGTAGCGCCTGGTCAGCATCCACTTTTCACTGAGTTTTAGATGAAGGAGAAAGAAAGTAAAGTGTTTCAGAAAAGCAAGGACCCTGCAGGCTGATTATAATATTATAAAACTTTCCATTATATTCAGGTTAGGACTTCCCGGTTCAAAGGACATGTTTTGTTGATTTTCTAAATAAACTCTTAAATATCTTAAAAATAAACATTTTTTCTATGTCAGAGATATGTTAGAGAGCAATTTGATTGAAATTGTTTATTTATTTTGTATTTAATACACTGTAAAACAGAACATATAAAATGTTATAAAACTTTTCTTCTGAATGGTAAATTATTGTTTTCAGTTAAATTCAGTAAATAAGCAGTGTGTCATGGCATGCTAGGCCAGACACAGAAGGATGAACACTCGCAGAGATGGAATCAAAGCAAGTTGTTTATTAACAAAAACCAAGGTAACATAAAAAGGCAAAACGAGGCAAAAGAAGCAGCAACTACAGGCTACAAATGTAAACACAACACAAACGTGACAAACAAGAGGGCGAAACAAAACAAACCTGGGACTGGGAGGAACCGGGAGCTGAGCTGGCGTGAATGGCGAGTAGCAAGGGGAAAACCAAAGAGGGGCATGAAAGAAATCCTGCAGGTAGAGCCTGGATTAGACAGGGGTTAACTTAAGTTGCGCTCGCCCGGCGCTATAACGACAAAAGAGGGAAGAGCTGGTGGACCAGCTACTAAGCGAAAACGGCAAGGCTGGAACCGCAGCGTGCTGCCGTGAGCGTGGGTCGCCTAGCTGGGACGTAGGTAGGCAGTGAATTCTGACAGTGAGCGAGCCTCGTCTCGCTGATAACGTGGATAGCAGGGTGACCTGCTCCTGAACGCAGATACCGAGCCAAAGTTGGCCTTAACACACCTCTAGTCAGACGGGGAACCTCTCGGGCGACCTCAAGGTTCCAAAAGATACAATTCTCGGCACTGAACCATGGAGTTGAGGTTCCTTAAGTACCCCCAGTCCCAGGTGAAACACATGAACCAAACAAAAGGACAAAGAACAATCAGAACCGAAACATGAGTCGACACACGTGAATAGAACCAACATGAACACAAACATGATAAAACTAAGGCGGAAGTCCATATTTGGGCCTGTGGTCGGACGCTCTGGATCGCCCCAAGGGAAGGGCGCGATAACGAGGGCCTGACCCAGTGATTGTGCTGTAAAATGTTGCAATATGTGTGTTTTCTGTAGAAAAAAAGTACACAGTCCATGTGACCAGGGTTTCCAAAACCTCAAAATATTAGCAACTTTAATCCTCATGTTCATGAATTTCATGAACATCTTGAAGTTATGCATGAATGTATTTACTCTTCCAGTGTGTGCTGAAAGTATGTTTTTCCTCTGAAATCACTTTGAATTTGCATGATTTTAGAGTGTACGTTATGTCAGCAGGAATAACCTAAATTCACTTATTACATCAGCCCAGTTACTGTGAACAGTAAGTGAACTGACAACTGAGTCAATATCAGGATGTAATTTATTCATGTGGAGCCGATGCACTCATTGGAATCAGCCTATAGCCTGAGGATGCGTCTAGCAGTAAATACATTATTTATGTCTATTGTTCAAGCCTTTTCCAGGAAGAGGCTACCTCGTCCTTTTTGTGTTGAGCGCCATGGCAACACAACAGGAGGAAAGACTTGTGGGGAGGAAGTAGTCCGATTGACAGCTGTGACTGTGCCGACTCAACCCAGCAGGCCCCTCCCCAGCCTAGGTCAACCCTTCCACATAGAACGGTAGAGGCGTAGCTCAGCAGTTAGGTGTACTAGTTTTCCACATTCATCTCACCACACATTCCACTGCACTGGAAAAGCATCGAATGTTCTTGCTGTAAACATGCACATCGTTTCCATGGGAATCAGATATATGACATCAGCAAGGTTGTTGCCATGTAATACTCCTTTTTCCTTCTAGAAGTTCTGTACATATTTAAATGGCACAAATGTCAGTGTCACTACAGATCTGAGGAGCCACATCCTGGCCATTTTCTGTTTAAAGTGATCGAGTCACAAACCAGCATGTTTGCTGCACCGTCACTATCCCTTTCATTGGGCTCAATCTTGTGTGTTTATTTGAGTGAGTGTGTGTGTGTGTATGCTTGTGTTCTTGCTGTTCAGGTAGAGACAGTTATAACTGTAAAGGTATCCCTCATTTGTTTATAAATACAGGTAACGTTATTAATCTGTAATTAAATATAATTAGTTTAATTAATATTTAACATTAATATGAATGGCATTCAACAGCATGTACTGCCCTTTAAAAATGCATTGAAGTGTTGAAAAGACTTAAGTAAACATGGCATACAGTTGCATACACCCATCATGGACACGAACATCATGGCAATATTAGGCTTTCAGTCATTTTTTATTGTTCTTTTTCTGGGAATATTATATATATATGTATTTGTGTTCTAGTATATATATAGTGCCACTTTTTACTCAAACTGTAAAGCATACTAGTAATCCTTGTCTAGTTGATGTGTTACTGAGACGCTATTTCCTCTTAATGTCACCGTAAATCTGCCAGTGCACTTTATGAATCTGACCCATGATATTAAAAAAAGTCAAGAGAAGTGTATTGAGAAGTGTTATAGTGATATTGAACCGATATGTTGCTTGTTGTACAGCACTACAATGTAAAGCCCACTGTTGGGCCCTTGAGCAAGGCCCTTTACCCTCTCTGCTCCCCGGGCGCTGGAGTTGGCTGCCCACCGCTCTGGGTGTGTGTGTGTACTCACTGCCCCTAACACATGTGTGTGTGTGAGTGTGTGTTCACTACCAGATGGGTTAAATGCGGAGGACACATTTCGCTGTACAGTCCACACTGTACAGTGACAAATACGTGCACCTTTACCTTTACCTTTACGAGCATTCCTGTGTGCAGTGCATACATAACACCATTCTGAATGCACTTAAGCACAGGCCTGGTACAGTTGGATGTTTACACGGATGTGTGTTTTGATGTGGTGGTCTAATTAGGGATTGCGATGACTTGATTATAACTGACTAGGCAAATAATTCAATTTCAAATGCATCAATCCCACATCGGCTCATTACTGTTGCCTAGGATACAAACAAGTTTACATTTACTACGACTGCATTTGGTGTGAGAGCATGATAACATTTTTGTATGTGTGTATGCTTGTGGATGCATTGTTCATGTGTGTGAGTGTGTGTGTGTTTGTTTATGCATGTGAGAACTGCTGCCATGTGACAAATAAAATCACATCAGTCTCTCGATTCCTCATCAAAACTCCCACGCTCAGTCTGACAGAGGAGCCAAACAGACAGTGGCACAGCTAACTCTGCCCACACGCATACACACACACACACGTACCAATTACTGAACTTCTACACACAGACCCGGAATTCATTTCTAGGAATTCTACAAGAAAGCCTCAAACGGGCCTTCTTTTCTTACTATATAAATACGGGCACTCTGAAGTAGCTCGGCCTGGAGTTAGTGTTAGACTGACTGACAGAGTGTGTCTCTCCGGTGTTACTCTCTGACATTATAGCTTCCAAGTGACAGCACCTCACCATGACATATCTATCCCAGCATGCTGTGCTCCAGCCCCGGGAGGGTGACCTTGCGCGAACTAGCTGGCCGCTGGCCGCCCACATCGGCCAATCAGCTGCAGGAAAACAGAAAGAGTTTTGCACTGACACTTAACGGTAAAAGAGCAGAAGGGAATGCAGGCAGGGCTACTGTTGCAGTAAAGGACCCATGACATATACTGCAAGGTATGTGCCAGGCCTTAAAGGTGCCATAAGAAGAACCTGACATTAGTATGACATTACAGACATATTTATACAGAGCTCAGTTGGTAATATCCCCCACGACTTATAGATAATTATCTTGTTCCCATGCCTTATTAAGTCATGGGCACTACTTATTTTTATTAACGTGGGATGTCACCAGCGAGGCTACACCTACTCGGATTAAAATTGGGTATAAATTGAGTAAAAATGGGGGGGGGGAATGTAAACAGCAACAGCAAAATAATATTAATGTTTTATTTCTATAGGCCCTGTCTCAAAGCCAAGACCACTACTAACTAACACAGTTCAAAAACTCAATGTGTTAATAGTGGACATTATGCTTATTTCCATAATACATTTCAGTAACACTAAGCTTTACTGACACCTACATAAGCCTTTCATGATCAATAACACTATCAGTCTTACAGGCCTATGGAAAAGCATCAGTTGTCATGTAAGTTGATTCTGTCAATTTTGAGGACATTTCCCTTCATATAAGCCTCTTTAAACATTTATGTAATTATGTAGATTTTGCGTTGCCTTTTAAGCACTGCACTTCAGTAAACTCTCAGAGCTCCTGCATTTGATGATTCATTTTACATCATTAGAGAAAGAAAAGCACCTTTCTATTACAATTTATATGAAATAACTTCAGTGTGGCAGTGAAGGACATATGACACATCCTGCAGTATGCGTTCCAGAGGTTAAAGCCGCAATAAGTAGAACTCTCTGTCGAACTTGAGAAAAACTGGTGTTGCTAAGCTGTGTATCAGGGCTGAGAAATAATATAATAATAATAATAATAATAATACAATTCTGTTGTTAATCATAATGCAGAAACCACTATGAATTATTTGGTTCCGCATATTTTGTGGAGTCCCTCAGGGTTCTATTTTAGGGCCTATGAAACTGATGTTAATTGTACGAGTACCACAGTTATGAGAATGATGAACTGGAGTGTGGGCCTATGTAAAGGGTTTAAGTAGTTAACTGCCATTTCGTAATGATTTTTTGGACAGTTGAGATTTTTTATAGCCTATCCCTGCTTTGTAGCCACTAGCTTGCTTGAGTTAGCAAGCTGCTTAGATATATATATATATATATATATATATATATATATATATATATATATATATATATATATATATACGCAACAAACAACCCCAGCAAAAAAGAAAGGTCAGATCTCCACACATCTTCCCCTTTCTGAGAACTCTTATTTAGTATGTGCAGCCGTCTCAGCGAATGATACGCCTGCCCCTCTCTGCTGTATAGCTGATTGTCTGCGTGTGACACTGACGTCATGTTTCCATTGCCGCACGTGTCACGTGTGATGTGAGACGCCGTGGACACCGTGGCTGGAACAGTCAGCCTGTTGTTTTCCCGGTGCTGTCCGGCTACAGTGGACAGAGTCGAGAAAGACACACTGCCAGTCAACGTGGACATGTAAGAGATAGCCTGGCTCGTGCGTGAAAGATGAGCTGCTAACACTTGCATGCACACACAAGATACTCACACATTGTTTGTATGCAATAGCAGGACATAAGGACATATCTACTTTTATAGTCCATACTAATATACACAGATCAGCCATAACGTCAATAGCACCTGCCTAATATTGTGTAGGTCCCCTTTATGTCACAACAGATCTGAGCATTCGAGACATGTACTTCACAAGAACCTCTGAAAGTATCCTGTGGTATCTGCACCACAGGGTACTTTTAAGTCCTGTAAGGTGTTAGGTGAGGCCTTAAGGGATCACATCAATGAGCCTTAGGTACCCATGACCCTCTCGCCAGTTCACAGAAGGTTCCGTTCTTAAACCACCTTTGGTAGGTGCTATTTACTGCATACCGGGAACCTCACAAGACATGCCTGACCAGGAAGAAGAGGATAGGAAAGGATGGATGGAAATATGCATGTATATATAGTTTATGTAATAATAACACATACCATCCATAATCTTAATCTCAGTTACCAAAAAGACTGACCCACTGTGCAAAGAACACACACACACACACAAACATAATTCTGAGGGAGACCTTGTTTCATCCAGGCAGAGGAGAGGTAAGGATTGACTGGAACAGTGCATGTGCGTGTATGTGTGTGTGTGTGTATGTGTGTGTGCATAAGACCATTTTTTGCCAAAGCTGCTGATGCTGACTAAAAAACAGCCGAAGACACACCTCCAAGCTAATCCTGCTCAGAGTAGGAAAACCTATGACATCACCCCATCCCCCAGCAGCCTCCAAATAAAGATCCTTCACTTTATTATATGAGCTCTCTGGTTGTATATGCGCTGAGACTCGTCTTATGAAATTATGCAATAGCAGCGCAGTGGGATTTACTCAGGCCATGCTCTGGCACTAACCATGCCACCGGTGCCCGCTGTGCAGTGACATCAGCTAGTCAAAGTGCGTGAGTAAGCTTTCAGGCCTTCAGCTAGTTGCCCTAGCCACGCTCCTCCCACTAATGAGTCAAGAAGCCCATCCAGCATAAGAAGATACTTCAGGTGCCTACATTTAGAGTACCCTATTCCTTTCCAATGATATTCATTCTTAATAGCACATGTGAGAAGCTGCACTCTTCACTATTGTGTATCAAACACTTTGTGTATCAAACACAGCAGTGCTGCTGCTGAAGTTTTTAAACTAAGAACAGCCCACCAACCAGATATATCCAGCCAACAGCGTCCTGTGAGCAGCGTGCTTTAACCACTGATGAATGACTAGAGGAAGACCAACACAAACTGTGCAGCAGTAGATGAGCTTCTGTCTCTGACTTTACATCTACAAGGTGAACCAACTTGGTAGGAGTGTCTAATAGAGTGGAAAGTGAGTGGACACAGTGTTTAAAAACTCCAGCAGCCCTGCTGTGTCTGACCCACTCGTACCACCAGCACAGCACACACCAACACGCCTCCACCATGTCAGTGTCACTGCAGTGCTGAGAATGACCCATCACCCAAATACTACCTGCTCTGTGGTGATGCTGTGGGGTCCTGAGCATTGAAGAACAGAGTGAAATGAGGCTAAGGAAGTATGTAGAGAAACAGATGGACTACAGTCTGTAATTATAGAACTACAAAGTGCTCCTATATGGTCGGTTGAGCTGAGATAATGAGTATAGAAACAAGAAGGTGGTGTTAGTGTTATGGCTAACTTCACTGGGTTGAATTGGAGCTTTGTCAAAATTCTGCAACCACAAATCAATAAGAACAGTACAATGTATTTTGTGGGCGGCACATGGTCAGGCAATTTGATGTATCACTTGGAACGATGTCAACAGCAGACCTCTGAAGTCATGCATCATTGTGTAGTTGGTTTCATGCCTATATTAGGATCTTTGGGTCAGTGGAGTTCTTCACCATGTTAAAAGAATCACATATTTGAACACAAGCTAACTATATATATATATATATATATATATATATATATATATATATATATATATATATATATATATAAACATATGACATCTGGTGCTGGGTGGTGTGTCAATGCCTGGTGTTAAGAGGCCCTTAATGACCTCTTCTTTCAAAGATGCCGTTCATTTTCACGTAGTAAAAAAATCAGCTTAGGCCCAGAGCTCGAAATATGGGCATGATGGTAGCTAAACAGTGATGACACAAATCCTAAGGTCAATGAAAGAGGAAGGGGGAAATGAATGGAATCCTCAGGAGGAGTAGCATGGCTGAGGTCGAACACTCCAGTGTTTTTTATGGTCAGGCTGTGGAAAAGACCTTGGACTCGACAACAAAAATCCCATAAATAGAACATTGTTAAATAGGCCTTAAACCTCTCAAAACAAGTGTATAATAAGCTATTAGACAGAAAGTTGTTAGTGCAACCAGGTGGGCCTCATTAGTATGGCATTAGGAGGTGCTGCTGGTAGACACACACACACACACACACACACACACAGAGACACATACACACATTGGTACAGATGCCAAAAGGAGCAGCGCTCAGCTAATTTGAGACATGTTTTGAGAGTGTGTTGTGCGGAAAATGGTGTGAGGGAGTAGAGTCATAAAAACAGCCTCCCTACTCTTCTAGCTGCAGCCAATGCAGAGAGAGAGAGAGAGAGAGAGAGAGACAGAGAGCTCAAAATTGAAGATGAAGATGCTATTAACTAGATGACGACCGTTTCACAAAGGAATACTTACTGAGCACATGTTTTTAATCATTCTATGATCGTTCAATTACTTCAGATCCTTTCATTTTTATGACAAATGATAAAAGATAATGGCTATGAACCTGAATCCAGGCTCCCTCCCCCCACCCCCACCTGTCTCTTTGTTTCTGCCCTAGAGTCCTGCTGGCTCTGCTTGCCTCGTTGCCTTTCACATCTCCCCCCGGAAGCCTTCGTCTTACAGGTTCAGCCGTGCTGGGATGTTACAGGAACATTACCATCGCCACAGCAACAGCTGCCTCAGCCAGAGCCCTGAGATTTGAGCAGAGCCGTGGTGTTATGATGTGTCTGGGGTCAGGCAGGGACGCACCTGCCACAGCACAGGGTGTATGGGGCCTATGCTGCAGAGGAAAGCACTGGAAAAGGATAGGAAAAGACAGTGTATCGCAGCATAGATAATGAAGCACAGTATAAAATAGACAAGGGAAAGAGGAAAAGGAGAGGATGGCTATGAATGCGATGCAAGGCACACCATAGTATTATATACAATAGCATACGGAAAAAGCCAAATGCTACTTGTACTATGTCCTACTATCTATGTCACCAACTTCATCTACAGTGGCATCTGTCCAGGGGTGGCTATATTATGTAGCAAGTGAGCAGTCAGTTATTGAAGGTGATGTGTTAAAAGCAGGAAAAATGGGCAAGTGTCACTTTGACAAGGGCCAAATTGTGATGACTAGAAGACTGACTGAGTCAGAGCATCTCCAAAAACACAAGCCGGTCTTATGGGGTGATAACCGGTGGATTACCAGAACGTTAACCGGTGAACCAATAGGGTCTTGAGCATGTAAAGCTCGTTGACATGATCTATGGAGGCCCCACTTCACAATTTACAGGACTTGCTGGATCTGCTGCTAACATCTTGGTGCCAGAAATCACAGGAAGCCTCTTTTTGGAATGGTTACATCTGTAGTGGTGGCACAAGGGAGACCTACTCAATGTTAAGCAATATTATGGCTGATTATTAAAATTAGTTATTATTATTATTACATATTATTGTTGTTAATGTTGTTGTTGATATGTAGGTTGGGAGAATACAGTAAGAAGACCTTTTCTGGTTTTCTGGACCTCTCTATTCTGCTCACTCTAGCCATTGTATGGATTTCTTCAGTTCCCCTAGGAGCTCAAGGATTGATTGGAGGTGTTGGGTGGTAACTGTAAATACTGGCCTTCTTTGTAGAGAGCTCTTGAAATTAAGCTGCATGTCACAATTCAGGGGGAAAAAATAAAACATAACACACAGTAGCATGCAAAGGTTTGAGCACCCCTGGTCAAAGCATCCATTACTGTGAATAGCTGAGCAGGTAAATGATGACCTGGTTTCCTAAGGGCATTCAATTTATTAATATGTTTTTATAATTTTAAGCAAGATTACTTTAATATTTCTGACTTTTGCAGTTTCAAAATAGCAAAAAAGGACAAGGGCACCCTGTATGGTCAGTACTTGCCTTATTACACGCCTGTGGCAAGTAGCACAGCTGGGAAACAATATAACCAGCTAAGAGTCTTTGACTTCTTTTTTTTGAGGAATTTTTACTCCTTCTTCCTTGTAAAAGGCTTCTAGTTCTCTGCTCTGTTGAGGTCTATTCCCAGAGTTTCAATGATGTTTAGGTCAAGAACTCTGAAGGCCATGACAATATCTTTAACTTGCGCCTATTAAAGCTGCCTGTTTTTTTATAGCCTAAGCATCCTGCTTTGTGGGCATTGCTTTTTTTAAATTTCAATGCACTGTTCAACTGCTTAGAGAAGCCCATGACTGCTGCTTACTAGGACAAGGTTTAAGTAGTCCGATTATTTATAAAGCTTTGAATTTCATCATCTGGCCTTTTTTTCTCAAGCAAATTAAGGTGTCATAAGGTTCAAATAAGGTTCAAATCTCTTGGAGTGCCCAAACTTTTGCACAGTCCTTTTTTCACAATGAAATTGTACAAAATCATAATAATACACTAATAATTAAAAAAATGAACGTTATGTCTTTTGAAGATCAGCTCATTGTCTACTCACTTAACTATTCACAGTAACAGAAAGTTACTGTCAACGTTTACATGCCACCTTATTAAATGTGCCATAGCTTTTTGATGCCTTTCTTAATTTATGGCATTTTTTTCAGTATGCAGTGTTTTTTTGTGTTTTGTTTTTTGCCTTTTTTTTCTTTTTGACTTAATTTGAATCTGTCAATTATTCATTATATTATGTCATGATGAATGGACCAATAGAAATGCTCTAAAATGCTCCAAAATATATATATTTTAAATACTACAATAAAAAAAAAAACATTAGTTGCCTTCTTTAAAATCCTCTGGATGTAGGCTGCATTTCTGGATTGTATACGGAGGGTCTTTCACTGTAGAACAGCCTTCTATGACGTAGCGGCCGAGAAATGTAGCCCACCTCAGCCACAGCCTAGAATTTGGAATGCATCTTTTGAGTGTAAAACGTCACTCGGTCATGCAGATTTCTCCTGTACAACATCCGGAGAATTCAACCCTTCCTCTCTGGAGAGGTCGCCCAGGTACTCGTTCAGTCTCTCGTCACTTCGAGACTTCTGACTCAACTCTCTTCTGGCTGGTCTCCCTCTGCGCACCATCAGACCCCTGCAACTTATCCAGAATGCAGCGGCACGGGTCGTCTTCAACGTTTCTAAATTCAGCCATGTCACTCTGCGTCACTGCTGTGTTCTCTTCACTGGCTTCCTGTAGCTGCTGCCCGCATCAGATTCAAAACCATGATGCTGGCCTACAAAGCCAAGAACGGACCAGCCCCTCCGTACTTGATGGCAATGGTCAAAAGCCGATCCGCACCAAGAGCCCTTCAAGCTTCAAGTACGGCTCGGCTCGACCCGCCATCCCTCAAAATCCACGGAAGACAAGCGTCCAGGTTTTTTCTGTCCTGGCAACAAAGTGGTGCAACGAACTAACGTTGGGTGCTTGAACGGCCGAGTCGCTCGCTGTCTTCAAACCCAGACTGAAAACCCACCTCTTCTGGGAGTACTTGGGCGAATAGTAGAGTGGTCACCTTACTGACTTGTGTTTAGTAGTGTTTAAGCTTAGAGGTATCTTTGAATTATTAGTCTATTCAAACTAGCTGAGGTTTTTCTTGGGTAAATAGCAAAGCACTTTTGTAAGTCGCTCTGGATAAGAACGTCTGCTGAAGTCCCTAAATGTAAATGAGTGTGGTTACAATGGACACTTATCCAGGAGTTGCTTTGGTCTGGGACAATTTTTCGAAAAAAATAATAGCTGATAAAAGCTGATAATAATGCAAGTGCAGCAGCAACGGCAACTGTGTCGGCATAGCAACGTTTCATTGCTTCCTGTTGGTGGAAAACAGGTTAGTATGTTAATATGTTGGGTACCAGTCTGCCAGACCCGCACTATTAAGCCATGCGTCCCAATTGCATCTCTATGGTACTCTGAAGAGGAAGTGGGGAGTGGCTGGATGAAAAAATATGATCAAACATTCTTTGGGGGTCTAAGAAAATACAACCAAAAAGAATTTTAAAAAAGAACAACAAATAAGCAAATTTCTAGGCAGAAAATGAATTGATTAATTAATTAATTGATTGATTGATTAAGTAATCTATAGTCTCTCAAAATTGTAAAACCAAAAAAAAAGGTGTTTAAACAATACGACTGCTTTAAATGTCATAATTACTAAAATGCCTAATGGAAGGCTGGAAGGCCCCTCATGCACACACCCTCATGTCACATTTGTCGCACTGCTACCACTCCCCCATTTTCACCAACGGTTACTGACAATATTTACAGCTTGATCTTTCTCTGTCTCAGTCCCCCCACCACTCACCCCCCACCCCTCACAGCAGTGGGTTGAGTCATTGTCTGCTCTGTGTGTTTCATTAGCTGTTTTTAGCTGTTTTTGTGTGCTGTTCTCAGGCGACACACACACACACACACAAACACACACATGAACACACAAACAGAGAAACGAGAGTGACCTTCAGTGTGCCTGCACCGAGCTGCAGTGGAGCTGTCACACACGGCGTCACACAAACATGCACACTGTTTTTGGGGAACTACGCCATGCTGCGTGTCACATATTGAGCAGTGTATGCATTTTTCATGAGCACAGAAACATAAAC
Source organism: Salminus brasiliensis (assembly GCF_030463535.1). Lineage (NCBI taxonomy): Eukaryota > Metazoa > Chordata > Actinopteri > Characiformes > Bryconidae > Salminus > Salminus brasiliensis. The sequence continues at coordinate 44,420,971 of NC_132879.1, forward strand.
CCGCATACACACAGCCAACCAGAAATATACAATATCTGTTTAAAGGTTTCAGTGGGAGTGTGTGTGTGTGTGTGTGTGTGTGTGTGCGTGTCACATGTCTATTTAAGGAGTCTTACCTATCCAGCTTGGTCGGAAAACAGAGATCCATTGCGACACACACGCACACACATTGACACACATTCATCAGGCAAATGTTAGCACAGAAAGTCTCTACATTAATTTATGGCCTGATCCCACAGCCCTCCCTTACACACACACGCGCGCGCGCATACACACTCATTCGCCAGTATTATTGGTCTGATTGCACTATCCTGCAGCTTAAATTATATTAAAGGGGAACTCTGGCCTTTTTCATCCTGATCCCTATCCACTGCATCTGTAACACACAGTCGAATACCACAGACAGTCTTTTCCCTGCACTTAACAGAACGGCAAAACTACTGACTCAAATCACTCTTATAATAGAAGCCAATGGGCACCTGTTTCAGCAACTGCCCTTTGGCTTCTATTATACAGCAAGTGCATTTCAGGGTGATGTGTATTTTCGGTCCATCTTCATGGTCTGTGCTCTATTTTGAATGTCTTGCTTTTGTGGTGTCACAGTAAGTCATGGATGTACATATACCCACCTGTTCAGCCTACAGTAGGTTTAGGCCCTTAAGTCATAAGGGGTGGTTTATTAAAATAATGTTATTTTAAAAAACCATTAAAAACATTACATTAAACAATAAATGCAATGCAACCTTATTAGGAGAACTGGGGAGAATAAAATTTAGAACGCAATGTTTCTCCAAAGTAAAGCAACCACAAGTCAAGCACCTCTACTGGCTGGTTGCAGTATGATGTGTACCTCCGCCCATCCCCATATCAGTTTCAATGACAAAACAGCCTGTTTTCCATCTCATTTCTCTTATCATCTCCGGTGCCTAAGTCCAACAGTTAGTTTTCCCTGTTGCAATTTTGGCACATTTTCCATGAAAAGGGCGAGTTACTTAGGAATTAACTTAGGAATGAACTGATTGACAGTCTTGGCTGTACTAGCCCATCTGCAGGACCTGCATTGCGCCCTTTCTATTCTTTACATGTAGGAGCTAAGTTGTGGCCTGAAGGATTGGGAAGCGGCCTTGCGACTGAAAGGTCGGTAGTTTGAGAGCCTGAACCTGAACCGAGTACAGGACTGATGTGGTTGGTGTGGCGCAACAGATAACACCACTACTTGCCAGTGAGCTTCTACACCATGTGGGAGACTAGGGTTCGATTCCCGGGCTGCACTACACTACTAATAAGAGTAGTGCCTTGGGCAAGACTCCTAACACTACTTAATCCTGGAAGTTGCTCTGGATAAGAGCGTCAGCTAAATGGCATAAAACGTAAACATAAACATGCAAAGTAACCCCCAAACTGATTCCCACGTGTGTCGCAGCTAGGCCTGTCCACTGCTCTGGGCATGTGCACAAAAAAATGCTTTGCTTCTGCACTGTAAGCTCAATGAAGGCGGTCTGAGACAAGCTTGGTATGGGAGAAGTGGGCAGGTCTACCAAATAAGTATGCGAGTCTGGCTCGGCCTCTGGTCTCTGCTGTTCAGACTCGGGTTCCAAATTTGACAACATGGCGGACAGTGTTTTCTACACTCATTGGCCCGGCCCAATCATGCTGAAGTTCTAAGGAGTATTTCAATTAGGGACAGCTGTGCATGAGGTCATTTGTGCAAAATGATAATTCTAAGAGAGAAAGAAAAGTTAGGTAATGGTCACGTGACAATGGATTATGAGTGGTGCTGAGGCATAAACCGATGCTAATGTCATATGCTGACCTTGTTGGGGTAAAAAAAAAAAAATCAAATACCGCAAACTGATCAAACATGGTCTCTTTAATAATTTTGGGTGTCTATGGTTTTAGTTTGGGGGCTTCTGTCATTTTAATGAGCCTCAGCCATGTGTCCCTTAGTTATTTATAAAGTGTTTTGTGCTCATGGGTATCACAACCAGTACTGCGTCCCATATCAGCTTTCCTCTACTCTCTCTCTTTCTCTCACTCACTCACTCACTCACACACACACACACACACACACACATACCAACTGTCATTTTCAAAGAGCCAGAAGCCTCAGTGCTTTCCAGGTTTTCTAACTAGCATGTCGAGGCGTAATTTGATGACAGTTAACCACTCTCAAATAATATGCAGCAGGCCTTCGCAAACAAACACACACAGACACACGGCCTCACACACTCTCATACAGCAGGTGTGGAGGATGGGATCCTCAGAGCGATTTTTAAAAACGTTCGCAGGAACATTTGAATCAGTGTGCTGTGAAGTAACGCGACACTGTTTTTCTCTTTTTTTTTTTCCTCGCTCCATCTCCTGATCTAAAACTCTGCCCGCGTATCGCTGTTGACACGCGCTCGAGTGGCTGCCAGGGCAAACTAGGCCACTCCTGTGCGATGAACAAATCACGGCAGCGGGGATTACGGGAGCGTGTCCCATGAAACCAACAGATATTGGACAGTGAACCCCAGGATTTTGGAGCTACGACACTCTGCTTCTGGCAGCTCGTCACGCACAACAATGTCTGATTCAGACGAAATGAGGGATTCATTTTTATACCAGTACAGCGTGAAGCCAAATGAAAGTGCCTGGCGTGCCTCACCTGCTGAACCGAGTTTCGTTCCTCTTCATTATACAATCACCTTCTTATATCACCCCTTGCGCAGTGCCATTTGCTCCCGCTGAGTCAATTTTAGTCACATTTCTCTGATTTTGACTTCACTGCCAGGCTTCATGACTGAATTTCAGGGTAAAATAAAGCAGAGGATCATGGAACGCTTGTGTGTTGCCCGTGGCATAGTGTTTAAATAGCTGTTAGTAGCTGGTAATAGTTTATTGATAACTTCAGGACATCAATATACTGAAGATCAATATTCACTCACTGAGCACCAACGCTCAAGGAGAATCCGCAGCCTGCAGTACTGGTAAAAAACGTGGTGCTGAAGCCTGGGTGGCCTTAAAAGACACCTGATATTGAATGGGTGCTTGTGGGATAGTCTCTCTCTCTTAGCGTAAAGCCACAGTTCATGTTGTGTTGCTAAAAAAACAACAACTAAATAACAGGTTTCTGTGCTTTTGAGCTGTGTAGCTGACTTAGCTCTTACCATATATTTCTTTTACAAATCACCTACTAGTATTTCTATTCCGTCAACAATGAGCTGCACACAAGTCACAGCAAAAAAAAAGTGTAGTAGTTAGTAGTAGGTAGTCCCGTAACAATGGCTGTCCCCAGTATCGGCCAGTTCTGCGTATTGCCCATTTCCGCTCTCTCCCAATTCAAAAAAACTTAAGCTCCCGTCTTAGAGAGGCATTTAAACTCTATTCTTGAAACAATAAAAAAATGATCACGTCTGAAAATCATATTTAAACATCGCTAACAACATTGTAATCTTGCACATCTTGTGCGGAAATGTTCAATAGGCTGGAGCGGCCGATATTGGGGACGGCTGTTGTTTGGAGTCTAGGTAACTGGTGAGGTTGGCAGCTGAGGTGATTAGCCAAATTGCTAACCTAGCGGTTAGCGAGGTAGTCAACTCACCTACTATTGAATTCCTCTAAATCACCAACCATCAGTAGTTGTAGTCTTGCAATAGTGAGCTTCCCACGAGTCACAGCAAAAAAAGCTCTCTCTCTTTGCCGATCGATTTGATGAAATTCAAAAAACTCTGCATTTAAACAAAAGGTCTCTGCATTTAAACAAAAAAACATCACATACGAAAACAATATTTACAGCAAGATAGCTAACTCACCTTATCACCTACCATCAGTAGCTCTAGTCTATTAACAGTGTGCTGCACGCTGAGGCGTAGATAACAGTGTTCTGAGCTTAGCCGAGTAGCTGACTTAGCACTTAGCAAGCTAACCCGCCTACCATATAATTCTTTTTAAAATCACCTACCATCAGTAGCTGTAGTCTTTCAACAGTGCACTACACACTGAGTCACAGCAAAAAAAAAAAAAAGTGTAGATAACAGGTGTGGTTGCCAGCTGTGCTGAGCCGAATAGCTTACCTGGCAGTTAGCAAGATAGCTAACTTACCTACTATATAATTCCTCATCATTTACCATTGGTATTTATATTCTTTTAACAGCAGGCCGCACAGTGGTGGCTCAGCGGTTAGAGCGCCGGGATATCGATAACAGGGTTGTGGGTTCGATTCCCGGGCTCGGCAAGCTGCCACTGTTGGGCCCTTGAGCAAGGCCCTTTACCCTCTCTGCTCCCCGGGCGTTGGAGTTGGCTGCCCACCGCTCTGGGTGTGTGTGTGCTCACTGCCCCTAACACATGTGTGTGTGTGTGTGTGTGTGTGTTCACTACCAGATGGGTTAAATGCGGAGGACACATTTCGCTGTACAGTCCACACTGTACAGTGAGGAATACGTGCACCTTTATCCTTTACCTTTATCCTTTACAATGAGTCCTACCACAAATGCTGTGGTTGGCAGCATTGGGTTGACTTGTCATCAGCTCAACTAGCCAAGTAACAAACACAGCAGTTAGCAAGCTAGCTAACAGAAGAGAACTTTAAATTTAGCATTTCTGAGTGCTGCTATGCAGATTGTCACCCGATCCGAGGTCACAGCCAAAGCAGTATCACAATCTGTCGAGGGTGTGAAGCCACACGTCAAAGCCCTGACAGAAGCTAGTGTAACTAGCCCTAACCCTAACTGTACCTAACTGTAACTATGCATGCCTCATATTCTCCATTTACATCATTACAAACACCTTCCCTGCACAAAACAGCCCACTTTGTGAGGTCCATCTTATAGGCCTATGGTACAGGTGTACAATTCAAGAAACCCTCTACTCCATTCGTCATTGGCCAATTGAAGCAGTTCTGAACCCAGACCTGCTGTAGACCACCTGGGTGGTGGACCTCTTTCAACACAGCAGTAAATGTTACATTGGAACAAGTGTATGATGGCTGACACGAATTGTGCTTGGCAGTAAATGTGCTGCTAGGTGGACCTACCAAACTGTCCAATCATTGCAGTCCTAATGAACTGGACAGTGACTGCACTTACAATAGGGCAGTATGGTCACTATTTTATGTATACTTATAAGCAGGTCTATTGTAAAGGAGTGGTTGTGAAAGAATGCAATGTGACCCATACTGTTGAAGCACTTTCGGGAGGGGTGGAGAAAGGCTCATCATTTCTTCATACCTTAAGTCACTGATTTTAGTGTTTGGTTCAGCTACAACACTGACGTGTGGCTGCCGCATGACCTATGATGTTTAATTTGTGTTTTGGGAGAAAAGCGTTGGCTGAAGCATAGACTTAGAAGGTATAAGTGACTTAAGTATTGAGGGGATATGAAGGGCACAGCGTTGTAAGATCTAAAGCAACAAGCTTAAAGAAATTCACCTGAAAAGTCTCCTGTTGTTGACAATGAATGGAGACCAGCTTTGTTCATTGTTAGCCATGTAATGTCAGCAGCACAGTTATTATGTCTGGTTCAGTTATTCCTTTCTAAAAAATGTTCAGACAATTTGAACATGTTTCCTGTTGTTGTGAGGATTGAATGTCTCGAGCACTATAAATCCGGACGACAGGTTGACATGTAGCTACAAGCTTCCACTTGTTAGCGAGGGAGCAATGCTATTCCTGGACAGTGTTTTCCCGATATATTCTCGATATGACACATGACATGAAGCAATTGGGTCGTCATTAGTGTAAGGGGTCACCAAAGGTCATACATGAGACTGTATGTAACCATTCCACTAAAATATCCAACTGCATCGTGATAAAGTGTCTCTTCTGTATCTCTCTCTCTCTCGCTCTCTCTGGTTCTACTGGATGAGCTCCGTTCAGCCTCGCCATCCCTGGGTGCAATTGGTATTTAATTTAGAGCCATCAAGCCCAAGGGCGTCGCCTCATCATTCACTGTCATGGGTCAAGCGCCCAATCGTGGAGACCTTGCTCGCATTGTGTCCAACCAAATTGATTCGTAATGCGTGTCCCGCTCCACGTCGATGAGGGTGAGATTCATCTGTATCATTCATTAGCATCCTGTCGCACTGCTTCCAGCTGGAGCGTCCTATGCTAAACCAGTACAGTGATTCATTACCGCTGCTCAGTGGTGTGCTGACATCTCTCCCAACTCCGTGATGACTTGATTACTGTGGTATAACATGCTGGGCAATAGTGAAGGTAAAAAAAAAACACATTTCACAAGGCAACACTTTAGTGAAGCAGTGTGTTTAGGATTTGATTGGACTTTGTACACTTGAATTAGCAAAAAAGAGTTGAGGGGTGTGTTAGTGAGGGGGTACAGTTTATTGTCTGCTTTATTGGCGTTTGTGTCATTCAGAAATACAGATTTTCCAAAAATGAAAAATGAACACTGTTGTTAAGTCTCTGATAATCTCTGATAATTGTATTCTTCAGGTATTCTTCAGGTTCATATATTCATTAAAGATATGCTATGCTGTTGGAATACGGGGCCTCCAAGGATGCTTGTGCCCTGGGGCTACGTCAGGCCATGATCTGTCCTCAGTAGAGTGACTGAACTAAATTTTAAAGAGGAAATACTGCACAAACAAGTCCAACAAAGTGCTGGGAATTTGTAAACATGAAACAATATGTTTTAAGTAAAAAACATATAGTTTTACACATAGTTTTATATATATTATATATTTTTATATACATATTCACATATTTTTAAAACCTGATGGGGCTAATCTTTCTGGTTTGCATGGTTGCTGAAATTAAAATGCTGTTTTTGCTTAATCTTTTCACATGAAAATCTATGACACAACCAGACAGGCCCTGAGCAAACTGGCGTGGAATGACCCTCCAATCAGAGTTATGAGACCATAAGGCCTTTTCACTTAGACCAGCCGTACTCAGAACGCACGGCTCATTAGCTTAATTAATGCAGACTTAAATGTCATCTGATATATTTGGAAAATATTATGGTATTGAGTTTTGCGAATATTGCTCAGTGCAATGGTGTATGTGTGTGTGTGTGTGTGTGTGTGTGTGTGTGTGTGTGTGATTTTGGAAGTTCAACAGCAGTGATGTGTGTAACGAGAGTGAGAGAGAGTGAGAGAGATGGCACAGGAAGCTCGCCCATCCCACAGAGAAGACTTGCTACTGAGAGAAGCAGAGAGGAAAGCTTCTTCCTCTGACCTTTCCCTTAATCCCTCCCTCCATCTTTCCAGCACCCTGTCTTCCTCCCTCCATCCTGCCCGCCTCTCCCCTGTCTCCATAGCTGATCTGCTGTGTCACGCCGTTTGAAGTCGGACATCAGAGGCCATGAAAGCCCTTCTCATCCCGCATTGTTCATTTATTCATCCATTCCTGTTTCATTATGTATTTACTCATGCATCTGTCAGCGCGGTGTCCAAACAGCGAGCTGTGAAAACAATCGCATGCACAAACACACGTACACACTCTTACTCCAGCGGCCACGTTCATTTTCTCACTCGTCCTCGGTTCCTAATCGTTCGGTGCAACATTTGCAGGAGCCAAGGTTATATTCTTATCTGCCCTGGCACCCCCTCTTAAGACTCAGCCTTCTTACTCCCTCCCTCACTCTTTAGCTATGTAGCCTCCACTCAGCAGTGTTTAAACCTTGTCTGTTTATTTATTAATTAGGGTCTATAAGGGGGAGGGAGAACGATGCAGAATAAGGCAAGGTGCACTGGCCATTTTAAGAGAAACCCCTACCTTATAGAGCCATTGATGTGATTACTGAGGTATAGCTAGACCATAGGGGCCACGTTCAAAGGTCATTTTTGTATTCATTAAAAAAAAAACTCTTGTCATTAAGCCACACTGGAATCAGAATGTGTTCTGATGTAGCCAGGTATCGGCCAAAAGAGGATCTGGGGGTCTTGGGCTAGGCATGTCTATGTCAGAGAGCTGTGCAATTCAACCACAATGATCTATGAGTGCAGCTTATTGAGACAGCACAATAGCACAATAGCATCTGCCAGGGGGCTCGTTGTTTCTATTTTCCATCTGTATTTGGACTGGAGCAGATGGGCGTGGCCTGAATTGATATTTATCATTACATATGTTGTGTGTATTCAGGTCAGTCGGTGGAGAAATATGGTTTCATTTTGGAGCTCAATAAGGCAGTGTTTAGGTCAGGTAAGTGGCACAATGGCTCATGACCCTCATGGCTGGATGCTTTTTTCTCCTAGATTTCCTGGGTTTTGGGATCTGGAAACCATGTATGTCCAGAAGCTAGTCAGCTCTGCTTGTATACTAACTGAGGCCATGAGTTCTACATCAGGCAGAATAAAACAAAGCTGTCTTTTGGACAGATTTAAGTCCCAGATGCACACAAATAAGTAGAGATTAGGGTGAAGTCTGAGGCCCATGTCTGGAGTGAGTTTAAAAAGTAAGTCAGTTGTAACTTACTGATTTAAAGGTCTGAGAAATATTTTAAAAATAAGCAATGTTGTCTGAGAGGCCTATATTTTTCAATTCGCAAATTAGGCATCCCCTAACCCTTGATCAATAGTCAATAATCAAGGTACTCATGTCATAATACTATGATAATACTATGCTCCTATGGGCTTTTTTTGTAATATCATGTTGGCATTAGGCTAATAATGGTGCTAAAACTAAAAATGACATGGGCAGGGGGTTCACCGAGTTAGGTTTCTCTCCAACACCTAATGCTAAGTGGCTAAGCTGGGAGGGCTAATCACCAAGATACGTGAAGTGCACACAGCATCTTTCTGAACTGTAGCTAACACAACATCATTGGCTAGCACACTGAGCTTGAAGGAAAACACTAACTGCCAATTCTGTTACACCGAGGGCCACCCTACACCCAGAGAGAACACACAGAGGGTCAGCCTACCCCTCCCAGTCGCTGTAGCATCTCCGAAACTCTCAAACTCCCAATGTTCTTAAGGCCCTTCCGAAAGTTTTTGAGCAGATCTTGGCTTGGGTGGGGTGGATGGTGAACCTGGATGGTGAACCCAACTACGCATGAGGTCCAGGATGTAATGGATGTAACCCTCACCTTCTTACCTCTCCTCTGCCTCCCAGCTCCACCCAGCAAATGTAGCATGTAAAGGTAAACAACTGCACATTAGGTCAGATCTAACTTAGCGGAGGAGTAGAAGACAGACATGATCACAGCAAAGTCCAGCAGCTCGATATAACCGAGAGACTTGGGGGCATACTAACTGCTAACTGGTGATGTGTTCCTTTCCTTTCTGTTCCAGGGTGACATATTCCTTTAAGGCCACCCACCAAGTTTTTGCACCTGTTCTTTAAACACCTTAAATTCCTTGACTTCTGTTTCTTTCTATTTTGTTTTGTGTTGTATGCTTCTCTCTCTCTCTCTCTCTCTCTCTCTCTCTCTCTCTCTCTCTCTCTCTCTCTTTTGCATGCGGCTTTTCCATTAGAGGTGCTTCATAAATATTTACATGAAATAAATATTTGTTTTTCAGTGTTTTCATTGAGAGGACACCCACGTCGACCATAAGCTTTGCTTCGAAAAAGCTTCAAAAAAGAATCACCCCTCCCATCGCTCTGAATACTTTCCTGTTGTTTTCTCTTTATGACCTGTGCCGTGATGTAGTCTAAGGAGTTGTCTGTGGGTGGAAAGACTTGCCAGTGTAGATGAAGCCAGTCCTTGGTTTCCATGGACAGCTGAAGTCCATGTTGTCATTCAAGTGCTGAAAATCAAAACCTAAGCCTTTTGCCATGACCTGGAAAAAGCGCCAAGGCAGCCAGTGGTGTGTAGTGGTGCCATTCGGCACCCCACGCTCTGTGAACTCCGCCAGCTAGTAGACGAATGCTGGCGTGGCCCTTCATGATTGCTCTGTTATTTACTTCTGTTCATGACCCTCCATCCCTCCCTCGCTATGCAGCTTCCACAGCCCCATGCTCTTTTCAGTTTTTCAAGAATACAGCTTGAGGAGGTAGTATGAACAGATTAAATGGGAGATATAAGCCGGAAAGGAGGAGAATGGAGGGAAAGAAATCAAAGGAGCTTATTAATAACAATTAGTCAATCGTCTCTTAGTCAATGATTTAGTCTACATAGTTTTATCAGTTACCCCAGATGCAGTCCGTAATGGCCAGTGGAACTTCTTTTTATTTCAATGCACTGGTGACTCAGACTCAAAAGGGCTGACCACCATTCAGTTACGTGGAGTTGACTTCTTTTACACACTCAGGTAAAGCACACCATGAACCCTCGACCACATCAATATGTCTGCCTGAGTCAAATAAAGATCTGGGTGTATTTTGAGAGATGTGTTTTGGCGTGTATTTAATGAGTTGAAATTGAGAGTCAAGAGTCTAATGCTGCCTTCAGGTCATCTAAGAAATCTTTTATTTTCAAGGGGAGCTGACATGAAAGCTACCATCAAGTTGACGCCCCCAACTCAGTAAATTGTCGTGCTTATGAGTCCCAAACTTCCAAACTGTTCCAAAATGTTTGTGGACACCCCTTCTAATGAGTGCATTCAGCATATATGAAGTTGTACCCATCGCTGGCACAAATGTGCAAATGCACGTACTGCTACTAGTATACAGTATTGCTACTAGAATATAGTACTCTCTGGAGCAGATGAACTTATTGGTACCTATTAGCACCATGTCTAATGCCAGGCGTGGGCTAGAGGGGTGTAAAGACCCACCAGCATTGAGCTGTGGAGCAGTGGAGCTGTGTTCTCTGGAATGGCAGTTGGTTCAATCCATCCAATACTTTTGGGATGAGGTGGGGTGGTGATCATCCAACATCTTGACCTTACTAAGACTTTTGTCGGTAGTAGATGGTTTTCCCTGGACAGTAGAGACAATTACTCTAACAAAAGCAGGATAAACTTTATATATATATATATCTCCTTGATTTTGGAAGATACAATAAAAAAGCTGAAGTCCCAATACTTTTGTCCAGATACTGTATGAATAAAGGATGCTGGATTGAGCAATTTAGATATGTACAGTGTTCACACACTATACAACATATACAACTTTAATGCACTTGATCATTTAGATCATACCTTTTTTATATATGTAAAGCTCACTGTCTTATCATTCATTTAACCTTTTTCTTGACTTGGTCATAGTGGAGCACTTTGCTACGTAAGTGGATTTCTTTTCTGGAGTAACACTTCTACTTGAGTGGAAATTTTCAGTACTCTTTCCATCATTCGTCTGACCACATCCTCGGGTTACTCACCAGCCTCATTCATTATTTGTGGACTTGTGCATAATGGATGAACAGGTACAATACACGCTGCTCCAGGAGCCCCCACCCGCCCTGTCTCCCAACTCTTTGGCCCAAAGAGAGACACAGCACACCTCCGCTACACAATGTCCGCAACACACAGGAGAGATGACCAGGGGGGATTTATTCAGAAAGGAAAGGCTGTTTAAAGGAACACTTCGCCCTTCTGCCACCGGAATCAGCCCACATTGCTGGCCTCAGATTAGCTGTTCCTAATGTTGCAGGCAATGATGAATGAAAGCTCCTCTTGGCTTGATTGATTTTGGGTGTTCTACCCCTTTAAGCACATTTTTGCCTTCTAAATTTCCCACAAAACCACCAACTTTATCATTGATTACTTTGGTGGGATTAACATATTAGGCAACAGGTGAACAGTCAGGAAAAATGGGCAGGCGTAAGGATCTGAGCCACTTTGACGAAGAGCCAAATCGTGAAGCCTAGACGACAGGTCTGGGTTAGCTCATCTCCAACATGGCAGGTCCTGTGTGGTGTTCCTGGTATGTAGTGGTCTGTCCCTACCAACAGTGCTCTAAGAAAGGTCAACAAGTGAATCAGTGACGGGGTTATGGACACCTAAGGTGCACCTGTTGCTGTTCTTAATCTTAGTCTTTATTGTTATGGCTGATCAGCGTACATACTGTATGTCACACACTGATGTTTAGCAACTGTTTTGGATGTGTCTGAAGGCATCTGTCCCTTCTTTTTTTGGTGGATAACAATAGGCCAACAAGACATTAGGCCACTGTGAAATAGTACCATCCATCCCATTCATTTCTGACATAAGCCCATTTTACAGACATGCTTGGTAACCCGGAACATTTCCAGACGTTCTGACTTTCAGACGCTGTTCTAAACATTACCTGGACTTTATCATGCCCTAGTACAAGGTCCGGGTAAAGTCCGAGTGAGCCCATGTGTGAATAGAGTAATTTTCCGGAGAATTCACAGTGGGCTTGCTGATAACATTTCTTATTACTCATACGACTACCAAAAACCAAGATCCTATCCTATTTCCCCTGCAAAATCCCCTGCTGCACGCTACATGTGTGAAAGGGCAACTCCGGATAATGTCTGGCCCTGATTCACCAGACATTTTCCAGAGTTCACATGTGAAAATGGCTACAGAGAGCTTGAGCTTAGATGTGGAGTTCCTAAAATGGGCAGGACACCGGCTACAGAAGTCTATGCTGATGCTACTTAAGCACTTGATAAAGTGAGTTAAGGAGGGAAGAAGATTAGATAATGTTATCAAGTCATAAAATCATCAGGATTTAAGGAAGACCAACAAAATACTGCTGGACACTTTTAGTTTTTTTTTGTTTTTTGGCATTTTTTAGTCCGTATCTGTGATTATGTCAGTGAACTACATTTGAGCTGTTCTGGTTTACTACCTTTTACATTGTGTGGAAATTTCATTCTGAACAGTCCAACAGAAATGGTCCAAGATGGCCTTGAAATAATTAATTAAATTCAGGTGTTCCTTTGGGTGTTTTCACACTAGAGCTTTTTTACAGGCTCAGGTCTGATTGTTCCACAAGTTTGGTCGGTTTGTTCAAATGTGAAAGCTGTTTTCGAGCCTGGGAGTAGTCCAGAACACCAATCCCTGGTCAATCTGAAATCAGCGGTCTGGGGTTTGCTTCAAGCGAACTCTGGTTCGGTCTGCGATGCATCTGAGCGCTATCCTCTCCTGGCACTGTGCGTAGGGTTGCGTTCTTCTACGAGAATGGCTCCTTGTTTTCAGGTGTTCCTGCATGCTGAAATGACTTGACTACAGAAAAGCACTGCTCTTCGATAGCCTGACCTTCTAGAAAAAGTGACATTCAAAATTGTGCAGTCAGTTCCTCTGGAACTCTTCTGTGTGAAGGCAAACCAGTGATAATGAGCCCCTCCCCACACTCAGGAGTCCAGAATCAGTCCTGGGTGTGGGCTAGTGTCTTCAAGACAAGTGTGAAAACGCCCTTATAACACCAGCAATGAAGTCACGCTTGACTACTGAGTGGTTTAACATACTCTCTGGAGAACACTGATCACTTCACCTCAGCTTATCTTTCTTTTAGTGGGTTAAGTGGGATATATTCAGTGTCTAAGATGGAAATAGACATGGATAAAGGTTTACTGTTACAATCCAGATGGAGCACAGAGCAGAGGGCCTTTTTAAAGTGGTTATCCTTTTAAAAAATGGCCTGAGCGAGAAGGATATTATACTTACGGATGGTAATTGTCATTCGTCCAGTCACACTTACTAAATATGGTCATATGTTTCTTTATGAGAGACACTGCAGTCAAAACGTTCAGATGATGATTTGCAGCTCCTGCTGCTTCCCCAATCTTCCATCATCGTTTCTGCCCTTATTTAGCAAAGACCATTTTCACAGCCAGGGCTCTGGGGAGTGTAGTTTTTGCCACCTCTCCACAACATTTGACAGCTCTGAGGTCCTTGTTTGACAGCAGGAGGCAAACTACCGTTAGATTCCAGCTAAACTGCGTCACAGGGCCAGGCGTTTAACGGACCAGACCCTGGAACTGGCATTTCTGCACAGTCCAGCTTGAAACATTTACACTTGCTGTTGCTATGGCAAGACTGCAACACTTTTTTTTTTCTTCTGCAGTCTGGGACAGTGATGGAAGAGGGGTGTCGTTTGGTGAAGCGGAGGCTAAGTTAGCTTGTCAGTGTAATACATGTAGACCGGACCTCCAGGATGGATGTTCTGGCTTATACATTAACCTTTCGTTCCAAGACATATAAGCAGCTAATTCCTCATGCCTGGAGTGATTTAGGTAATGCACATCAGACCCTCTGTATCTGCATAAATCTGTAGAAGTTCATACACACTCTTAACATTAAAGGGCTCTTTGAAGCTATGCAATACAAGAAGCACTTTTGGCTCCATAAAAAACATAGTTTTGTTGATGTGTGCAAAAGAACCTTTGGGGCACCCACACTTTTTTGCACTTGGGGCCCAAAAGACACACTCTTAGCAAAAGGGTTAAATATAGTACTATAAAGAATTATTTATTAAAGAGTACATGATCAATCAATAAGTCTATGTGTGAAAAAAAATAGATTTGATTATTTACCCTAAAATAACAGCTTCAAAATCATATTGATGAGCATAATCACACTATTAACTGTGCTATGTAACTTCTCTCAACATGTCCAAAAATGCACAGCAGTGTGTCGTCCTTGAGGGGAGCACAAATTCCACTTCCCAACTCTAGGGGTGGCCCAAGTAATACCAGTTCTCGCATAATGCTTCTTTAAAAGAAAAATCTATGGGTCGAGGTTCATCGACACCAGTTGCCGGAGCCTGAGAGGGCATAATTGGCTGTGCTCTCTTTGGGTGAGAAAATGGCTCACTCTCCCCTCATCACTCATTAACCATTGTGATGCTGGCTGGCACAGGCATCTGTTGGCTGATGTATCAGAGCTAGGGATCTGGTGCTTTTGTCTGAGCACATTGACTGCCTGGTGATGCTGCATTGGTGGCAGGTCATAAAAAGGCGGTGGCTAACTACAAATTTGCTTGTCGTCACCCTCCTAGTGTCGGGAGCATGGCAAGTGAAAGGGGCTAAGTTGATTGCTTCTTCAGTACAGTTGCTTCCATTATAGTAAAGGCCAATTTGAAAAGTGCTTGAAATGTTTCAATAACAATAAGAAGTCGTATAAAATAGTTTTTTTTTATTTATTTTATTTTATTTATTTTCTCACTGGGAGATGACGACTGGGCAATTCATACAAAATAAATCGAAAAATGTCATTTTGTCCATTTGTCAATTGTTGTGATTTTTTTACCTCAATACTTTCCTTACTGTGTGTGTTCATGTACTGTTCCCTTAATAATATACTCACACATGTTTATGCATGGCTCCAGCCCCATCCAATCTGCAACATGGAGGAGAACTCAAACACCAAGCCAACTGAGCAATTAAACAGCTTATCATTAATTGCAATCGAGGTAAAACAGTTGTCCAATTATTAATGAAATTGATTTGAGGTCATATCACCCAGCACTACACTAACTTGTACAGCCTAGTTCTAAGCCCATTAAAGGCTTCCCCTACAACCATGCACCCAAGTCAGTGCAGATAATGCAGTGAAATGGGCCTGTTTAGTATGTGCAGGTGTACTAGTACATATTGCTCCACATGTTACAATTAGGTAGGCTATTCATTGCATGATCCTTTGGTCCATATGCACATACCAGGTCCGTCTGGCATTAGGCTGAATCTGTCCTTTTTCTGCTTCTTTCCTCCCAGCCTCATCCCTCCATCATACAGAAAGGCACTGTGTTGGTATGAGGTGGAAGAAAAAAGAGAGCAGGTCTGTTTGAAAGCTGGTTTGATGAATGGATATCAGTGGAAAAAGCGATGACTGCTCAGAAAGATCATAACTCCATCACCCAGGTTAAACTGAAAATCATTTCCTTAACACCAAAATGTGTTTGACCTGGTTTAGCTCCTGGCAGCTGCTCCGCAGAAAGGGTGTGTAACCCACTGTCAACTTTTCCCTCCACCTCCCGAAACAAAGAGCTGCCTGTGTTTAGACTTTTACACTTGCTGCAGATTTGCTTGCTAGTGCAGCATGGGGAGGCTTTCAGGCAGATGCTATGCTTTTAAAGAGTTACGTCTTGACCAGTGGATGACCCCGGCAGCAGGAGCTATGATGTAACTTGTAATGGGCAGGTATGATGCAGAGATTGCAGAGTGGCTCAGAACGGTCTTCTCAAATTTCATCCTACTGGCGATTACACCAATACATGCGTGTGTAGGAACCTAAAGGTACCACAGGGGTTCTTTGAGTGAAGCCGTAGAGAGACCACTGGGACTGGGTGGGCCATGGGGATATGGGCTCTGAGTGGGTTTGTACATATGTTTTTACTGGGGCTTCCTAAAAGGGCTCCATCATTATACCTTACCTTAATATTGCATGGGTCCCATCTAGGTCCCATATGCAGTGTACAACACAGTCCCTGGTGGGCCAACTGGGAATTAGGAATAGAGTCCTGTGTTGTAAATATTGTAATAAAAACAATCCTCAATCGAATCAAATCACCTAATTATTGCCTAAAGTATGTTTTTTAAGGTATTATCAAGAAGAAGTAGATCAAAATGGTGGAAGTGGAAATCCAGAGTCTGGTGTGTTAGGGTGATTCAGTGAGGGCCTGTGAATGTTGTTGTTGTTGTTGTTGTTGTCTTTTTTGTTTGTTTGTGTTTTTTTTAGTACACTAGTTGTCTCTGTCTTTGTTACACTGGCTAGAGGTAGGAAAATGTGGCTCTTTAACATGGTTGTGGTTGGACTTCAGCACACCATCATTTCTCAGTTCACTTTCCACTCTCTCTCCTCCTCCTCTTTTTATGGGTTGTTAACCACACTCTTTCACTGAGTCCTGCACTCATGCAGATGTAGCTGTAGGCACTGTAGGTTTGCCGAACCCAGACATAACACATTATGGGCAGCGAGGCGTATTGAGGGGAAGACACACAAACAAAAGGCCAGGAAGGTCATAGTGCAGCACATTCAGGTACATACATCTCTCTGTGTGTGTGTGTGTTTGCTTATGTACAATTTCAAACATATCCTAACTTTGTGGTAAAACCACAAAAAGAGTGAAAGGCAGGATCAATGAAATGCTTCTGACTGTACAAGTTTATACCACTATGTAGTAAGAATATTGTCCTATGCGATTTACTAAATCACAAATAGGTTTGATGAATTCAAGTGGGGTTGTGATGTTAATACTTGTTTGGTGCCTGAAAATATACGTTATTGGAGTGTTGTTTATAATATTTAAATATTTTATAATGCACAAATATGAGGATTGTACCTTTCAAAGCTGTTCTCAGTTCTGATACTGAAAAACCATCAGAGGTGGCACATATGTAATTTTCTGGCAGTTAAATTACTTCCATTGCTTCAAGCTGTTAAAAATATATAATATTCATACAATATATGCAATATATGCAATATATATATATATATATATATATATATATATATATATATATATAGTATAACCTAGATAGTAGCATACATACAATGTATTTAACATACAATGTATGTTAAAGGTTTTGGCTCCCTAGGTTTTGCAATGCTTCAGATTTAGCTTATCAAACCTGAGGCATGTCACCCACAGTAATTAGGAAGTGTCGGCTGCATCAAACTTTTACATTCTCAGGACTCTTTAAACCTTGTGTGAACAGTCAGTAACCACACAAACCTCTAAGCAGCTGCCTAAAGACAGCTTACAGACAGTAAGCGATGCCTAGTCAAGCAGAAGCTATAAGAACATAGCTAAACATTTTCGGGTTGTTGATACACTCAAGAGTTTGCTTATGTATATTTAGTTAGGGAACATAATGATTCTATTGCAGGTGTGGAGAGACTTTTGCGAACGTTTGTGAATGTAGAGACCATTAAGCTACACTGTTGGGCAACAAGAAACTGTGGGGTGTGTGAGCAGAACTATTTTCAGAGCCCTCTTTAGGTCACTTATGTATATTTATTTAGGGAACATAATGATTCTATTGCAGGTGTGGAGAGACTTTTGCGAAAGTTTGTGAATGTAGTGACCATTAAGCTACACTGTTGGGCAACAAGAAACTGTGGGGTGTGTGAGCAGAACTATTTTCAGAGCCCTCTTTAGGTCACTTATGTATATTTATTTAGGGAACATAATGATTCTATTGCAGGTGTAGAGAGACTTTTGTGAAAGTTTGTGAATGTAGTGACCATTAAGCTACACTGTTGGGCAACAAGAAACTGTGGGGTGTGTGAGCAGAACTATTTTCAGAGCCCTCTTTAGGTCACTTATGTATATTTATTTAGGGAACATAATGATTCTATTGCAGGTGTGGAGAGACTTTTGCGAAAGTTTGTGAATGTAGAGACCATTAAGCTACACTATTGAGCCACAAGGAACTGCAGAGGAGTGTGAGCGTAACTATTGTCAAAGCCCTCTTTGAGGAAAGCCAGTATTTGCAGTTGCCATCCACCACCTAGTTTATCTAATCGTGGAACTTAAACAATCCACACAGGGCCTGCGTTCAGAGACAAGTCATCAATTCAACCTGTGTTCTTCTAACCAAGACATTCTGCTACTTTTAAGCTCGACTTTCACTCACTCAGATGGGGCCTTGCTGTATAACCCCTTTTTTCCTCTTCCTTGCCGGGCCCTGTCAGCCAGTGTCACTTTTGCAAGCCATGCGAAAACAGAAAGCAGGTGAGAAAGGGCACCTAATGGCCATTAAACCCACATCACAGCCACGTGCCCCGCTGCTCTGGCAAATTTACATAGTAAATCTCAGTTCATGGTGAGGGAAACCTGGTGAAGTGGTATAATAGATGATTAATTACACGGGGCAGTGTGTGTGGAGAGAGGCGCAGTAGCGTGGCAGTGTGTGTGTGCGCGTAGGGGAGGGGGGTTGCTTTATTAGGCCAAGCGTTATGCCTAAACGAACAGCTAAACACAGTGAAATGATCTGTAATTACATCAGTTACAGCCCATTTAAAAATGTCACCTTTGCCAACCTGTAAGTGGTGCTCGCTTTATACGTACACACAGACACAACAACATACACACTCATACACTCTCATTCACACCCATACTACAAAAGACTGGAGTGAAATCCCAGCTGAACGTAGACGCTTTTATGAAGAATAGCAGTGAATTGTAGACATAGGTTGGTAGAGAGAGAGAGAGGAGTAGTTACATTCACTCTGATCACCTGCAAGTACATAAGTACATAAGTACAAATAAAAGAAGTGCTTTTTTCAATGATACTTTTACCTCAAGTATATATGACTCAGCCCCATTGGCTTAGCTCCTGTGATCAACATGTGACATTTAACCAAGCAAAGGACCAATTAAGCACTAATAGTTCAATATAACCTCGACCTGACTTCACTGAAGGGCCCTTAAGGACCCCCCTCTTTAACCTCTTATTAATAATATGTCTTAATAAAATGTTGAGTTATTATTTCCCAAAAGTAACTATACTTTTCCTATAAAATGGGTTTAGGCTAATCAGCTTGTGGTAGTTCAGTGAGTTTTTCTTCGCACCGACCGACGACAGGTTGTTCATAAATAGCATGCAGGTACACTGACCTTCAGGAAGAGGCGCGTGTACTTCGTCAACACAACACCCTCAGCGGCGAGTGTAAACAGTTGAGATCAGGACGGAAAACGTAGTTTGGAAACAGAGGATGCTGTTGGGTGGAGTGCACGTCTCTCTAGCCGTCAGGGTGAGAGTCGTCCCCCACACACAGAGACCCACACCCACACACACACACACACACACACACATACACTTGAGGGCACTTAAGTTGAATTATTATTTGCCAGTGGAAACTTGGCCCACCAGACTCACCAGGCTGGCCCAGTGCTGAGTAAGAACACTGTGTGTATTTCTCTGTCTCTCCGTCCCTTAAATACACTCTCTCTCCCACACACACACACACACACACACACACACATACATACACATAGACAACGATACAGTACAAGACTTTCTCTGTTGGACTGTCCACCCCGTACTCCTTCTACTGAGCTGCCGTTGGCCAGCTGCTGCTGTAAATTCCAGGAGTAGTTGGAAACACAAACATGCCCTTACCCAATTCAGCCTAGCGATTCTCTCTCTCTCTCTCTCTCTCTCTCTCTTACTTTCTTCCTTCCTGCCCTCTTTAGCTTGCTAACAAACCTTCTCTCACTTTTAGACTCTCTCTCTCTTACTGTCTTCCTTCTCTCTCTAGCTTGCTAAAAAAATCTCTCTCTCTCCTTTCTCACACACACTCTGTACTTCTTCCTTCCTGCTACCATTTGCTCTCTCTCTCTCTCTCTCTCTCTCTCTCCCCCTTCTTCTTTCCTTATCTCTCTTGCTTTCTACTTTTCTGTCTCTCTCTCTTGTTCCTTCTTATTTGTCTGTTTCTTGCTACTGATCTCTCTGTCTCGCTGTCTCTCTCTCTCTCTCTCTCTCTCTCTCTCTCTCTCTCTCTCTCTCTCTCTCTCTCTCTGTCTATCTCTCTCTCTCTCTCTCATTTGTTCTTCCTTCCTTTTCTCTCATGCTACCAATTTCTCTTTTTTCTCTATATCTGCCCCCCCCCCACACACACACACTTTTTCTTCAAACTCTCTTGCGTTCAGTTGGACTCAGTGCCCCCCCCCCCCTTATCACATCTATCATGCTCCCTTTATCAGTTTTTTGCACCTAAACCACAACCCCACCCGTTGCTGTTATTCTACCAGCCATTTCAATTTCAAAGTTTTTGAGTGTGTGTGTGTGTGTGTGTGTGTGTGTGTGTGTGTGTGGGTGTGTGTGTGTTTGGGCCAGGACAAGCTTGCTTCACTGCTTCGTTTTCTCCTGAGCAATAACACATGGCTGTCACTCTGCTTTTGGCGTGTGTCAGCACATGGGCCATTTATTGTTGCTTTAATTGGGGAGTCTTACACCACACAAACCCCATATTCACCCCACCCCCTGTGCTCAATCTGGGAAGAGGCAATTACTGTAATTATGCTGGTGTGATGATACGTTTGGGGTAATAGATGTTTTTCATTGAATTTCTCGTACCCCAAACAACAGTAGAAGCGTACTGTAAAGCTGAAATATGACTATTTAGCATGCACTGGCTGCTTCAGCGCACATCACATCTTCAGATGCTATTAGCCTGCGCTACCTCTTAAGCATACAGTCAGAATGCTCAATGTACTATGCGATGAAAAGTGCACGTGGACCTTCTGTATTCTTTATATGAGTGCACAGTGGCTACTGGAGTGTGTTCTTACTCACCCTTTCTCTGTCTCCTCCTCCTCCTTCCTTTACTTTGCCTCTCTCAGTTCTTTTGCAGGCCTTCTAGAATAAAGGAAGTCCTGTGCTGACATGCTGAGCTAGTGGAAAACAGCAGCGCACAAACTAAAGTGACCAGAGGAAGCAATAATCCGGCGTGTCCTGAGCGATAGGGCCCTTAGGACTCTTGTGTAAGTTTGTCAGTGAGTTGTTTTCATGCTCTCTCCCCCCACATTCTGCTTGCTCAACATTGATCTGAGGTCATGTGACCAATGTGCTTAACATGACTAAACTTTTGCTGATTGCTATGGAAGAGAGCAGGGATGTGTCTTATGATTGTTTGGCTTGTCTGGTCTCTGAATGTGTGACCAGCGCCAGGATGCTTTATGACCAGAAACTGTTCATTGAGTAGATTTCTCTCGAATCTTGATAAGACACCACAACCACGCCAAAACAGTTTGTCGAATCAACCTAATAAAAAAAGAAAAGCATGCAGAGCAAAACAAACGAAATGCAATATCTGACATCAGTTCAAACCTCATAACACTCTGCCGTTTTAAAACCCTCTGAGACACAAATGTGAAGAATCACAACATTTAAAATCATGTAATGCTAGTAAATGTGCAATACTTGGGATGATGGATATGAAGTGAAAGCTTATGGTGCTCCATTGGCCTGGAAAAGACCTTTTGCTGACAGTATTCAGAATAAATAGGCCTACACAGGTTAGGCCTTGACCATCAAACTGACAGGCCATGGCACCAGCTATGCAATAATCTTTTATATTCCCAATAATCCCAATTCACTGCAGTTCTCTATTTCACACCTGTTTGGTTTGCTTGTAAAGACTACAACAGTTTTTTTTTTTAGCTGAAAATGCAATTAGGTGTGTGTGTATTGATTAGAATGGCAAGGATATTTATAATGAGTTATTTATAATATCACATTAGTCTAAATAAAATAAATGAATTAATGTTAGCTAATCTCCAGCCTTTTATTCTGAAAGTGAAACTCTCTGTGATCTTTTCTTTTTTTTCTCCATATGGCAGGCCAGCTGTGATGGTGAGGTCAGTGCACCACCCCCCTCGAACTAGTGCTGAGCAGTTTTTCTCTTGTGTCTTTGTCAATTGCTCAAAAACGGCAGAAACAGGAAAACAAACTCTGATATTTAGTGAGTGAACATGTCATCTGTCGATTTTGGACACTGTATGGGTTAGAGTGTATGTGATTCCTCGTGATGCCCCTCCTCCTCCTCCTTGCACTTCTTTGGGCAAACAAGTTTTGGTAGCTTCGTTACCATATAAATGGAATACCGCCACATTTTCAGAATTCTGGTATCGACTTGATGCTGAAGTATCGGTTTTCTTGCGACATCCCTACTTACAGTGTGTACTGCTCTTGTGTGCATTTTCATCATTTCTTAGAGTGTACATTTGCTAAGATAGGCTTTAAGGGGGAGATCCATATGTGGGATAGACCAGTTGTATTACCCAATTGTAAACTGTAGGTCCAGATTTTTGTGGACACCCACCCCTTCTAATGAATGCTTCTAATGTATTGCACACACAGCTTGTCTAGTCCCTGTAAAGAAGTATGGCAAACACAATGGGACTCTGGAGCAGATAATCACAAACCTGTTGGCACCATGCCTAATGACAGATATGGACTACAGAAATATAAGGCCTTCAGCATTGAGCTGTGAAGCAGTGGGACTGTGTTCACTGGTGACCATCCAGTATCGTGACCTCACTGACACTCTTGTTTCTGAATGCCAACAAATCCTCACAGCAACGCTCCAACATCTAGTAGAAATCCTTCTTTCCTGGACAGCAGAGACAGTTACTGCAGCATAAGCAGGATAAACTCTTTTTAATACCCTTGATTTCAGAAGAAACAATGAATAAGCAGGCGTCCAAATACTTTTGTCCATTAAGTGTATATAGCTGCTTCAATATACAGGATGTGGATCCGTATACAGTTCTGTGCACACTGATAATGACATATTTTGTTGATTTTCCTCTAGAAAAAAACGCCCTTATCTGCATTTTAACCCCAACATTTTCACTGTTGATTTTTCTTAATTTAACATAATGGGCAAAACAAACTCAGCATAAATCATGGCCTGTAGCAAGGTTATGTTTTTTATGTTTTTCAATATGTATTCAGCAAATAAATATAAATTAGCTTAAAAACTAGCAGGAAAATGTAAGTTTTCCCTTTGTTCCCTAATATTTCCTCCCCCAAAAAAGGGGTGCCCAAATTTTTGGATAAGACTGTAACTACACACGCGTATTTACCTGATTCCATCCGACTTCTTGCACCCGAGTAAATAAATCATGCATGTCTTTACAAGCAGTGCTGTCGCCGCACTTTCGCACAGTATGTCCATGTGGCGCTATGCACGGTACGTACTGATACTCAAAGCCTAAACAAAGTGCTAGTCCTCTTCTGGAAATGTGAAGTTGACATGCAGTATTTGATGACAGTAGTTAAGCGTGCAATGTTGGTGCAATGATGGCATGATGGTGTAAAATGATGGTGGAAAATAACTGGTGTTTCCAGTGCTTCCCTGCTGGAACAAAACCTGACGAGTGAGCTTCTATTTTTACACCAGAGTTGCATGTATTACTGCGATTGATGTTCAGTGACACCTGATATTAAAGGTCTCCTAATGCACAGGGCAGTGATTCAAATGACGCAATTCGTTTTCTGGTCCCTAAACAAATACAGCACTGGAAAAAAAAAATAGGGCATCTCTCCAAAGCTCTCTAATGCGAATAAAGCCAAGTCTTCATTACAATAAATGCAGCAGCGAGGCAAATGAAAAGAGCCTGTTTCAACACTGAGCCACCAAAAGAGCTGCAATTCACTCTTTTGTCATTTGCAGTTTGCCACAATGTAATGTAAATGAAGTTTCGGTCCCATTAGTCTGACATTGTTCTCGATGGCCCAGCCCTGTTCTAAATCTGATGAATGCTGTTCATGAAGAAGCCTGCTACTGATTCTGAATCGCGGAAGCGACGGCTTTTGGGCCTGGGAGTTCGAGCTGCTGCAAGCTCACATCATTTTAGGACAGAATAATGCTGTGATATCTTGCAACACGTTCCAATTCTGGCTGTCGTGATCTATTGCATATCTGGATCTGTGAATCTGATTGGCTGCGGTAAACTCAAACACCTGGAAAATGTTTGAGTGACAACCCTGTGCTCGAACTGTTGGCTTTGGCCGAGGCCTGCACATGTGACGGGCTTTCTATCTGAAATCTTTCCCCTGTTTGTGTATGTATGTTTACACTGCGCAAATGTGTGTTTGACTGCGCGTTCGTGAGTGAGTGAGTGAGTGACTGACCGACCAAGGAAGCAGGAGAGAGGGTAGGATTTTCATCTAGACTTCCTTAGAGCACTGCTTTTGCCAGCAGTCTAATTTAGACAAGTTGTCCCTCAGCTGTAATGTAGTCAATCAGCAGAGACGTGTTTGGGGTGACATTGGCTGCTGTACTTTACACTGAAGCTATAAGGCTAAGGTAGCTAGCTCACGTAATGGAATCTTTTAGCATTGTGCAAACTGCTTTAGTCAACTCCAGCTCCAGAGTTGTTAAGCAACCTCAAATAGACTTACAGTATGTGGTGCCGGACACTGTATGACATGCTGTTATCTATGAACACGGACACATAGCTAAAAAAAACATTATCTACCATGAAGCATGCATTTATCTATACTTCTGAACTTTTTTCATAGATGACATAATCATACAGCATCAAAAAAACATGTAATTGCCTATCACAATTTCCTGTTAACTGCATGTATTTAAAACTCTAAATGATTAGATTACAAAAGGTTAAAAAGTGTGTTAGGTTTCCTGATCCTTTGGAGGGTGAGTTTCTCTCCTGAAGCTGATTCCTGACCTTTGGTATGGAAGGCCACACTTACAGCTCAATGTGGAAACAACAAACTAGCATGTTGTGTCTAAGCCAAGCTGAACTCTAAAATCTGAATTTACATTCTAATACGGCATTAACGTAATCATGACCAACAACTTTACGATGCAAGATTCGTTGGATAGCCAAGTTAGCTTTTCCGCTGCTTAGCTGATCTTAGCTGATTTTAGCTGATCTTAGCTGATCTTAGCTGTTTGCCAGCAGCCTGAGAAACTGGTGGAATGGTACCGATCTGTTAATATTTGCGATT
Organism: Salminus brasiliensis; assembly: GCF_030463535.1. NCBI lineage: Eukaryota > Metazoa > Chordata > Actinopteri > Characiformes > Bryconidae > Salminus > Salminus brasiliensis. Next base: position 44,446,192 of record NC_132879.1, read on the forward strand.
GTGCAACTATTCATGTTTTACGCATTAGTGTTACGCATGTTATCATTTCACTAAAGATTGCTGTGTATAAGATGGTGTGTCCTCCTCAGCATCTCCTCGTTTGCTCTGACTAGCTCCATTGTTCGCTTTAGCTTTAGAATTTAGCCATAGCACCTTACCTGTAAACTTCTTCCAGTGGCTAATAAAGTCCTTGCTTTGAGTGATGGAAACGTACTTACTTCAACTGCCTTCTCTAAACATTCAGGCCTGCACTTCTTGTACAGTTATAGAATTATGAAGTTATGAAGACCAGCTCCACAAATGCTACCAGGTGACCTGAGCTGAAGGTCTGATGGACAAAACAACAATAAGGAAGGGAGGTGGACCATTACTGAATTTCACCAAATGCTCATTTAACGGGGTATGAGGCATGTTTGCACCGTGCTAAACTGGTGCCAGTTAGATTACTTGTTACCTATATAACTTCAGATAGCTAACAAACGGACACGTAAGGTCACTTATTGTTAATCAGAACATGATTGGAACTTGGTGTGCAGGAAGATAGGGCATGCAGTGATAAATGCTGGACAAATTGTCCCTCAACCTATAGAGTTTTTATCCTTATCCAAGTAATAGGTTTCAGATTTTTATAGCCCTTTGTGTCAGATAAGTGAAATACCTTGATTTGACCATAGTCGTAATTGTATGTAATCAGAATAGGTGTGGAAGATTTGTGGAAGGGTCAATAAATAATGTTACACGCTGTCAGTGCAATAGTAATAGTCCCTAAACTGGTTCTTGAGAAATGCCAATAGAGGCCAAAAAGTATGCATAAACATTACAAGCCATATTAGTGAAAATGAGTTTATCAGCTCTGTTAATTGGAGCATTAAAATTGTGACTTTTCAGTGTGTTGTGTTGTATGTGTGTGTGGTGCAGCAGTCGGGGACAGGGGGTGGCTGCTCTCGTGGCTCTCTGCTTTACAGGGACATCTGCTTGAGCTCTTCTACGGGCGACCAATGGGAGAGGCTCTGAATAAAACCTCAGAAGTGGAAAGTGGCACAAATAAAAATAGGATCTGCGTCCCCTCCGCTCCAGAGGTTTTGGAAGCCTGAGAGGAAACTTAGTTGACGGCCTCTTGTGGCTAAGAAAAGGCCTAGATTTGACGTTTAGATGAATGTAATGCTACCTGGTGATGTCTGTACCTATGAACCAATTTTCCATGGTATTACACCTCATAGATACATGTTCTGCGGGTTGAAAACCAAGCTATCTATGACCTCTCTGGCACAAACCCTCCATGCTGGGTGAGACTGAGCATTAGCAGGCTTTTGGGCCTAAGTGAAATTAGGTTCAGATTGTAGGTTGGTATGGAAGTTAAACTTTTACCCACAAAGCCATAAATGCATTAGTAAATGAGGTGATGCAGTGATGCAATATTCTTCATGAAGATAATAAGTTGTTTAGTGGAAATAGCAGTGGAGCTAGTTTTTTCCATGTGAGCCACCAATGGGAGTGTTGTGTGCTGATCATGATTTGCTTGCTTTCTCTCTCTCTGTCTCTCACGAACCACCTGGAAGGTTTTGACCTTTTTGTAAACAATATAGGTGAGCAGCTTATAATGCATCTCCAGCCAGCCAGGCTTAGTCAGGCCTTCAGAACAAAATGATGGCAAGGAAATGTACTGTCAGTACAGTTACCACAAGAAACACTGCTGCTGGTTAGTGGTTGGTATCTCAGAAGACACAACGGGAAATCCCATTTTCATTTTTTCGCTTTTAAAAGACTTTGCAAAAGAGTTGCATGAAAGTAAAGACAGTTTGAGAAGTTGACATCATGCATTATAATAGTATACACAGTCAGAAATAGAGAACACAACAAAGTGATTCACTTTCACCTAACAACGTTTCTTGTTTAAGGGAAATTGCACTTTTTATCGAGGTTTGGTTGGAAAGGCTCTGTGTAGAGAAACATACCATGGCAGATTTGTTCACAGCAGTGACCTAAACGCTATATTAATAAAAAACATATAAAAAATATATTTATGCAGAGTGTCATAAGGAATAATAATAATTATTATTATTATTATTATTATTATTATAAATGTTTACCTATAATATATTTACCACTATTATAAGAACTTATATTCAATATTGCAGGATCACTGCACATTTTGGAGTATAAATAAAATGTCTTTTCTTTCCACCACTTTTATATCAAACTACCCTTTAAATCTCGACTAGAACATTATAAAGACTCTTAAAATTAGGTGGGATTTTAAGATTAGAATTAGGTGGAGATATGGGATTGCCAGTGGTTGCAGAATTTCAGCTCGACATCTCTCTGCATTGAGATGACAAAGATGACAAGCCTGTTTTTTTCTCAGTGAGGAAGATGCCGCTCCACACCATCACACCGCACCTGATTGGCAGAACCTCGGAGTGCCAGAAGCTCAAATCAAGTGTCAATAGCAACAGCAGAATAAGCTGTTTGGCAATGGGAAAAAAGATTTGGCAATTTTTTTTTTATGGACGCAACCCACATACTCAGCTCTGCTGCTCATCCCATAAATGCATGTGCCTTAAATGAACAGGCTTCCCATCGGAATAAGATTCATTGCCAAGAAGCAAGAAGCATTGTTACAACAAAAAATAATTATTTTATTAATAATAACTATCATTAGTTATAAGGAGACGTTAACCTTTTTCCGTATCCAGCTGGATGCCATTATTTATTATTTATGCTGTTCATATGTTCATGTGTGTAGTGCATGTATTGTCCTTACATTCTTTCCATTATATCTATATATTTATAGGACATGTTGTATTACCAACATACTATGATTTGCTCAAACTGCAACTCCCCCCCCCTCCACCCCTTTACTGCCCCTCGTGTAGAGCCGTGCTGTGCGCTCGTCTCATGTCTGGTGTGTGACTCGGTTCTGCGGGACAGCACCATTGAATCAAGATAGAAAAACCTCTACGTCATGGAAACAATGACGTCAGGTTTAATTAGCCGCTGGGGAAGACTCGTCCCAGACTGTGGGCGGGATTTACAACAGCAGACCGCTGCTGATCTTGCAGGGTTTATCCGTGGGGAAGAGGCTGCCGAACGCGCAGTTCTGGACCCTTCACCTGAAAAAAACCCCACTGGAGTTCATTTAAAGAGAAAAACGGATATTAGCGTTGCTAGCGGGGTGAGGATAGTGAATGCTGGGCGATTAAAAAAAAAGTGGCTTGGAGAACGGTTGGTGACGTAACCGTTTCCAGCGGCGACTGATGTCTCAGTCGAGCCAATGAGGAAAGTCCATTTGCATCTTTGCCCCACCCACTCGACGCGAGTCACATGTCCCAAAGCGACGTTGGGGAGAGGGGCGGGGTTTCACCGCAGATTGGAGGAGGGAGGCAGGCAGGCAGTGGAGGGAGAGAGAGAGAGAGAGAGAGAGTAAGTGAGTGAGTGTGGGGAAGAGTGAGTCCCTGGGAGAGTGAGGGAGACCTCCGAGACGCCGTTTGCTGTGTGCGGTGAGTGTCATTTTCTCTTTTGTTTCAAATAAAGTCCTGTGCTGCTGCGGCGGTTTAATCAGCCGAACCGGCGAGTCGGCTCTTTCCTGTGGCCGCTAACCGTCCACCTCTCGTCCCCCCCCCCCTCTACAGACCCGTTCGCCTTCTTTAACGTTAGCTAGCCAAATTGGCTAGCTCGCTTACTACCGCTAGCTGGTGGATAATGAAGGAGCGATGAGACGGTCAGAATGACTAGTCGGTCTGAACGGGCTGAGGGTGAAAGACTAGCTACCGTTGGTGTTCGGTCACCCCTTAAGGTAGCTATCAGAGTGCGGTGAGGGTCGTTGCCGTTGGCCGTTGGAAAGTTGGTCGTTTCAAACGGGAAGGAATAACCCGAATGTGTTGGGGCGCTCGCGCGGTGGCTCGGAGCGCTTCACGGATAAGGTGGAAGATGAATGGTCCGCTTGGAGAAAGAGCCCGTCCCTTCACTATCGACGTGGAGGCACAGCCGACTAACCAACACTACTAACACTGTCCCTGCAGACGGACACATGTATGGTTATCTTAACCACGGCAGGCTGCTTCCGACCAGTGGAAAGTGTAGGTAATATAACTGATAGTTAGCTAACGTTAACGTTAGAGAGAACGTTAGTCAGTTAGGATAGCTAGCTAGCTGAAAATCTCCGAAAGTGGAGAAGCGGACTTGTGCGCGTTGTGCACGAGAACAAGACCTGTCATTTTGACTCGAGGGAAGAGCGGTAACCTAGCTATAGCTAGCCAGCCAGAATGCAACTCCTGCTCGCAAGCCATATGCATGGTTAGGTTACAGTCCCCGCGGTAAGGTTATGGTGGGTAAATGAGTTCATTTAGGAGGTCTCATCACTGCTCAAGTTAGTTGGCTGGCTAGTGTTAAAAATACCAAGCAATGAAGGTTTAGCAAGCTAGCCCCTTGCCTGAAATTAACTGTCTATCCGCTGTCCCCTCAGGCTCTTGTGTCGTTGGGCGTTCAAGCCGCTGAAAGCCCCTTTGTCGATGTGCGTTGTGAATGCGCTGTTACCCAACCTGTGTTGTAGCATTAACACGATATTTAGCCAGCTAGCTAATAGCTATGCGTGCGTGCATGTAGTTCGGGATCACTATCTGTGAAAGAAAAAATCGATAGCTACAATAGCCGCCGTTTCGTATCCTTGCCTATAGTGACATTTCCTTGCGTGGTCATACCAGGCTAAAGCAAGATAGCGTTGACGCTCGGTGTGTGTGTGTATGTGTCTCACACACACACACACACACACACACACACACACACAGTCTAGCGAAAACTACGCTAATTCTCTGTGAATTTCTGTGGGGATTTGAAACGTAAACGTTTCCAAGTTCCTTTATTTAGAGGGGCGCTGACTGTGCATATAGGGGATTGGCACAGTGGGATAACGACGTGCCCTGTGCGTAACTACCACATGAAATCGTGGTAGTTCGGTAGGAGATAAGACCTCGTGCAGCCCTGCCGAGTGTTGTGCAGAAAGTCTGCATGCAGGTTAGCTATGTTAAAGATAACGCGCCGGTGCTCGCTCCGTTCTTTGCCCTGTTGCACGGATTGTACAAGCTTTGCAAACAGTTTTACGGTTTTGACAGCACAGAAATGTGACCTTGGTGAGTTGTGATGTTTTTAGCCACCTTTTGTGTATTTGTGCACACACACACGCACACGCGCTCAGGTATAATGTGTAATGTGTGTATAAAACGGGGCACTAATTGAAATCATGAATTGATCATTGTTGTTGCTATCTGTCCACATCACGACTAAACTATGCCTTGTATACACACCCGCTTAGGTGACATTATTGATTACTGGAGTAACTGTCTGTAATCTGTCTAATAATTATACACTGATGTTGCTGGCTGGTTTGAACAGGTATACCTGTTATTACAGTTATCTCTATATTAAATATATATATTTGGGTTTGGGAGAGACATTTCCTCTATTCTCATATGCTGGTGCTACACTAGTACCCCGGATTTGACTCGACTCCTTGAAGGTTTGGATTGGTGCATCACTCGAATTGCTGCATGTCTGCAAGAATAGATCTGTAGGTGCTGCAGGTCTCAAAGACAGGAGTTTGACACACCTGGGTGAAATACTTTGAGCACAGTCAGCTTGGCGAAATAAGTAATGCATTAGATATCTCTTGCTATTCTGTTTTGGTTTTAGTGGTTGGTTTTAATAGGAGTTAGCCTGATTGGCAGATTGATTACATTGCAGAGGGAAAAGAAGTCTAAATTTAATAGGACTGACCCCTGAAAGTCAACGAGTCGAATCATCTGTTGGAGAGCCCTACATTACAATAACAGGACAAAATGAATAGAAGCTTACGTAAATGCACAGTGGTACCATTTCAGTGTAATTTTAATATATTTTGTTATTACAACACTAGCTGGCATGCTTGCTAAAGAAATTCACATGACAACATGCACTAGTGGTTAACTAATGAGAGAAGCTGAAACTTCAGTGATAAGTGGTTAACTAGGCTAGCTATAGCCATAGGTCTAAACAGGATGGTGACATTTAAAACTTTCGACGAACAACCTTAGTAAAGTTAATGCAAGAAAATGCTTGTCATTACCTTTTATTTACAAGGCTAATTTAAAAGTGAGTATATTAGTCTATAAGAGCATGGTTTAAACAGAAATAAATGTGCCTGTCTCATTATTCCAACAAATCCATATTATATGCCACATTTCAAATCTTGCAATGAAAGCTGTCTTTTATTGATTGTTAAATGCTCAATATGTTCCTTTGACTATGGTAATGTAGTTGAAATCATCATTGGATCTCCAATGCCAATGGATTTTCTGATTGCCAGATAATCGAATATTCGTATTGAACAGCCAAATCCGCTTTGACTGTTAAATTTGTGAGTTGGGTACAGCCTCAAAATTAGATTTTATGCCCAACCATCACTGTCTGTGTAATGATTCACTCGACTATAAAATACACTACCCTTTGACTGTCATGATATGACGATATCATGATAATCAAGGCCTTTGGACTACTGCTATGTATGCACATAGGAATGGTGCTTCTAATTGTAGTAAATAATTTGCTGTCAGGACTACTATAGATATCGACAATTTTTGGACAAGTCATATTAAGTATATTACACATATTTTGTGTTGTTTTTTTCCCTTTGACCTGAATGTTTGAGTGGAAGAATTGAGCAGAGTACGTCACAGCCTAATTAGTCTGCTTAACCTTTTCTGACATATCCTAAGCTTGACCGCTATAGCATTTCAGCTGATATTTAAATGGAAATGACCCCTTGTCTTTATCTCAACTATTTGTTTCACAGTAATAAATAAGTACAGCAAAAAGAAAAGTCATGCATGTGGATTCATAAAATAAAACAAAGATGAATTTGTGTATTTATAAGGTTGTCCTCACATAGCCTTAACTATTTGTTCACTGTTGCTAATTCATGAGAGATCAGGACCAGCGGTAGGAAAATGATATAAACACATTTGAAAATGATATAAACACAACCTTCATGACTGCCTTTCAGCTTTCATCATTTGAGCCCCAAGGGTGGATGCACTTGTGTTAAATATATGAAATGGCTTAATTCTGTCTAATTTTGACTGGTTTAAATGAATAATTAATAAGTTAAACCAATTAAAAATAGACAGTACTCGCTCTTGCTGAACGATTCCGCACAGTGTCATCCTTTTGTTTTTCTCTTTTCAACAAAGGTCATAAGGTTTATGTTGTTATGTAATCCCTACTGTAATGATGCTTTCTGAATTTAATGTTACAGGATGCATTCAGCCAGTGAGCAGTAAGATTCAGTATGACCTGTATTATAACTGTCATTAAATTAATTGTGTATGTCATATGATTAATTAGGGATGGCCAATTTAAGCCCACTTATGTTGTTAATTTGACAAGCTGTGTTGCTTTTTTAAAGCAATAGCCATAGATATAATTAAAAGATTCTCATTTTAGTTTTTTATACATTTGTTGATACATTTTTTTTAAAGATAAAGTGATATAATAAACTATGCAAAAGGCTTAGTGTTACATGAAGCAAGGCTCTGTCTTTATTTAATGAATAAATAATGAAAGTCTACTGTTTGGGAGCACATTTAATTACATTTCCGGAAAGCAATAGGTGTATGTATATCATTGTTTGAAACACCCATTCTGTCCATTAGATTCAAGAAGCATTCAAACCATTTTACAGACTGGCTTGTTTATTATTCCTTAAAGCCATGTTATGTAGCAATTTAACCTTAAAATACCAGCTTCAAAATAATGTTTGGACACTGATTTGTAATAGGGAGAATGGTGTCTGACTCAGAACATTTCGCCTTCACAAAACCTCGTGAAAACTGTGTAACCCTAGTCATATCTTCAAAATCCTGAAATATTACTTTACCCTGCCAGTGGATTCTTTCGTTTCCTCTAATGAACAAATACAGCTGTCCATGAGGTGGAGCTCAAAGCACAATTTGTATTTACAACAGTGATGTAAAAGTGCAAATGTTAAGGGTCGACTACAGTGTAGCTCCAGTATGACTAAAAGCATTACCAATACATAAGGTAGCTGAATGCAATTATTAGCATCACTGTCCTTAACTTGATTTAAGTTGCACCTATTGCTGAGACAGATGTGCAAATGCACACATGTACAGCTTGTCTAGTCTCTGTAGAGAAGTACTGCCAACAGAATAGGACTCTCTGGAGCAGATGAACATGAACCTATTGGCACTTTGCCAAGGCGTGGGCTAGAGGAGTATACAGCCTCCCAGCATTAAGTTGTGGAGCAGTGGAACTGGGTTCTCTGGAATGATGGTGCTCCATCCAATACATTTGGGAGGGAGGTGATCCATCCAATATTCCGACCTCACTAACGCTGTTGTTGCTGACTGCAAACATGAGATGCGTTCGAATGCTTTAAAATTTAGTAGAAAGTCTTCCTTGGACAGTTACTCCAGCAAAAGCAGGATAAACTCTTAATGCCAGAAGAAGAAACAATGAATGAGCAGGTGTACCTTCTGGTCAGGTCATTTACAGTTACACAACACAGGACTTAATGTAGTTGTATGTTCGTAGTTTAAGAACCATTGAAAAATGCCCTTGCATTCAAAGCAACAACTTTCCTGCTCATCAAACATCATTTCTTTTGCGCTTAATGCTTTTTATTGTTAGGGGTTGTGCTTTTGTATGGTCATGGCCCATTCTAATAAGAAACATCTATACAATCACCATTGCAGGTGCGAAACCAGTTGCATGTGAAAATAAATAGCACTGCAGATTCCCACCATAGTAGAATAACATATTACAGGTTTTACTATTAAACCTGAGATACAACTAATTAATCAATTTATTTGTTTTTTATCTAGGACTGGGGAATCCACTGAAGAACACTGAACTCCTTTTCATGCTTGTAAAACTAGTTTTAGACAACAACTTTTTTATGGACTTTATTGTGGTCCGCAACAATGTGCACAGTCTGTGGCATTCAAGCGATATTTGAGTTCCTTGTCCCAATGAACATTTCTTGCATCATAACACCACACACCTCCACCAGCCTGGACTGGTCAATGAATTCATGCTGTTCGCACGAAATTCTAACGCTACCATCTGTGTGCCTCAGCAGAAATCAAGATTCATCAGACCAGGGAACGGTTTTCCATTGTTCAGCGGCCCAGTTTCTATGCCGACTGCATAGCTTAGCTTTGTTTTTGGTCTTCTGCTGTTGTAGACCATCCACCTCAAGGTTTGACATATTCTGCATTCCGAGATGCAGTTGTGCTGAGTGGTAGTTTAGTTACTGTAGTCTTTCTGACAGCTCAACCCAATCATGGCACATTTAAAATCACAGAGATACGTTTTTCCTATTCAGATTGATTGGGGTGAATATTACCTGAAGCTGCTGAAATGTGTCTGTATGATTTTTGTTCATTGCACATCCGCCACACTTTTGCATAATCCTTGCATATGGTATTATGGAAACCTATGTTCTGCCTTATTTGACGGCTTTTTAATTGTAGTGATGTTTACTCACAACAGTGCTGAGTGTCATTGCAAGCTCGAGTCATTCATGGTTCTTAAGGGCAAAACAAGTTTTACTCATGACTACTTATTTAAGTAAAGTTATATTGTAGAATGTAGAATCACTGATACTTTGCTGTTCACCAGTCTTTGTGCTGTTGTATTTTGCCAAATTTGCTGATCTATAAAACTAGAACTAATCAAGGTTAACAAAACAGGTACAGCACATTTGCTACAAAAGGTTGTTGATTTGCTTGCTGGTTATCCTTGATGACACAACAGTCATCTTTTGTGAAAGAGATCACTTTAAGCCTGTTCACACTGGGTATACACTGAAAACTGCAAAAAGAAACACATTGTGACATTTTCACATCCAATTTGGGACACTTTCATTTGAAATGTTTTACATATTGGATATGTGTTAATGTGTGTACAATTCAGCTTTCATCTTGAATGACAGTATAATCAGAATGCCTATTACTATGGTTACGCTTGTGTATATTTCATTTTGGAGAACAAGTGAGACAAGCATCATGACCTGCTCTGGCCGTTAAAAAAAAGTTAAGGTCAACTATCTAACAAGCAGATCAGAATTGAGTAGGAATTTTATAGGCTTTTAGTGTGAAGTGAATGCATGCTAGCACTTTTTGTGTATCAACAACATGTGATTATTAGCTTACCAGTAGTACTAAAATATCCACATATTAGCTACCTGACACCTCAAATCACATGTTTAGAGAGTAAAGCCTCATGTCTGAGAGCAGACAAGTCGAGAGAATGTCTTAGAAGTGTGTTTGACTGTTTTCAGGCATGTTTAGTAGACTTGCTCTCCTTTTGAATTGAATTGAATAATTGAATAAACTATGCTGAGCTTGTTTTGTATTTTACCGCACATGGACTGAAGAACTCATTTGGCCATGAACTAGATGAGGGATGGACAATTCTGCTACTGGAGGTCTGGATTCTTGCACAGTTTTGTGCTTTTCCTGCTGGTTGAAAAGATCTGAATCTCTGGTCTCCGGTGCCCACCCCTGTACTACAGAAAAACAGAAAATTTGACATATCAGACGCATCATAATTAAAAAAAAAAAAAAAACTTTCTCATGTTTAGCTGGGCAATGTGACAATTTTATCGTATTGTGGTTTTTTATGAAATACGCTTTTATGAGCGTATTGTGGATATGTTTCATTACAAAGAAAAAGTGTAATCAGTCTTATTTTATTTAATGGAGAGAAGCATATTTTGAATAAAAATCACAACTCTCAGTATGGGATAGAGTATTTGGATAGTAATAAAATTTTGCCATATCACCCAGCTCTATCCTCATGTTGGGATATCGTGGATTTTATACAGTATTACCGTTATACCGCCCAACCCTAGCAGACGATAAACTCTGTACTGTTTCTTTAGACTGTGCAATGACCTACTTTCTTGTCTGATTTACTTGTGCATGCACGCACTGTGTAAAAACGAACAAAAACTGATAGTCATCTCTGTATAGATGCACATATGGCTGTGAATATTTGTGGATATATTGTCATATCGATATTTGAAAGACAGACGTGTTCTGTTTGTGTGCTTTTTTTCCAGACCTGTGTGCTGTTTGTCCAGATGAGCTGACATTTATGAGGAAGTTATTTTTGTCTCTCCACACAGAGCATTACCTCCTTGTGACTTCCTGCATGTGTGAAATTTGGACAGAGAAAGTAACAAGGAAATTGCGATGGGTTTTAACTCTTAATGCGGCAGATCAAGGGGTAATCTTTTACTGCACTGTACTGTAAGTAGAGCAGCAATGAATGTTTACCAAGATTGTCACTTCTCAGACATTTGTGGGTCCAGCACAACGTTTTGTGTATAAAAGTTACATTAGCATTGCAGAAGTTGGGTTCTGTGGTAGAAAAGAAGCTAATGGGTACCTATGTACAGCATGTGTTCTAATTCACATGTTCTTGCAGTTTTAGTGACATTCTAGAGACAGCAGGGGTGTTTCTTCCCAGACTAAATATCATCTTAAATTAATATTATTTATAATAAATGAATGCTACAGAAGATGAGTGTCTGGATTAGTAAATTCTTAATTATTTTCCAGTTGAAGATGAGAAGGAAATTTCTTCATGAAAGTTAGATTTTGTTCCTTAGCTTACTTATTGTACTTGGTCTTGACACAAATGTCAAAAGGCTAAAATACTTCGCTTAATAACCGAATTCCTTAGTGTTTATTGGGTAATCTTTAAAACCACAGTGTCTTGCAGAATGACAAACTTGAAGATCTAACAGCGAAAGTACCCTTAAAACGCCAAACTCTACAGCCTGATCGAATCAGGCACCTCTGCTTTAGGTTATACCTATTACATACGAATGGCCTGACCCACTTCAGCTGTGGCCAGGGTGGGGGGATGGAGAAGGGGCAGTCTGGGGGCTTCTAAAAATACATCATTGCCTGCGGCTCCAGTGTAGAGGGATCCCTGGAATTGGTGTCCTTGACTCACATGCATAATATTGGCACATACAGTGGGGGGTCCAATTACCAGCCTAGACCATTAGGGTTTTCCTGGTTTTCTTGGACTAGTGCTTTTGAATCTTAAGCATAACCCCTTATTAATGGCTCATTTAAAAAGATTAAAACTGACAGTGAGTCTTAAGAGCGATTTCCAAGTCTAGGAAGTACATATGTGCAATTGCACACATCACATCTCTTTCATCCACTGAGCAGTTATGCACTTCAGATTATTTTTGCCTTACTTATCACACTTCAGGCAACAAGTCCAGATCTGCCTTGTAGCCCAGTAGAGCAAGGGTTTGGAAGCTTGAGTCTGCCATTGCTCACCCATTCCATCCCAGCTGTTAGTTTGGCTATCCAGTCACAATGATTTTCCACTGTTGTGACACGTGACCTGCTCTGCAACCCTAAACTGTCACTGTGCAACAAATGTTGGCACTTCGATCATCTTGGTCAAACACTCTCAATGATGATGCCTGGAAGCATGACAGTTGTGTAATGGGGGAATGGTAGTCTGTAGGAGCTCTCTCACTTAAGCACTTTTGTTTACCGTAGTTCTGTGTGTATTTTGTTTGTTTTGGTTTGCTTCTTTTTATGTGAACTAGACAGTCTTGACTGAGTCTAGACTGAGAAATAGTCCAACTTAAAGTTAAGTTAAAAACTCTCCACACCTTAGCTATTTGAATGTATTATCATCATAAAAGCACACACATCATGTGTGCAAGTCTTGTCTTATGTAATGGTTTGATGATTACTTCAGCAGCTAGCTGCTTACTTGTAAGCCAAGTTGGGGTGCACAAAACATCCTATCCCAAACATTGAAATTCCTTGTCAAACTCATTTATCCAAGTGAAATGACATTTTTGTCAGGATGGGCCCTTGGTTATGTTCATTCAGAGTTTTGTGACACTTTCAGGAAGTTGTAAAGGCTAATTGGCTTAGCTGCCTGCGCTGATGTAGAGGTCTTGAGTATATTATTTGCTGTTCCTGACTATTGCATATTTACCCCAATTCTGAACATTTTTAATAACCATTTTTTATAAACTTCACAGAACATTGTGAAGCAAGGTGTGGAGCACTGTGTAGCTCAAAGTGGAAACCAAACCGAAAACGGTTACTTATATAATGCTTAAAACTTGCTATTGGCTTACAGCTTAAAGTTTCCTGGTGGAACTTGCTACAATGTATTCTTTGTACAACTGCATGCACCAAACCCTAACAGACATAGAGACAGTTCTGGACAAATGTATGCATTGTTGCATCCCTACTGTCCAGAGTATCCAGTGTTCTGCACAGTTAAACCTGACAGTCTGTGTACAGAGTAACAGTTGAATGTGCCTAACTGTTGATTATCTAAATTGATATGTTGGATTTGAGACACTCCTCTGAGTGAGAGGAGTTAAGAGAAGCAGAGACATTGAATCTCCCCAGTGCCTCAGATTGGCTAATTAGATTTAACAGACAGCTTTCCTGAGCAAATCATTAGATGAAAACAATCAGCCAGTGAACTGGTACATCAGAAAGTGGATAGAGGGAGCACCGAAGGTCAAATGGAGTTTTTCATGCAATTTTATTGTGTGTGGAAAGTTAAATCTGTGAGCTATTAGTGGTGCGGGTTTATGGTTTTTGGAGAATGCATGCTCCTTAAAAGATGCTCAGTTAAGATGCATCAAAGTGAAGCATTTTTGAACTGGTTATGCTGATGTGTCTAAAAATCGACAGCAATGGAGATTAAATGGGGTGGAGATTGGAGATTAAATGGGGTGAATCAGAATTGTGTCTGATATTGGTGCTCCCCCCAATTTATTGGTTGCTAATAAGAACTTGCATTCTGGACTATTTGAACATTAGAAGTTAACAGATAGAAAGTTAGAAAAGAATGGGGGGGGATGGTGAACTTGTGTCAAGAGGCTAAAACTTGCATTTTATGTTTTTACTTAATGTATTTTAATTTATTTAGGTTTGTGGTCAATCCTACAGTGCCCTGCAGTTTGCCCTTATTTTTGTTTTGTCTGTTTAATTATTATTAATATTATTAATTAAATATTGTAATAATAATATCAAATATTGATTTGCTGTTGCCGCTCTACTTGAGTCCTGGAATCACAGTATGTTTACTATTTCACTGTGGTAGGACTTCTGAAAATGAAAATGATTTCAAGACAAGGCAGTGTTAATCCTCAGCACAGTGAATATTTTTTTGTTAGTGTTGTTGGATGTAGTGTAACACTGGCGTGTTTTAATACCAAAGGCTACAAATACGACTTATGATTTATTTTCTTACTTAGTTGCTTACATACTTGTGTACATGGAGCTATCCATGGCACAGTAGTTTGGAAATACTGTTCTGCATGGCAGACTTGTTCCCACGCTGCTCCTCAAATAAATGCTGATCTATTTACCCTGCAAAAGCGCGTAGTGTGTCATGTTGAATCTTAGCCAGTGACCTGGGGATCCTACTTTCTATTTTTAGGTCTAATGGAATCTTGCTGAACTTCAGGTGTCCTGTGTTTAATTTCATAACACTGTGTGGTTCTGCACATTGTCCATTTTTAATGGTTTATTTTTGTGATTAACCTTTAGATTTTTCTCTCTCTTTCTCTCTTCTCTCTCCCCAGCTCCCAGATCTGTATGGCCAGTGTTCAGTGGATCTGTGAGACGCTTGTCAGCATGAACGATGAAGCTTGTACTGTAAGCTGAGGGAAATGGCTTTTGAATTGTCCAAGTCCTGCCACCTACAGTTGGTCCTCCTCCTCCTCCTTCTCCTCCTCTGAAGGACGTCAGCTGTTTATGGGAACTACTGGCTTTGCTCTCCTGAGGATTTAGCTCTCCTTTTGGGACGCCATTTTTCCATCGTCACAGAAGTGCTGTGCAACTGGGCGACATGGCTAACAACTCATACAGTGGGGTGAAGAACTCCGTGGCAGAGCCCAATCATGATGGAGAATTCGGCTGCTCGCTCAAGGAGCTGCGTGGTCTCATGGAACTGAGAGGAACTGAGGGAATAAACAAAATCCAGGAATCTTACGGGGATGTTAATGGACTCTGCAGCCGATTAAAAACATCGCCTATAGATGGTATATATGCCTCTTCTGCATTTGTATTAGTTTCTCACTGAGTAAGCTTAACACAGGCAGACCTGGACGTAGCATGTGTGGCTGTGAGGGCCTCAAGTGACCTCATTCTGAAAAGGAGCAGAACCCTTGCATTACATCTAGAGAAGTGATGGGTCTGTCAAACAAAAACTAATTCAAATATTTGATGAATTCACAAAACAAAATCCTAAATTGTTTTTAAGATTTTAAAGTTAACGTTTCTGCAGCTCCCTGAATATTGCAAAAATCTGACCGCTCTTTAGCCTGAACAAGGCAATATACTTAAAGTGAGTTATCGTAAAAGGCAGAATACATTCTGAGAAGATATCTGCTTTAAGTGGCTGACTTTTTGTCTGACCAGCCAACACTCCAACACTCCCCCTTTGTAGTACTGGACTCTGCAGCCAACCACATTGGGAGTGTAACAGTACAGGAGTCACAATTATGTGAATACATGGCACACATAGCTAAGGTAGCTAGGTATGCACAAAGATTGATGAACGTTATGCAGAACCAAAGTCCACAACTGCGAGTTTCACACAGAAACCGGTTCATTGCACTGCCACATGCTTGAACCGTGCCATTGTTTATGAAAGAATAATATATTGTGTAAAAGTGGATATTGAGGGGTGGGGGTGTGGGCGTAAGCTGTAAGCCATTAGTAACATGCTATGCTAAGGTTATCTACAACATTGCCTTTTTGTCCTGCTGTGCCAAAATCATACCAAACACTGAGGTCCGAATCGTGGTGTGTACCAAACCGTGACATTTGTGTACCATTACGCCCCTAAACCACACCAGTTACAAGCTGTTTTTGCTGCACTTTGCGTGCACACGCTTTCATTCATGCAGAAAGTCTCTGGTGATGACACAATGGGATGGGGTGGAAGATTTTATGGAAAAGTCATTCTCTAAAATGTAGGCTGCTGTGCCTTTTTTCCACCTACGACTTCACGATTTACAGATTGTGAACCATGGGTTTATAACAGTGTGAGCTTTGGAAATGTTTGTTCGCTGAGCACCCACTTTTTGTAAGGCATCACCGAGGCACAATGTATGTTGTGAATACCTGCGGAAGAAACAATACCAGTGAGGTCCACGTTATTTTAGAATGTAGAATCTCTCTCTCCATCCCTGTTCTCAGTGTGAGGGTAGCAGATGAAGAGTGCAAAGTCAGCGTACAGTGACTAGCCAGCATGCAGCAGTTCCAGCGGTTTATTACCTCTTCGCAGACCTTGTGCTTAATCACTGGCCTGACCTTGGCTGAACTTTAGTGGGAAAGGGATTTTCAGTTTGATCCTAGATTAAAACGGCACCGCGGCCACAGGAGCTCGCTGCAGGCTTTCCGAGGCATAACTCTGCAGCAGATTGATCGATGGTTTTGGGCTGCTCTCAGAACTAGTGTGTTTATTTAATACATCAGGCTGCATTTAAGTTTACTAATGAGAAGAGATTGACACTAAGAGCTTAGGTTTACAGGTTTACAGAGACACTGATGCTAACGTACATCAGTGTCTCTTGCCATAAAGTTAGTTCAGTGTATGTTTATGAAAATGGATGACGTGAACGCCAAGCGGCGTCATCAGGTTCGTCACTCAAGTAACCCAAATCTTTTGGGCTAATTACTGATTACAGTGACTGTACAAAATTCTACTGTTCATAAAAAAATGCTGTACTGGTCTCCGCAGGAGAAAAAGCAACTGTATGTAAATTGCCTGAGTCAGACAGTGCTGCGTGTTCCGTTGTGAACAACACTCCAACCATTCTCAAGTGTTACTGAGAAATGTTATGCGAGTGTTCTGGTGAATGACGGATGTTCTTGCAATCTGGCATTTTACAGCATTGCACAGCCTCACCTTTGAAGCATGTAACTAGTCAGTCTACTAGAGCATTTTGTTATATTGCAAGCCATATGAACATTATACATCTTATAAGATGGCTTCTAGTTCTAATGATTCCTGACATCTGATCACTGTAGTGAGGAGGCACAAGGAGCTCAAGTTGCTCTAGTTTCTGTAAAAGATCATACTCGCAGTGCACTTCTCTAGATAAATAAATAAAGACTCCAGGGACATTACGTTACACACATGAGTCATGACTTAATATTAATTCAATTGATTAGCTGAAATATACCCAGAATCAACCATTGGCTTAATTATTTTTGCATTTTGCAGCTTTGTCCTGTTCAGCTGTAGTTGTATGCAAATGTTTGGGTACCCTTTGCATATATATATATATATATATATATATATATATATATATATATATGCATATATATATATATATATATATGCATATATATATTTTTTGTGATGACAATTGTTTTCATTTCTTTGTTTGATAAACATAAAAATGTGCAGACATTTGGACATCACAAGTCTCAGAACGTAATTACTTTGCTAGGCATTTGTTGACTCTTTAGGGTTGGTTAGGCAGGTCACGAGCTGTCATTAGGAATTTTTATCTGATGCCAACCGCTCCACAACCACGGTGTTCTCTCAGCAGCTGGCTGCAGGTCTGGAAATCAAGTTAATTGATGCCAGCAAAGCATAAGGTTGTGCACGGAAGAGTGGGTGAAAATTTTGAAAACAAAATTTAGAAACAGTCTGTTGTCAGCTGTTTTCAAAGCTGGTGTAGCTAGGTACTGAGCTGGTTGTGTGTCCAATGTTTCACACATGTTACAATTCCACCTTTTTATTATTGTTTTGTTAATTAAAGGTAGAGTAATTGACATTTGCAGAAAATTTTACTTTACAAAAGTAGTTATCTTGTAGATTTGTCATTAATTTGTCATTAGGCAGCAGAGAGCATGCAACTCTCTATATACACATTTGATAAGTCTGCCCATCTGTTCATGAAACCTTCAGTTACATGTTTTAATGCAGCATAACAAACAATTTGCACTGATGCTTGTAAAGACATTCTCATTTGCACAGCATTATTTTAACTTGCAAATAGGAGTGACGCTATCATACTGTACAGCCCCTGTTTTTGTTGTGTGTGTGTGTGTGTGTGTGTGTGTGTGTGTGTGTGTGTGTGTGTGTGTGTGTGTGTGTGTGTGTGTATAAACTTGGTGTGCTGCTGAGTCAGGGCAGCATTGTACTGCATGGGAAAAGTTCTGTGGCAATGAGAAAGCATTCCAGTAGGTTTCGTCATGCTCCACAGTCTGACAAAGAGCTGTGCCACAGAGACGCATTCAGCAGTCTCCACACTACTCTGGGTATCAGGCCTGTGGTGATAAGGCAGATCAGCTCTGCCCCACTGCCTCTGCTCTACAATAGCACCCTACCATGGAGCCATGCTCTCAGCTTAATCAGCTCATTCAGGTTTAGCATAGAAAATTAAGCAGTCATGCAAGATTACAAGAGCTTTTGACTACTGAAAAGATACATCTAATTAGAAATGAAGTAATTTCTCAATTTCAAAGCTTGGTGTTTCTTAATCTTGTTGTTCTTCCAAGTAGTGATTTGTAGACCCTTATACATATCTATCCCCTACAGGTGTACATGCAGGTACACAACTGGCTGTTTGTGCAAAGTATGCCAAAATACAGAGTTGCGTAGAAACCCCGGCGGTCCCTTAGACCGTGAGCACTGACATTTCATTCTTGAAATATGGAACATATGGCATACTGCCCAAAATGAATGCCTCCCCTTTCAATCCATCCAAACCTCTCCGTCCATACCCCATTGCTGGTTTAGTAAAAGAAGGACTGTGACTTCAACAAATTTCTACTCCCTTATTAGTATTTCACTATATAGGAAAGGACTATCAGTACAGATTGTACTGTTCATTGAATAATCTGTGACTGTTGTGCGATTGCTTGTAACTCTAACTGATATGAGCAACCGTCACCAGCTCCAGTTCATTCTGCTGTCTGCTGCTTAGTAACTCCACTCTCAATGCATTTTGGTCCACATTAAGCTTATGTAGTGAGCTACGGTGTTTACTATATATTATAAGTGCATTGTGGGAAATTATAGTACCCTCAAAATCATGTTCAAAATCCACTTCACGATTCGGAAACTCAAAGAAATATGGCTGACATTGTCGATAGTGCCCTCAAATGTAAATAGGGAGCCATTTTGATCACAGCCCCTCCTTCACATTTTCACAGTTGCTGGTTTTTGAAGTTGGATTAAGTTCAAAGTTGAACCTGCCCAGACATAATTGGAATCAAATCTAAATAAAACTTCATAATTAAATATGTACATATGGTCATGTTTAGGTAAATTAATGGCATGGACATTACTATTCCAAGCAGACTTTTTTGAACTAGTGCAAATGTCCTTGCCTATAAAGCAATGCAGCTAAAATGGTACTATTTCAAGGCCCAACACACTTAGAAATAACCACTAACCATTATTGCTGTGTAATGTGTGTTTAAAGTGGTCTGATTTATGTGTTTACTACTGTTTATCATAAAGCAACACCTTGCTTTCAATTGCATGGTTGAATGGGTTGCCTTCAAGCTATTTGCCTTTGTTGCTTTCTGTGGTTGGGTCAGTTGAACAAATTACATGTCTCCTGGAGCTTTTAGGGGTTTTTCTTTCAAAGTAGAAGGAACTAAGGTTAAACATGCCTTTATTTTCAAAAGTGCTTCTGTTTTTTGTGGCCTTTATTGCATTGTTTGTTTGTATATTAGAGATAGCACTTCTGCAGTTCAGTTTGACACTTAAAATGAGTGGCCTAAATAATGGTGGCTGTAATCTGTTTTGCAGGACCAGTTGGTGATTTGAATTAACTGCCTTTATAGTCCTCAGTCACAGAGCTACTTCTGAGCTCAAGTGTTGTCCTTCAAATACAGCTACACCAGCCCAACAGAATCAAAATAGCCCACTGGCACTCCAATGCAAAGGACAGTATGCAAATGTGACTAAGTGGCACGTAACATGACTTGCACTCTCCCCTTCCATTTCTCTGGTGGGCTTTAACACCCCCCCCCCCCCCCCAACCCCCACTCACTGATACTTATTTGTCTAATGCCAATAACACTGGATCTGTTGTGGATAAATGTAACAGGTCTTTGCTGTTAGCATGTTCTTCTCTGCTTTGCTGAGTATTACTGTGTTGTGGGCTAGTAGTGCAGGGTAAAGCCCAGTGCCTTTTGATTGAACCGTGAGGCCTGAGTCATCAGCACCTCCGCTAACTCCTCATGCAAAGAAAGGCTGAGTCCATGTAATCCCTGCCCTAGTCACATACTCTTACAGCTTGCACATTTGCTTGAAATGGACAGGGTTTTTTATTGTTATTGTTAGGCTTGGTAGTAAGCATGAAGGGAAATGCTTTAACATTTGCAGGACTTCTTGTGTTGTCGCATTAATGCAAAACATTGTGGAAAAATCTCTAATTTCTGTTGTTTTAGTTTTTGACTAGGAGTCTTATTTCCATTAAATTCTCATTTTGAAGATGCTACGTTTTTTCATGATGGTGGAAATATATATATTGTATGCAATAGGAATGTCTGACTTAAAAAAAAAAAAATTGCTTGTGGAAATTTAGAATACACAGCAACATATGCAAGAGGATGTAGGGGAAGAGAGAGTGTGAGTAAAAGAAGAGAATATTGCCATGACAATAGGCTGTGCTGACCAGGCTCGAAACCTGTTCGCAATGCAGTGTATGAGTGTAGACCTACATACACAGCCCCAGACAGCTCAACAAGTTCAGGAGCCCTGACGAGAGTGAGTCATTTTTGTCGCAGAGCTGATGGAAAATTTAAATTAAGTAAGATCCCTAAACTAGTGACTTCTGTTGAAATACAACTACATTTGACCACACAGAGTTAGGTAAATGAATAATGGTGAAGGTCTACCTGTGCATCAGCTGTTCAGTGAGAATGTGCTACTAAGAATTTTGAAAAATAAAATTATAGAATTGTAAGGATTTTTTTTAAACTACTACAAATTTAGATCTATAGATTTTATTAAAAAGGGAATACTTGATACTTAGGATAGTCCAATTTCTCTGCGCCGTGGTGCTGTACAATTTGAAGTGAAAAAAACTACGAGCAGCTGCATTAGCTGGGAGTAAGACGCAACACAAGTTCAAATGTTATGGCCAGAGGTTAAGCCATTTAATCAATTGTAAAAAACAAAAACAAAAAAAAAAACATGGTATGGTATGTAGGTCCAGCATAATGAAGTGCTCACGTTTTATTAGCAGAATCACTGTCATTGTAAACCAATAGCTAGCTTCTGCCCCGCTCACCTCTTCATGTTGCCCTCCTAGTGTTGCGTCTCGTGATGCAAGTTAATACAAGATTTATGTTGGCTAATATTCATGTTTGGTGAGTGACTGCAACCAGACAGATTCATTGCATAGCAGCAGTAGTGCTGGGTCCTCATGACGCTCTTTTAATAGTTTAAATAGGCGTAACTTCTTTAGGGAGGCTACACGACACCTGCATGAGCCTTTAATGACAACAGACATGCATGTTTATATTACCTGTATAAACATTTGCAAGGACAAGTGTCAGTTGTCTGGTTTGAAATGACACCAAAATGGTCAAACACTGCTTTTATGACAAGTGAAGCTTGTTGACTGCTTTTATTAATGTCTGCTGTCAAGCACGGCTTATGCAGGTCTTGCAAGTGCCTTCAAATGCTACCTGGTAAAGTCTCATAACATGCCACCTCCACCCTGTTATTTAGTGAAAATGCTCACTAGCTTTTAGACACTGCCTAATAGTGATAGTACAGAAGGAAGATGTAACCAA
The DNA here is from genome assembly GCF_030463535.1 of Salminus brasiliensis. Lineage (NCBI taxonomy): Eukaryota > Metazoa > Chordata > Actinopteri > Characiformes > Bryconidae > Salminus > Salminus brasiliensis. Next base: position 44,468,037 of record NC_132879.1, read on the forward strand.
ATTTGTGGATTTGGTCCTTGCTTGGCGTCGAGGAATTTTTGTGTTCAATTTGTACAATGTGTACTAAATATAGTTGCTGCAACCCAGACACACAAATCAAACAATTTGAACAGCAAATGTTACAAAGCCAATTTTATTGCCTAAAACTGCTCCAACTTAAACCTAATTCTAATCTAAAGTTAGGTTAAACTTAATCTAACCATTATCTTTCCATTATCTTAATTCTAAACATAACAATAGTAGAATGTGAAGTTCTTATTGTTTCTTTTTATGTTTCTTTTCTTTTTATGTTTCTTTTCTTTTTATGTTTTAGATTTTATGTCCGTTAATCCCTTTCTGATAAGCTCCACAACTGAGAAAAGCAGAATGCTGTGGTACCGCCGTTTCCTCAATTCTTCTTCGAGGACATGACATGATGTGTATTTAGCAAAAAGGCGCCACCAATAAATGGGAGCTCCTTGTGAATTGTAAAATCTGTAAAATCGCCAACAGTGCAAGTGTCTTACTCTAGCTTGTGGAATATAACTTTGTGTGCTGTCATTGAGAGTGAAAGCCATTGTGAGTAAAGGAGTAGTACTACTTCAATGTGTCCTTAGTAATAGAAACATGAAATGAAATAATAATTGGAATGCTTTGATGCTTCTTTGCCTGGTTTCTTCATATACATGGAAAAACTTTCCTAGATGGTTTTCTAGATCACCAAGAAAGGTTCTGCTAGCCTTGAACCATTTTGTAGTCAAAGAACAATTTTTCAGAAGTATCTAAAACCTTGCACTGAAATTCCTAATAGTGTCTCATATACTCTGCATCAACTAGAACCTCAGCATTGTTCTGCCTTTGAATTTTAAATCATGTTTTTAAAAAGCTTGAAAAACAAATCCTAATTTTCTTTCTTCTTTCATTTTTGCTTTCCAGGTTTAAGTGGACAACCCGCAGACATCGAAAAAAGAACAGTAACATTTGGGCAGAATTTTATACCACCGAAAAAGCCAAAAACATTTCTTCAATTAGTATGGGAAGCATTACAAGATGTAACGTTGATTATTCTAGAAGTAGCAGCCATAGTTTCATTAGGCCTTTCTTTTTATAGACCTCCAGAATCAGATAATACAAGTAAGTTTCCTTTGGATTCAAATTTTGTAAGTCCTTTATTGTTATTCAAAATTACATAGTGGTAGTTTATTGCTAACCGTATGTGCTTTGTCCTTGTGTTTAGATTGCGGGGAGGGAACAGGAGGAGTAGAAGATGAGGGCGAGTCAGAGGCAGGGTGGATAGAGGGAGCCGCTATCCTCCTGTCTGTTATCTGTGTGGTGCTAGTGACGGCATTTAACGACTGGAGTAAGGAGAAGCAGTTCCGTGGCTTACAAAGCCGCATTGAACAAGAACAGAAGTTTACAGTGGTCCGCAGCGGGCAAGTCATTCAGATCCCCGTGGCAGAGATTGTAGTTGGAGATATTGCACAAATCAAATATGGTAAGCTCTCTCAGAACATCTTGGGGGTTTTTGTTAGGGAACACTGGACCCAATCTAATGCAGGGAAATATTTAATAAAGGTGATTTGTTATGAGTCTAATTAAACAGATGTAGGTGGTTTTCGATCACTGGGTTGTTTATTCACTATTCTTATTTATTCCAATACTTCTAATACAGTTAACCCTACCCATGAGAGGTTGGAATATTCCCACTCCGCTTGCTGTGATATGTAGATTTCTTATATTAAATAAATAATTATTAATTATTCTCAGATGTGACCTCCCCTAATTAGCTGTGTATTCATATGGTAATCTTATTTTGTAATAATTATTAAAAACCTGGAAATTAATGAAGCATCTGTATGTAGGGCAAGATATAAACCAATATGGCTCTTGCATACTTTCTTTTTTCTAGGTGACCTCTTACCAGCTGATGGGATTCTCATACAAGGGAATGATCTTAAAATTGATGAGAGCTCTCTCACAGGCGAATCCGATCACGTGAAGAAAACGCTGGAGAAAGATCCTATGCTGTTGTCAGGTATCTACATTGAGTGTCTGCATACGTACCCTGTGGCTAAATGTAACTCAGTAACTGACTTTATCATTAAAAAAAAACTTCTTGTGTATTATGCATGTTCTCTTTTTGGCTTTACTTCTTCACTGCTCAGTCTCATACAGTTGGGACCATAAATATCTAAACAGTCATGCAGCCATTCATCATTTTGCCACCACTACAATAGAATTATAATGAAACAAAATGCAGTTGAAGTGTAGACCATTAGTTTTAATTAATTTGACAATTTTATATATATATATATATATTACAATTATAAAAAGTAAATGGACAATTGACTGATCAGCAGTTTTTTGTTTTTTTTTTTTGTAAAGGCATTATGGCATGGCATATATGGCTGCCAATGGAACTGGGTCACTGGTGTTTTTTATTGACGTGACTGCTGAAGTGAAGGGATGGATTCTGCAGTGTATAGAGCTAGTCTCTCTGCTCAGGTTCAGTCAAATGCTGCAAACTGATAGGCTGGTGTTTTGCTGGAGTTCAGATGGATAATGTCAAAATGTACAACAAAAGCAACCCAAGAAAAGCAACTCAGTTGAGCAACTAACTGTTTTTGTTTACTAACTGAAGACAAACTGAAAAGAAGAAAGTCCCACTAACTTGCAGCAACTGAAAGCAGCAGTAGTAAAGCCCTGGCAAAGCATCTCTGGGAGGAAACAGGGCAAGTGGTGACATCCACGCTTCAGGCGGACTCGCTGTCTGCAATGCATTTGCTTCAGAGTGATATTTGTACAGTTGTACAGTTGTTCATGTATTCAGTCATTTTTAAACCTGTGAAAATGAATGGACTGTGAATGGGATTGAATTAATTTAATTATTTCAGTTAATTTAAAATGAAAGTCTCTCCAATCACATCTTATTATGGAAATTGACACTTTCCAGTTACTTGGACCTGATTGTGTGTTGCCCCTCCCTTATATGCAAGTAGGATGGTTAATGACAATAGCTATATAGCCAGTTTGGTGGCTGGAGGAATTAAAGATGGCTGTTTATTACAGTTGTTCGGCAACCACGTTTCAAGTTGGTGTCTAGTTGCTCGGATACACTTTTTCTTTTTTTTTTTTTTTTTCCTTTCTTTCTCCCCTCCTCCATACATACAGTCATTGTGACTTCTTAAACCCAGCCACATGAAAGTACCCTAATGTTTTTCAGTAGTACTGCTGTACTGATGTCTTCCATTTTATAAAAGGCAGTTGGTCCTCTAATAAATGGTTTCTTAAAGAACTTGACATCTTTACTGTAGTATTTAAGTCTGTACCTTTTCTGCAGATGCACTTGAAATCAAAATGTATCAGCATGGGCCACATGACACTTTCACTTTTCTCCAGTTTGCCATTTGGTATTGATTTTCAGAGCAGCACTCTTCTGCAACTATGCAGCCATACAGAGATCAAAGACCCCAACAGCACTCTCTTTTTAGCTCTGTGACAAAAACTGCTATTTTTTGGTCCAACGAAGCAAATAAAAGTACTTTGAAGAGCCACACAAGACAGAATTGCAGACACCAGCGTCGAGTGAATCAACAACTGCTTCACCATCAAAATGAAGGCCACTGCTCCACAAACGGCTGTATTTTTGTTTTGTTTTTGGGTTTTTTTGGTTCCCCCCCCCCCCCCCCCCCCCCCCCCTCCAATGTGAACCATGGTTGTAACATCGGCTTCTCTTTACAACTCCCCCGAGAGTCCATTTGTGCCTGAGAGGGCCCACAGGATTTATGCAGCAGCAAGCGCTGGGACTGCTGCAGGCCTTTCTCTGGTCCTTCTGTGCAGGGACAGACCAGCAGCTTGAATCTGACACCAACATTGTCAGAGGAGACCAGCAGTAGTCTAAAGCGATGAGCTGTTTCTTTGGCTCCTTAAGACATTACAGTCATCTGAGAGTTCTTGATTGCTGAACACAGACAACCCATATTTAGGTGCCAAATACGCAGAAATCAGAGTACACACACACTGTATGTTTGTGTGTGTGTAGGCTGTTGTGTTTATTGTACTTGAGTGGCATGCCCTCACCTGTGTCTCATCCTGTCTACAGGTACCCATGTCATGGAGGGCTCTGGAAAAATGCTGGTCACTGCTGTTGGAGTCAACTCCCAAACTGGAATTATATTCACCTTACTGGGGGCGGGAGCGGAAGACGATGAAGACGAGGAGAAGGAGGAAAAGAAGAAAGAAAAAGAACGGAAGAAGGAGAAGAAAAGTATGCTGGTTGTGTTGTTTATTTATAAAAGCTGATTTTGCTGCTTGGTCCGATTTTTGTATTCGTTTATTCATTAATGATTTCTTGTTGGGTCAGTCCGATTATTCTGTTATGAAAATAATGCATTGCCCTTTAGCCCTATTCAAACAGGAATAGTTTTACATTTGGAGGTGTGGTGATGTAATTTCACCACAGGACACCTGCTGTGTTGAAGATTGATCTCAGTATAAATGATAGACTGGAGTGGCTCCTCGATTTATGCATCACTGTTCAACCCCCTCAAAAAAAAAGGATCCTTTTTCTTAGTGTAGGAGTCTTAATTCTCACTAGTGTTGCTGGAAGTGTGCTTCCTCTGGCTCCTCTGAGAAGTCCTTTGGAAAATCTTCAAGATTCTAATGTTGTGTCATACAACACTTGAGGTTTTCCACATTTACCACAGACTTGTACAACCCACTTGATTTGAGGCGAATGATGCAGGTTTCACTTACTTTCACTTGAGCACACATGCAGGACTGCACTAAATTTCTATATAAACACTTCTTTACTTCAGGGGATAAAAAATATAATGTTTCAACATAACTTCCCAGTTTGCATGGATTTTAATATGACCTGAGTGTTATTTTTACAGGTGGTTTTGTAGAAGGTAAAAGGCACAGGAATCTTAACTGACTCGGGAGCACGCCGTCCCTAAATATAATTGACATGGTGGATTTGGGCAGAACTGAAATCAATGAGCGAGACCTGTAGTAATTACATCTCCATAAATCAGTAGTTCTATCTATAGTAACAGCCAAGCCAAATTGGACTTCTTTTGCATTGTGTAAACTGCATGAATAAACTACGACACTTGCCTCAAATTATGTTAGTTGTAAAATAATATTAAATAGACTTGCCTTTGTAGTTTCTGGCAATGTATCAAGTAATGCTATCTATAAAGATGAACAGAAGTACATTACTGTTGCAAAATGCAATGGCAGCTGGCCTGATTCAGGTGGTAATATGTGTATGCCTTATAGTATACTTACTACAAAAGCGGACTTTTGTAATTTGGTTGTGTACAGGTGTCATCTAACTAAACAGTGTGTGCTGATTCAGCATGCTTATTCACACTGATGATCTAAAAATGTTAGGACCACACTTGGACCACGTGAATAGCATTTGATTGTCCCGTAACAATAGCTTATGTCAAGGACTGTAACTAAACAGTCAGCTCTTGTAGTCCACGTGGTGTTCTGACATGGGCAAAATTGTTTTTGATATTTCTAAAAAGAGACAAATCAAAAACTAGTGACTGGGCTGGGTGCCCAAGGCTCATTTATGTGTGACTTCAACAAAGCCAATCCCATGTGGCATCTCAATTTTTAAAAAGAAGGTTATGGGAAGAATACATCATAATACGTAACTGCAGACTAGTTGGAGTGCCCATGCTAACACCGCTCTACAGTGGTGCCTACAATGGGCACACAAGTGTCTAGACTGGACCTTGGAAGAAGGATACCTGGACTGCTGAGTCCTGTTTTCTTTTACATCAATTGCATGTGATGGCTAGTACGTGTGCGCTGTTTACCTGTGGGTTGCGCCAGGTCTTCGTCACATCCACAGCAGATCCATCTTGCAAGTCACCGGATCTGATTTGCTAATGTCTTGATGTGAGATACCTAGGGGGCCTTTGGTAGATCTTGGTGATCTGTTGAGGTGGCACATAGATAATGGTCAGTGTATTAGGCATAATGGTCTTAATGTTTTGGCTTATCATTGTTTATTCAGCGTAATTTCACTGTAGTTTCTGTAGTTAGTTTGTTTTGTCAATTCAACCCTACTGGGACCAAATTGACCCAGAATTATTTTTATTTAGCGTTCTATATTCTTGTAAATGTTAATCATGTCTTATTTACACAGAACACATTCGCATTCCTAATTGAGTGTATTGCACGGATGTCTGCTGCGCTCCATTAGCTAACGGCCTTTTAATGAATTTTAGTTCACATGTGGTAGCAGTTCAAATTAATGCCTCTAGATATTTTAATACTTCAGTGCTCACAGAGGTTGGGGCACAAGTTCTGGTTCAGTGAACACGCGCATCATCGGCGTCGAGTGTGTGCGCATGCGAATGCACGCACACGGGCGTGTCTTTGGCTTGGCAACAGTATTGGATTTTCACGTTGCAGTGAGGCCCCAGCACATCTGTTTTTCTATGCACTGTCTCTCGCTTTATTAAATCAAAGCGAACATTTTGCATAATTGAAAATCTGTTCAAATGGCTACAGCAGCATCATCTCCTGCATCATGTTCTCCACTGAAAGTAGTTTCTGAATGTTTCTGATGTCCTCTTTCTCTCCACAGACAAAAAGCAAGATGGCTCTGTGGAGAACCGAAAGAAAGGTAAGTAACCCTATTGACTTAACTGCATAATGAATGGCATTTTGGCTTAGCTGGCAGTCTCTTAGGTGCTGCAGCTTGCATTACCACCATTCCTTTAACCCATTAGTATTATTGGATATTCATTAAAGCTGGCTGTGCACGTGACTGCGAAGTACTGTACGCTTTGGTGAAGCCTCCAGTGTCTACTCCACTGCAGCCTCTGTGCTCCTCTCTGATACTGTTATGCAAAGAAAACTGAGGCAAGGGCAATTGTTGATAACAAAGTCTGTTGTGCATTATGTGTTACTGGGTCTGTGTTTGATGCAGAAACGCAGCTGCATGTGTGCTGTCTGCAGAGCCTCTCTCACCACCATGTTGCCAGGAATGAGGTTTAATCCCTCAGACTAGGATTAAAGCCCTGCGAGCAGAGAACAGACCCGCCACGCCACAGCAGAATATCACAGAACACACATTACACGCACACTGGGCCCTGCATATCTTTTGGATTCAGCCAATGCCTGTACGGTCATGCCATAACCGAATCAGAAAAATGGATGGTGGTTCTGCATTAAGAGGTGTTTTTGCATGGCAGTGCAACTACAGTGATCACACAGTGGGTGTGTTTGATGGGCCAGTGATCAGACTGCAGTAGGGGCTTTGCTTTTCCTAGGTTGCTTGGACAGATGAGCATGTGTTCGTGTTTTGGGATCAACAGACTAGCAACTCTTATGAAACTTTACACTTACAGCCCCTCTTAACTCAAAGTATTCCTAGGCTGTGACTACAGGTGCAGCATATCTGCAGTTATTGTGTGCAGATAAATGGGAAGAATTGTAGTGATTATTACTGACAGTTATCTCTTATTATCTAATGCTTTTTATATATATTGTTGCTGACCTGTATCTCCAAAATGGGGACTTTACAGGAGAAAGCAAAAATGTTTACACTGTGTAATGGGCAGCTACAGGGTTCACACAATGGAGTACAAATGGGAAAAAAATGGGCCAAAAATGGAGAGACATGTTTTTCATTGGACAGCAGCGATATACTACTACTTGCATCAACGACCGTTGACAATAACAGACAATGCTCAGATCTGGTATATAGAATGCCATTCACGCTATAGTACCAGTTGATCCTAAGCCATGTCCTTGTTTGATGCAACTCTTGGCATGAGGCGGCACTGCAGGCAGTGCAAGTGGAATAAAAAATGCAGCAGGTTGTCAAAAGTCCATGCTAGGCTAAAAGCTAAGAGAATCTTTGGAATATGTCAAGCTATCAAAAAACAACAAAAATTAAGATAATGGAGAAAAGGATGGTATCAAATTGCTGTTTGTGCCGGCAGATACTTAAGGTTGTAGAGTCTGGATTTAACACCCCTGTTGAAAATCTTGTTCCCAGTATTGGCCAGAGTAAAGTGAAAAATGTGTTGGCTATAATGCCCAGTAAATGCCATGCATTTGCATTTGTGAAGCTAACATAATTTCTATTTGTAGTTGTTTTTCATAGACAGACACTAGAGAATAATACATTGAATTGTTCTTTAGTTAGAAAAATTTACTGTAGGTAGAGAAATGTATATTTTTTAGACTGCCTAAAGCACATGCAAGATCACAGCCAGTGGACTTGTAGGAGCCCTCTGTGTGTTCGGAGCAAGTGAAATGAAGCCAGTTGTATGAATGGCATATTGCATAGCTGGAACAGGGGTATCCTTGGGAGTTTTGTCATAAGAATTTGTAAGCCTCTCACGTTTATTTGCAAATTGTTCTTTTTCAATATTTTTTACAATGTGTATTTTTATTAATTCTCTTCTCTTGTCTGTTTTTACACATAGCTAAAGCTCAAGATGGAGCTGCAATGGAAATGCAGCCGCTAAACAGTGATGAAGGGGCAGATGCAGAGGAGAAGCGAAAAGCCAACTTGCCAAAGAAGGAAAAATCTGTTCTTCAGGGGAAGCTGACCAAACTAGCCGTCCAAATTGGCAAAGCAGGTCAGAAGAATTTAGTTCTCTTAGTTGCCGAATCCTCTTCTTTCTTACTCCCATCTTAGGGATTTGCTCTGCCCATTTACAATCCTTTTCTGTCTTTTCGTTGTTTTGGTGAATCACTACTATTGTTGAGGGTGTGCTTGTCTTATTTCTGTGCAGGTCTGGTGATGTCTGCCATCACAGTCATAATTCTGGTGGTGCTGTTTATAGCGAACACCTTCTGGGTGCAAGGCATTCCCTGGGAGAAAAGCTGCACACCCATCTACATCCAGTTTTTTGTGAAGTTCTTCATCATTGGTGTAACCGTTTTGGTGGTGGCTGTCCCTGAGGGTCTGCCTCTTGCTGTTACCATCTCGCTGGCTTACTCTGTCAAGGTATGTCCCTTCTCCTCTTTCTAAAAGTAGCTTAAAATACGTAGACAGCTCAATAATCTCATCCCTTTGCCAGGGCCATGTTGGACAACACCTGCTCATTCACTAATCAGATCACTTTAGTCACTCTGGTCTGGCATGACCACTTGCTTGATGTAGCACCCAACCTAGACCTTGCCTTTCATTCTTTCATTTTTCAAAACTATATTAACATAACCTAAGGCCTGTCGTCATCCACTAAATTTTTATTCTTTTAGGATTTCTAAAAGGATTTCTCCTATATCATCTTGTAATCTGTTTATGGCACATTTCCCCAACATCTACTTTCTTAATTCATTGTCTCCTTTTGGGTTGTTTTTATTTGTCTAGAAAATGATGAAAGACAACAATTTGGTGAGGCATTTAGATGCCTGTGAAACCATGGGCAATGCCACTGCCATCTGTTCAGATAAGACAGGAACTCTGACCATGAACAGGATGACTGTGGTGCAAGTTTACATCGCAGACAAGCACTACAAGAGGGTACCTGAGCCGGAGGTCATCCCTGCCGGTATTATGGACCTACTCGTTCTGGGCATTAGTGTTAACTGTGCATACACCACCAAAATCATGGTGAGTATACCTGCATGCATTTTACACAGTACAAGCCTTTAGTGTTTGTATATTCAGTTTCGTCACAGATTTTTTTTCCCCTCGCTTCTCCACTCTGTTCTGTAGTCTCCTGAGAAGGAGGGAGGGCTGCCTCGTCAGGTGGGCAACAAAACAGAATGTGCCTTGCTTGGCTTTGTGTTGGACCTGAAAAAGGACTATCAACCAATCCGCAATGAGATCCCTGAGGAGAAGTTCTACAAGGTTTATACCTTCAATTCTGTCAGGAAATCCATGAGCACCGTACTGAAGAATGCGGATGGAAGCTTCCGCATGTTCAGCAAAGGAGCCTCTGAGATTCTACTCAAAAAGTAGGCATCTGTCAAACTTCTTGTCTCTGTACTATAGAAACTCAAATATTAGTGATTTTTCTGCTGAAACAGTTATCTGCCAACCTGTTTATCAGTTCAGATTCCCCCAGAGAAATTACCTGGTAGTACCTGTCCTGTCTTGCTGTATTGACTGCTGTTTAATAACTATCCTCATTCTTCTCCACTCTTCTAGGTGTTATAAGATACTGACAGCGACTGGTGAAGCCAAAGTATTCCGACCCAGAGACCGGGATGACATGGTGAAGAAGGTTATTGAGCCAATGGCCTCCGAAGGCTTGAGAACAATATGTCTGGCCTACAGGGACTTCCCTGCCACAGACGGTGAACCAGACTGGGAAAATGAGAGTGACATTCTCACTAGCCTCACCTGTGTGTGTGTGGTGGGCATCGAGGATCCAGTGCGGCCAGAAGTACGACCTATAACCATTGGATAATTATTTTATATCTTGACATATGTAAATAGCAAATCTGTGCATGCATTCTTACATTTACGGGTTTTTTATTATTTGTTAATTGATAGAGCTGAGCTTCAGTGTTTATTGGATATGCATGTTACATAACGTTAATGCTGAGGCTTGTAGCTGCTAACAGCGGTCTGACCTAGCTTTCTCGTTCAGGTCCCTGATGCCATTAGAAAGTGCCAGCGTGCTGGGATCACAGTACGCATGGTCACCGGGGACAACATCAATACTGCTCGCGCCATAGCAACCAAATGCGGCATCCTGCAGCCTGGAGATGATTTTCTCTGCCTGGAGGGAAAGGACTTTAATCGGCGGATACGCAACGAGAAGGGAGAGGTGAGAGTAGCGCTGCTGTTTCTGCAGGACTGCACACTCAACTCCTTCAAACATACTGACTGACATGCCCCCCTTACAGATTGAACAAGAGCGGATCGATAAGATATGGCCTAAACTACGGGTCCTAGCAAGATCTTCACCAACAGACAAGCACACATTAGTTAAAGGTATGCTGCCCCCCCCTTACACTTACTATTGCTAAAAGTATTGTCCTGAGCAAATGTGCTAATTGCATTGCATGTGCTTACCCATGCATTATTTTTGTCTACATTGCAGGGATCATCGACAGCACTGTTGTAGAACAGAGACAAGTAGTAGCAGTAACAGGAGACGGTACCAACGATGGCCCTGCCTTAAAAAAGGCAGATGTTGGATTTGCCATGGTAAATAATTTACCTGCATGTTTATTGCATGTTTCACTTATATGTCAAAATGACCTCTGTTGTGTTGCAGATGCAGACTAATGTTCCTTTGTTGTTCTCAGGGCATTGCTGGCACAGATGTGGCTAAGGAGGCCTCTGACATCATTCTCACTGATGACAATTTCAGCAGCATTGTCAAAGCAGTCATGTGGGGACGCAACGTTTATGATAGCATCTCCAAGTTTCTCCAGTTCCAGCTCACCGTCAATGTAGTGGCTGTGATTGTGGCCTTCACCGGAGCCTGCATCACACAGGTATCACGCAGATTTTTTTTGCCGATAAGCTGCACACATGGCAACATAACTGGTTAGTGGTTTATGACAGAAGCAGCTAATTGCTGCCCATCTGGGGTGAACTGATATAAACTCCAGTCAAAGATTACATTGGATTAAGAGTAAAAATGAGTAATTCATTGATTGCTCTGCAAGATCAAGCACAATACATGATGTGACAATGTGTTGTGTAGAAAGTTTTTGTTAATTACATTATTTAATGCAGTTACATTGAACACCAATGTTTCATGTGAGAATTTAAGTAAACTGTTTGTCTGTATCTCTGTTGGCTCACATTGAACACTCTTATCCATCTGTTTTCCATCTTACTGGTCATGTGATGAAATTCTGCTTCTGTGATTCAGTGTAGCTCACCCTGTGTACATATAGAAATGTGCATAAATCTGTTTGGGATGTTGTACTTAAATGTCTTTGTGTTTGGTTATGTGACGTATCATTTATCCCTTTTCCCCCCCAGGACTCGCCTCTGAAAGCAGTACAGATGTTGTGGGTAAATCTGATTATGGATACCTTTGCCTCACTGGCTCTGGCCACCGAACCGCCCACAGAGTCTCTGTTGCTGAGAAAACCATATGGACGTAACAAGCCCCTCATCTCCAGAACCATGATGAAGAACATCCTGGGCCATGGAGTCTACCAGCTTACAATCATCTTCACTCTGTTATTTGCAGGTAAGAGATAACAGTACTTCAGTCAAAAGCCAGAGAAAGCAGTTTGGTGCTGCAGAGCAAAATTACTGGCAGCAAGTAGAAACAACTGTGAGACTGGATACTAGCGAACTGTGGAATGAGATTTTCTGTCTGTGGATGCACGTTTATGTCTTATGTTTATATCTTAAGCAAATATTGTATGTTAATGAGTAAAATCAACACATTGTGTTTAGTGTGCATCCTTATCTCGAGTTTGATAAAAGTACAGAAGTAATTATTTGGATTGTTATTGATTGTCATGTGATACAGGTGTTTACTGTACAGTCCTGTGATTCGCTTTCAGTTAGAGTCATTACTTGCTTGTGTCTATACGGACGGTACAGAACAGACAGAAAAGCAATACTGTAAAAGAGGACAGGATATTCAATGTCCTTTTTCTCCTTCTTAGGTGAGAAGATGTTTGATATAGACAGTGGTCGTAATGCCCCGCTGCATGCTCCCCCCTCTGAACACTACACCATAGTCTTCAACACCTTCGTCATGATGCAGCTCTTCAATGAAATCAACGCCCGTAAGATTCACGGCGAGAGGAATGTCTTTGATGGCATCTTTAATAATATGATCTTCTGTTCCATCGTCTTTGGGACTTTTGTTATCCAGGTGGGTACTAACATAAATCAGAAGGAAAAAACAAAATGAAGAAACCTAGTCTAGTTGTATGTATTTATGTATGTGGTGTATTGTGATCTCTTGCTAGATTGTCATCGTGCAGTTTGGAGGAAAGCCTTTCAGCTGTGTTGGCCTTTCCATTGAACAGTGGTTATGGTGCATATTCTTGGGCTTTGGCTGCCTCCTCTGGGGTCAGGTATGCTTGCAGTTATCTACATATCTATGTAAAAGAGCCTTAAGTCAGTAAGTGAGTTTGACTCAGCTCACTAAAATGAAACACATGAGCTATTATTTGTATTGTGTATATACCACACTACCTTCTGCACATTTTCTGATGTTTAGTAATGAAAGGGTGAAACTGAAAAAAGTGTTTTGTGAGTTCGAACATTAAGACAAGAGAAACTGTTTAGAATGCTTTGGACTTTATTCCCCTGTTCTGTTGACCCCTTGTAATTACACAGTGGTGGAGCACTTCCCCCTTGTGGTCAAACTGTGGACAAATAAACTCAGTGAATAAAATGGGTTTACTTCATATGAATTGAATGTTAAGATTGTACTTGTTCATGTATATTTTCTTGGCATGGGTTATTAGTGGGATTTCTGCCAAATTCTGTGAATGTTATAATATTTATATTATATTTTATTGCTTTATTAAAATAAGTTCTTTCAAGCCACTCCCCAAACCATACAGTACATGTATGGAAACTGGGCTGCAATACATGGCCATTTTTTATTTGCTCTTTCTCTTCCTTTAAAGGAGGTACAATACAGGACAACCAATCAGAGTAAAGCTCATGTGTCTTATGTCAGTTTATTTGGTATCAAGATCAAGAGTTTCCTTATTGCTCTGCATGTGTGCAGGTCATCTCCTCCATCCCTACTAGTCGCCTGAAGTTCCTAAAGACCGCAGGTCATGGAACACAGAAGGAGGAGATCCCCGATGAAGAGCTGGAGGACATGGAGGACCTTGACGAGATTGATCACGCTGAGCGTGAGCTGCGCAGGGGACAGATCCTCTGGTTCCGAGGTCTCAACCGGATACAGACTCAGGTAACCTCATGGGGCCGCTTCCACTCACGTACCTTCTGTTGCAATAAAACCCAGGAACTCTACATTCTAAAGTCCTGTCGGTTTGTCACTTGTACACTTATCTAGTGCTAGAAATGATGGTTGAGTTTAGTCAGTGCCATTTTGTGCACTGATTTGAATCAGTGGTGAATTAGAAATTAGCTATTGTATATCTGTTTAATGGAGTTACTATATGTTTGGCCTATGAAACCGGCTGATCAATGAGGTCAGAGAAACTGTAACTGGGATCACCTATCTTCCATTCAGTGCCTTTTTTTTTCTCTCAGCTACTACCTGTCCCTGTCTTCTCTTTATATGGGTGCCCTTCTTTTTCTATCCTCCCTCCCCACTTCTCTCTTTTTCTTTCTTTCTTTCTCTCGCTCGCTCGCTCGCTCTTTCTCTCTCTCTCTCTCTTTCTTTCTCTCCTGTGTGCTTTCTTTGGGCCCTCCTGTCATGCTCTCTGATTCCTTGCAGATGGATGTAGTGAGTGCGTTCCAGAGCGGCACTTCCTTTCAGGGGGCCCTCAGGCGTCACCCCTCCAGCGCCAGCCAACAGCACGATGTAACCAATGTTTCTAGCCCTACACATGTAGCCTTTTCTACTGCCACTGCCTCCAACACAGCTTCTGCCACTGTGGGGTGTGAGTGCGTGTTTCTTAGTGCATGACAATTAACATTTCCTCCTTCACTCGCCTAACGTTCTGCATTCTTCTCCTAATGTCCCTCTCAATTAAAAAAAAGAAAAGATAAAAAAAACAGTGAGTCAAAAATAAACATCCGCACCGCTTCTTAATATAAGTGCTATTTTATTTTTCTGGAGATATCTGTGTGTATTGTCCTGAGGCCGGCGAGACTAAGGTCTCTGTGTCAGTGTTTTGTTTGATGGCTTTGGCTGGGTTTCTCAGATAAACAGTGTGTAGACATTCTAACAGGACAGCATTGTGTTTGTTGCGTCTGCAGCCGCTGCTGTGCCTCGGTCCTTCTGCGCGTGCTCACTGGGCTCTGTGACCGCTCTAGTCCTATCTGTGTGTAAATGTTTTGAGTATATGCCCATGGTCACACCAACAGCAAGATCAATCACTCTCTGCTAAAACCAGCCTTGCTAAAGGCTTTCTGTTGAGTTATTTTCAACTTGATCGAGGGCTGCCTTGCTGTGATCTCTCCTGCAGAATGATGACTTTCTTTGCCTGTCTCCGTCTCAGGCTTCTACAGGCTCATCTCCCCGAGCTAGCTGCTTACCGAGACACTACAGCCCCAACTGCGAGAGCTGTGGATGCAGGCTCCTGGAATGAATGTCCTGTGTCCTCTCTGAAATTGGATCTGTAGTTGTTCCCTCCGTCTCATTCTTGCCTTTCTTTATTTTGTCTTTCAAGTCGGTGATCATCTATCACTTTCTTCTGTCAACTTCTTGTGTTTTTTGCTCATGGATATCATGGACATACCCTCTCTCGTCTTGTTCTGTATAGATCTGTATCCGTTTATCAGATGTGTCCCTCATTCTGTATTTCATCTATTCTTTCTGTTTTATCCTTGCTGTTCTCTGCCTCTTTCTTTCACTCACTATAATCGCATAGCTTTTTGTTGTGTGCACTATGAATGTGGCCTGTTTTTCACATCTTCATATCTAGGTCTAACAGCCAATCCATGAAGTACTCACTGTATCTTTCCACACCCACAATCATATTTCCACAGCTCTTTTCAGGTCCAGTCTGGACTGAAGCTCCTTGCTCTTCAACAACGCACTGATGTTGTCTGTTTTCCTAGGTGCTCTGTTGATGGTGGTATCCTGATATATGCTTGGACAGCTGCTGTCCCATTCTTCACTAATAATTGTTTCTCTACAGCCAAAGTGTACTTTTGTCTCCAGGCTATTGTGCCAACAAAAGTCTGTAACACACCGTATTCCGTATTCCTCCTCAGATTCTGTGAAATGTGTCATGGGCTATACTCAAAGGTTTACTTCTGTTGAACAAAAGGTAGCGTCGCTCTGCATGGGTCTAAGTCTCTCGTCCGTTTGTGGAATTATTTGTGCTGTTCAGCTTAGAACTGCTTGGCTGCTCAGATTTTCTGTATCAAAACATAATCAGTGATTGATGCCCCTGCCCCCACCCCCCTCACCCACGCATGTCCAAATCAGTTAACCTCATGTGTTGAGCTGTGTCCTCTGGGTTTGTTATTTTATTTTTGTATATTTTCTTTCTTTTGTATATTATATCTTTCTCTCTTTCTGTCTCTCTCTTTCTGTCTCTCTCTTTCTGTCTCTCTCTTCTGTCTCTGTCTCTCTCTCTCTCTCTCTCTCTCTCTCTCTCTCTCGCTCTCTCGTTTGCATTTTGAATAACTGGACACTGGCTTTGAGAGTTTCTGACATTACTACTGGAAGGGGATGCACAGAGTTACTCATGTCTTTCTTTACTACCTTTTTGGGGTTTTTTTTTGTTTGTTTGTTTGTTTGTTTTTGAACCCCCTCCCCCCCTGGATTCTCTCCCTCTCTCTCAGTGGGAGAAGGAGCTCGCAGTAACATGGGAATCAGGTTTTTACTCACCACTACCAGTGTTCACGTCCTCCCGCAGCTCACACTCTCTCAAACTCACTCCAACTTAATTACAAGAAGTCTTTTTGGCCATGGTTTGACCTCTATTTAAAATGCAAAGTGTGAGTTTATGTTGAATGCCTGATATGTGTAATCCGCCGCTGTTTGAAGCTGCGAATCTGACTGAATTTCTGTCCGTGCCCCTGCTTTCTCACAGATCCGAGTGGTGAATGCATTCCGCAGCTCCCTGTCCCCTTATGAGGGGCTGGAGAAGCCAGAGTCACGCACCTCAATCCACAATTTCATGACCCATCCGGAGTTCCGGATAGAGGACTCTGAGCCCCACATCCCCCTTATTGACGACACGGATGCAGAGGACGACGCCCCAACAAAGAGAAATGCCACACCGACGCCTCCTCCTCCTCCCTCGCCCAATCAGAACAATAACGCCGTGGACAGTGGCATTCACCTCTTCTTAGACAGCAGCAAGCCGGCCACACCCTCGGCCCCAGCGAGCCCCATGCACAGCCTGGAGACATCCCTCTGATTCAGCTCCGCCCTTCCACACTCTGCACCACGCCCACCTCTTGTTTCACAGAGACGTGTGCACAGCGGACTCATGGTTGTGAGGGGGCGGAGCCGAGCGTAATCCGGGAGCTCAGCTTGTGCTTGACTGGAACAAGAGCAAGCATTCATCAGAATGTAGGGTGGTTGTGATATTGCTTCTTTTTCTTCCCTCCTTTATTTGATTCTGAACGTCCCCTCGGAGGGGGAGGGCTCTGTATTTCCACCTCTTCTTATACAGTTTTTTTCTCTCTCCCCTTTTTGAAAGTGACCTGTATTTTTTATTATGTTATTTAATTATTATTATTCTAATACTGGGGAGATGGTCTCTCCTCTTGGCTTGCAGATCAGCTGTAAGAAATTGACAAACTTTTTTTTTTTTTTTTTTTTTTGCTTCTTTTTCTGAATGGTGGTGTAAATTTCTTTGGCCCTAGTTCATTCAAATACTTCTAATTTCTACTCCATTTGGCTGTTAATATTTTGAATTATTTATGTTTTTGGATGAAGCAGGTCTGTTTACAAGTTTGTAGATACTTTTTTTTTCTTCTGTTTGTTGGTGAAGGAGCTTCCTGATGCAGAAAAACTAATAAAAAACAAATAAAATCAAATGAGAGTAATATTTCAGATACTGCTGTATTTTCAGGACAAAAGGGTGTTTCTATGGAAACTGAACTATTTTTGCCTGCAAGTTTTATTTGTTATATATTTGTGGATAAATAGAATCTTCTAGCCAAATAAATAACACTAAGGCTTGTATAGCAATGATCAGAGGTCTTGAGGTCAGTAAGGGGTACTCGGAGTTAGCTAGGTGAGGATGGGGATGCAGACAAGGACCTCAGTCAGTACATTTCCTTAGGTATTTACTACTGCTTTTACAGTTTCAAAGCTAGTTTTTCATGTTTATGGGAGCTGTATTGTGCATTCCCAGGTCACAGTTCATGATTGTTAGATAAAGTCAGTCAGTGAAATGGTTGGAACTGGAGGTTTCACCTTTTTCATTAGCTTGATTTGAAATAGAATTTAAGCCGGAGACAAATCAAAGGGAGCGTTTGGAGTTCTGTAGTGAGATATTAAAAGGAAAGGTTCATCAGTGACATTTCAGTCCCTGCCAATGTACGATAGTGAGGTTTGTGAACTGAAAAATAAATGGAAAAGAATGCAAAGGATACAAACATAACCTATTAACTTTAGATTTATTTTCGTCTTTAGGTAGTAAACCTAGTGTCGTTCAGAAAAGGTTTTTTTTTTTTTTTGACTAAAATATTTTCCCCTTATGGTTTCTAGTTTGTCAACATTTACAAAATGAAAAAAATACCAAAAAAAAAGTTTGTATTTTTTTTTTTTCTTCATTTTATTCCATAAATATTCCAGTCATAAAAAACCTACATCTGATTCGTTTGTAGAATAAATTTCACACCTGAAATACTGGAAACACTACACAAAAAAAAGAAAAAAAAAGATGAAAAATAAGGTTTTTAAGGAAAACTTGGACATACAGCAATCTCTGCACAGGGTACTTTATTTCAACTCCCTTTGGAAATTTTGATACAGACCATATAAATAAAGCTTAACTTTGTATTTTTATGGGGCATTGAGGACATCTTCTGACCTGCTGAACCAGACTTACGGGGATTTTACATAAAGTACAGAAACAGTCTGGGGGTTGGGGTGCACTTCAAACGAGGGTTGTGATTGGTTCTGCTAAGAATATATTACTCAGGGTGGCTAATAGTATGAAACAGGCTTTAAGGAAACACCTATGGTCAAATACTAACTTTTTTTAATGTTTAGAATAGATTTTGCTCTTTGCAGCAGGGTTCTGGTTTAGGCCCTCGTTTTGCTCCTCCTTTTGGGTCTGTAAGGGAAATGGGGAGAAGACACAGAAGAAAGGGATGTTCTTCAGTCAGTGCACCCAAACCTTTTTTTTTTTTTTTTTTTTTTTTTGGCATAATTTATTTTTTGTTCCTTGTGTTTATCAAATAAAAAAAGCAGCTTGAGTTTGCTAGTTAGGAAAGATGTGGACAGAAGAGAATCCATAAGTTTATTCTGTAGCTTCTTCCTGTAA
Organism: Salminus brasiliensis; assembly: GCF_030463535.1. Lineage (NCBI taxonomy): Eukaryota > Metazoa > Chordata > Actinopteri > Characiformes > Bryconidae > Salminus > Salminus brasiliensis. The sequence continues at coordinate 44,487,039 of NC_132879.1, forward strand.
CAGGGATGAATGTTTTCCACCTGTTTTATGGATTTATTATTTTTTTATCTTAACATTTGGAAATAAAAGTACTTCATGTCTGTTTATCTTGAGCAATGTAAATGGTTATTGTGATTCAATTTACATTTGAAACTTGTCAAGTAATGTGTATGGTTTTTAAGAATAAAAAATTGATATTTAGCCTAATCCGAGGGCCATGTTTTCTTTAATATAAAATAAATAAATAAATTAGCAAGGTTCAGTTCATCCATTTGGTTCATTTCTCAAGATGTCACTAAAATGAGCACAAACTGCTCTATTATTAACATTTGACTGCATAGCCATTTCCCCAAGGGAGTTACGGGCTTTCTAACAGTAATAGGGTGGAGAGAAAATAGTATGCATTGGGAAGCAGTGTCTGAATCGTGGGAGAAAAATCATGCCTGAAATGTTCCTTTCAAGATAGTAGTTCTGATTTCTTCTAATAATTGTACGGCATTAAATGGAAATGTCACGAGGCTCATGGAAAATGTCGTTTAATACACAAATGGAAAATTTTGATGTCTTAATCTCATTGCTGGCAATATAATCACCTGTTCATCATTTTTAAAACTCCTTCATTTTTGTTTTTCCCTCTTTTCATTTTCTACAAATACTTTAATTATTGAGTTGTTTGTATGGTGCCTGTCTACACCTTCTATTTACATGTGTTTTGAATCCGGATCTTATCTGGATGTACTGTCTATTCTGTGGGACTATCTATCATTAAAACATGTCCCCAGCGTGACCAGAGCTGTGTCCTAAACTCTAGCTTATTCACTAAATAGGGCACTACTTTGGGTTTCCATCATTTTGTCCAAAAAAAACATAATCCAAGGTCTCAAAAGGTGTTTAAAGTATTCACATGCATTACTCATGTAGAAGTGTAGAAACTAGGTTTTAAAAAGAAGTAGAAGTATCAACTTGAGCTTTTTACTGAAGTAAAAGTGTAAAAGTACTGGTTTCAAAACTGTTTAAAGTAGAAAAGTAAAAGTAATGTAGGGAAAACAAATGCCTCAGGCCGCGCCACAGGGGCCTATAGCACACTACCCCACCTCCCCAAAAAACATTTTTCTAAAAGACATAATGACGATAATGTTCTATTAAAGGGTATCAGAATTGTAGGTTTCCGGATGGCAATATATCTGGATATTTTTTATTTATTTATTTATTTATTTATTTATTTATTAAGGAACGATGACAAGCCAGAATGAAAACAAACCAAAATGAAATAGGAGTAAAGAGGCTGTTTTTAAATGTAAGGAGTAGAAAGTACAGATAATTGCGTGAAAATGTAAGAAGTAGAAGTAAATTGTTGGCTGAAAAAAAAAATACTCCAGTGAAGTATAGATAACCAACATTTCTACTTAAGTAAGGTTTGTACTTCAGTACTTGGCTCCTCTGACCGTAATGTATCGTGTACAAACGATGTAAACTAAACAGACATGGAATATTCATCTATTGTTCCATTGCTGCCGTTGTAGAACCCCCACCCTTCCTCTAAACTGTTTGCAGTCCCCCGGAGCAGGATTAGAAACCGTTGTTTAAAATGATCATCATGTACAAGCTAAATTAGATCTCATCTGTTCACACTGGGGGACGCATTTTAATGACGAGTGTAAACAGAATCCGGTCAAAGTAGATCCAGGTACCATCCGGACGCAAAGCACATGTTAAAGCCAGGTGTAAGCAGGCCTATGAACACCCCCCTCAAGTGGGAATTTCTAGAGGGAAATTGATACCTGGGCTTAGTAATCAGCAGCAAACACGAAGTCTCTACATTCAGTGCACGGGTCTTCAGGACCAGGGTTGGGAAGCAGAGCTGGCTTTTATTCAGTAAGAGATTCTAACTGCGTGAAAAGTCACCCTTAACAGGTGACTTTGAGCACCCATAGGCACACAACTCCACAAGCATTCTTAAGCATTGGGTGCTTAGCAAGGTCCCAAAGTATGACACCCTGGGCAGAGCCAATGACCAGGGCTAGTTCATCTGGGACTATTAGAGGGATGATTTCAGTGGCTGCCTTACATAAGTGCCATTTGGCTCAGATTGCCTTACTGTCAACCCCCTATAGCACAGCTTAGTTTTATGAACGCTCTGTTTTGCTGAATGCTTCTATTGTGGCGAGGATGCAGAAACCAGAGGTAGTACAACCCAAATGAGGGTTGGTGTAGTCTAGTGGGAAACAACACCACCTTCCTTGGTGGCAGACTGGGGTTCACTTGCCCAACCAGGCAAGCACACCTCTCCTTGGACAAGATGCCTAATGCATGCTAGTCTTGGACTCTTTTGTACGACCTTTGTGAAATGATGCTTTGGAAAAGAGTGTGACCCACATTTCATAGGCTGAAAGTTAGTATATGTAGGGCAGTGATGGCAGTGGTTAAGGTTGCTGGGTTGTTTTAGCTTTTGCATTGGCTCCTGGCACCATCTATTTGCATACTGGGCATGTCTTTCCCCCTTTCACTCACCACCATGGTGGTGTCATTCTCCCTAGGATGCGGTCTGTGTTAAAGGCTATAAGAACAAGTTACTACCTTCTCTGCTGCTGACTGTGGCTTTATCTTGGCTAGATTCCAACAAGTGGACAGTGTTCAGAATTACGGCATCAGCATTTGGCTGGATTCTTGCTCTCTGTTGTGCTGCTCATGCACACCTGATTCAACTAACTTGTTAATTGGCAGGTTGAGGAAAGTCAGTAAACAGTGCAGGACTTGCAGTTCAGTTGTGAAGACGTCTATTTGAGTAACTACAACTCTACAACTTACTTTCTACAGTCGACAGTTACTGCTTAGTGAGTTCAGTGTTGGGACTCAGGGGGTTGGGTGTTCAGGGTGTTACTTACGCTCAAATGATTTGCGATGTTAAACGTATGTGGTTTAAGGCGATCGAGTTCGAACAACTCATCAGATTTTACTGTGTACAGTAATATAGAACTTACAATTTGGTTATATCTCTTTGATCATGCATCAGGAAGGGTAGCAAGCACACACTTTTGACAATGGGGGTTCTCTATAAATCATATCACACACCGTATGGAAATTTCCAATGGAGCAAAATTCAAACCTTCAAAACCAGTCACCATTCACCACTAGTACCAGCGGGCCGTACTTTGGGAGGAGTTTTGGTTGTGGGATGCGTTATGGGGGAAATGGGTGCGTTTACACTGATATAATGTGGCTTCAATTTGTCTCAGACCATCTCCTAAAGACTTTTTTTGAGCGGTCGGACTTGTACCTGGTTCAAGTGAGTTGTGGGTGTGTTTACACCTGCACTTTTCTGTGGCTTGACCATATCCAGATATAATCCTGTTGGACAATCCCAAGGCCAGGTGTGCTTTCAGGCTTTAAAATTCACTCATCAGCTCCCAGTGATGTCTTGCTCATTGAAGACAGTTTGCTTGGCATTGGTTGTTTTTCCCCCTCTACAGTTCAAGTAGTTGTTAATCTGCCAATATAAGTAGTACATAAATAAAGCAACTGTCAGACACTGTCTAGTGCTCCTGTTGTGTCTGATAAGCTTTACATGCTGTGATGTGTAAATGTAAATGTGATTTGTGACCTTTCAGACTACTTGGTTTACTTGCTTCTGTGACTGATTTGTGTGTCATCTCTCTCTCTGTCTCTCTTTCTCTCTGAAAGGCAGTTTTACCAATGGTTGCATGTACATGTAGACCAGTAGTGGCCTGACTTAAACAGACTAATTACAGAACGTAGACCCAGATTCAGACTTACTTCATCCGATTCTTGGTCACAACTGGCTACTGGTGGGCCGGTTTTGACCCAAAACAGAAATGCTGTACAAATTCTTCACATAGTAGGCTAGAGTTCTAATGCCAAGACAAACCTTAAACGTGGTGGATACAGCTTGGCCAGTTTTATGCCTTAACTGGGCAGTATTTGGCTTACTGTCTGGGGAGCTATGTCTTTCCTTCTTCCTGGCTTTCTGGAATAGACTGCTGGATTTCATTTCCTAGACCTTTCAGAGAACAGTACATTTATGCACTCCACTCCAGTGTTTCCTCAGCCTTTGAGGAAGTGGAGCTATGTCGGTGGAGATGAGGTTAATGAAGGGAAATAGATGGCCAGGGCAGAGGAGTCTGCCATTCAAGTTGCCCTTCAAGTTTATTTGTGGTAAGTGACTCACCATCATGGACCTGGATAGGTTTCCTTTTTATAGTGCTTTTCATGGATTTCATTCCAGTTGAAAGTGCTGTTCTAGCAAATGTAGGACACCTGTTTCCATTAGGTAATCAGACTGAGGCACAGGCAGCTTGCCTTTCGGTGCTCAGCATAGCAGTCTGCCACTCTGCCTTTTTGGCAACACCTCATTCCCTGAGTTTTTAAGATGTGAGTTGCAAGATGTGAGGTTCTCATGGTCCTGGTCTTTACTTCACTCATGTTTAGCAGCTGAAGATTCCTCACCGTTAATACTCAAATATCTTGTCGGTACTCATGCTAGTACAATCTGTTAGTCAGGCATCATATCCAACACAAAGGCTAGTTTGTGGACCCCCATTCTTTTGTGTGGGAGAGGACCCAGGATCTGACTCTGGAAATGGGCTCATGAGATCTCTTAGCATATTTAACCCACTTGATTTGTCAGGTATTCTTTGCAAAGGATTGCCTATTGAAACAGCTGGACAGAGGTTACACCGGCCAGGAGGGCACCGTGCTGAAGGAGGTATGACAGGAAGGGGACATAATGGAGTCAGCTGAGATCCTTACCCTAACGTCCACCCAACATGAAATGTAGGATGATGCATGTCCTCACTTAAAAGCTTTGTACCAAAGTAAGCAGATCAAAATCAGCCAGGTTCTGGTCACTGGTTAGAGCTCCATCTAATTCCTTTTTTAAATGAAAGAGGAGTTGAGTTGGCTAGTGTTCTTTAAGTACTGATTATCCCCATAGTTTCCTCATTAAAACTGACTAGTTGACCTAGATGACCTAGTTTGTCGTGATGATATGCTGAATACCCACAACATTAATACCACCTGCCTAGTATTGAGTAGGCCCCCTTTGTGCCACCACAACAGATCCAACCATTTGAAGCATGAACTGCACAAGACCTCTGCAAATGCTCTGTGGTATCTGGCAGCAGGATTTTGGCAGCAGGATGGATCGAATCAATGAGTCTTAGGTGCTCATGACACTGTCACCAGTTCAACGGTGGTTGCTTTTTTGGAAAACCTATGGTAGGTACTGACCACTGCATACCAAAAAAAAAAAAAAAAAAACAACCACAGGACCTGCCTGCTGTTCTGGGGATGCTCTGACCCAGTCAGTCATTTAGCCATTACAAATAGCCCCTTGTCAAAATGACTCAGATCTTTATGCTTAACCATTTGTCCTGCTTTTAACACATCGCCTTTAAGGACTGACTGTTCACTTGCTGCCTAATTTATCCCTATATATTAGGCAGCAATATACCTAATACCTAATATACCCCTTGAATGGCACTGTAGATAAAGATAATCAATGTTACTGCTGATCAGTATACCATCATATGTCATATGATTCTTTTGGGGGGCGCGGGGGGGGGGGGGGGGTGATACAGTTGGCTGTAACTGGACAGATGTACTGATGATGCGGTTTTCTGGTTGTGCCTTTATGCAATCATATGTAATCCTCACACTTTATGATTGTGCTGTTTCTGTTTGTTGCTAAGGCTGACAGAGCTCCACTTTGCCTCATGATATGCTGAAAGGGCATGTTCTGGATCTTGTGTGGTTTATAGATCTAAATGTTTAACATGTTAAATATATTGAAATATCCATGTATTTACGGAGTAGTGCCCTGAAACTGGACAACTCTAAAGGCAAAAGACAGGAAATGGTACTACACTAAAAAAAGCTGCTTTTAGATGAATAATTCCAGGTAATAATTTCCACTATAATACTACTATAACATCTTATATGAAATCATCTACCCACTGCTGCCTCAGCTAGTCTAAACCAAAGCCTACACCTTTCCTCTGCTGCCATCTTGTGGTTATTTATGGTTATTCAACATCTCTAGTCCTCTTTTTGAAGCTATGGGAGCTTTTTTTTTTTTTTTTTTTTTTTTGCCATTTTTGCCTTCCAAACTGTAAAAGTCAATACCACATATACTATCTGTCTGTAACACTTCTAGTACAGTAAACAAATCCAGTATCAGCATTTAACCCGGGAATAGATCAGACACACTTCAAACTGCAGCAGGACTGAAGTGTTTACTGACTGCATTTTCAGCAAAGGCTCAGAGACCCAAATGAAACACGAGCTACCTAAAACACATTCACCATTAACAAAGACCAGGCTTTTCATCTCTAACCGATCCATGCACTGTAAATTCAGTTATAGGCTTGCTCGTCCACTGTACATGCATTGTACGTATGCCTGGTCTTTAACACACACATTCCACTAAATACTAGGTCCAGCACCTGTGTTCACTTTTATATAAGGCAAGGTAAGTTCATGCTCTCTGAGGTCATGCAAAGTGCTTAACATTAGGAGGAATATACAAATATGTAAATACATTTTAAACAGGAAACTAAGAAATACAGATAGATTAAACAGATATAAAATCAGACGTTAAAAAGGGACGGCTAAGTGTAATGCTAAAAGTACACAAAAGCAGTAGAAACAAAAAAGGAAGTTGCAAAGCTTGTGTGGAAGTTGTTGACCTGTGTAAATTCATTTTTACACTTAATTATTGTTCTTTTTTTAACCCTTTTTAAAAGCTATTTTTAGCCGCAGCGCTCCCAACACTGGGAAGGCGAGGACAAGCACGTGCTCCCTCCGATCCTCGTGAAGTCAGCCACCGCCTCTTTACGGTGCAGCTTCAGTAGCTAGGCTAACGTTTCACTCGCAGTTTTATTTTACAAACAGTTTATTTTGTCTATTTGTGTTGTTTCTGAAATGTGATATTACTGAGGTTTTCATAGGAGCTCTTTAAGGAAGCACAACAAAAAGCTAAAGACAGTACTTTACGGTACTCTGCGTAATGCGCTCGTGCATGTGACCTGATATCGCGGAACAGCGCCCTCTACGGTCTCAGAATTCGGCGGTCACAGATTTGGGTGTAACACCTGTTAGCAGTGCTCGGCCTGCTAAACCACTCCGAGGCCCTTAAATACAGAGTGCCATATTCAGTCCCGGGTATGTGTAGCATAAAGGCTACATCATGTTTAGCTTTTAACCCAAATCAAATGTAGCTGCGTGTACAGCAGCTTTACAGAACCAGTCATCAGTCAGAAGACAAGAAATCAACAACATAGGAAGACATGAAATATCTAATAAACCCAGTGAGCAGCCAGAGGCAACAGTGGCGATGGAAAACCCCCATCCTCCTCTAGTCAGAACTATTAATAAATGATTAATAAAAGTCACCATCAGGACTGGTGCACTGCTCAGGTCTGCAACATAATCATATTATTACAGTATGATAACACAATAATCACGGTATAGTATAACTTCAGATCATACAATATAGACTAGAATATACTGTAATCACTCTGCCTTCCTTATCTCCTGAACACACACACACACACACACACACACACACACATACACACGTAAAGTGAAAGCCCTGGATGCCTTGAATGAAATGGGTGCAGTATCATGTCATTTTTTTGTGATGAATATATATATAGGAGGAATGGTTGCCACAGCTGTTAATCATAGCTTACGTTATTCCTATAATAAATGAATATACCAAACAGAAAACGAGTCAAATATGAGCCACAGTTCTGGTCTAGACTTTTCATTCAGTTGTAATTAAGACACAGGACCTCATATAGCTCTTATGTAGTAGGCAAAATAAATCTAATACATTTTATTAACATAAATAAATAAAGGAATGAATAAATTGCTATATGCTGTATTTTGTTACACTGTGTGTGGAGGTGACTGTATATAGTCCAAATCCAGCCCTCATCCTAAATCTTTCATCTCCAACCCAAGTCTAACTCCACGTCCAGACAATCAGGGACTTCTGCAGGGAGAATTAGTTGGATCAGGTGGGTGGATTGGGTTTGGATCCAAAGTCTGCGGCAGGGTATCTCTCCATGAGCAGGGTTACTAATTAAGCCCGTCCACCCTTCTGCGGGGCCTCGCTGATCGGAGTGTACTTTGCCATCCGCACCGATAGGCGGCCTGAGAGAAGCTGCTCCAAAGCTTCAGCGAGAGACCTTCGGCTTCTCGGCTTAACTCCAGCGGCTCAGTGCCAGTCACAGCCACAGCAAGGCGCCCACCCTGCCACGGAGCAGGGGGCTTTAGTTAGCCACAGCCTCACAGCTTCACTGCGCGGCTCTCTGAGGAAGCAGCGCCTGCCCGCGAGCTCGGTGTGGAAGGCCAGGGCATGAGCCGCCGGAACTCCGCTGTAGGTATTGTCAGTCTTCTGGCCCTGTGCGGTAAAGGAGCTCGGTCGGAGCTAATCTTGTGTAAGCTGATCACAGTCAGTCACTGCATGCCTGTCGGTTCCTGTAGCAGGTGACCAGCAGGTCTTTAAAAGTTGACATGGGCAGCTGTGTAGCGTGTTGTGTGTGTGTTTGTAGAGTGTAGTGGAGTGCGGGATGGGGAGGGAGTGGTGGCTGCATGTGGCTCTGCTGTGCGTTCCCCTGCTGGCCGTCTACCTGCACATCCCTCAGCCTCAGCTCTCCCCAGCCCTGCACACCTGGCGCTCCTCAGGACACGTCTTCAGCTTCCGAGGAAACAACATCTTCTACAAAGGTGAGCTAGCTCTCTATCACGCAGGTCAACCCTTCCCCAACCCTTCCTTTCCCCTTCAAGAACAGCTCAAACACCGAGATGTAAACAATGGCAAATGGTGCGCTGTAGAGAAACGCACAGTGGTGGTGATGAGCAGGGCTCCTGAGATCTCCTGATATCCACAGTGCACATGTGTTTACCTGCTGTGGAAATGAATGATGTGATGTTGGTAACAGTAAAATAGTGATCCTGAAAAACACATATTGACACATTATTTCTGGGGACTATTTTGCCGGACAACGCCCTGCACGTAGCAATGAATGGATTTGGAGAAATGAGGCCTCATCTTTGTCACCTTCACTGTGGACAGTTCTGGCTCTGTACGTGTAGAGTAGAGCTTTTCACTCCAAACCAGTCAGACTGACTTTGTTTACGTCTCAGTGGTTCATTATTCCGAAGTTTGGAAATTACTAGTGGAACTTCCTTTAAGGCAGTGGCCACTCACCCTCCTCCCGGAGATCTAGCCACCCTCCTGGAAATTTCACCTCCAACCCAAGTCTAACAGCTGGTGGAATGATTGGCCCAACAAGTGGCTGCTGCGTGTTACCACACCGCAATCTGGGAAAAGAGCAAGAACGCTAATGGACAAAAGTATTGGGACACCTCATTTATTCTTTCTTCTGAAATCAAGGGTATTTAAAGTATTTAAAAAAAGAGTTTATCCTGTTTGAGTTGGAGTAAGTGACTCTACTGTCCAGGGATGAAGGCTTTCTACTATGTTTTGGAGCATTGCTGTGAGGATTTGATTGCATTTAATGATTAAAAGAATATTAGTGAGGTCAGGATGTTGGATGATCACCACCACGCTTCATCCCCAACTCATCCTAGAGGTACTGGATGGAGCACCATCATTCCAGAGAACACAGCTCCACTGCTCTACAGTTCGATGCTGAGGGGCTTTATAATCTTCTAGCCCACGCCTGGCATGAGGCACGGTGCATATAGGTTCATGTTTACCTGCTTTAGAGAGTCTTATTCTTCTGGTAGAACTTCTGCAGAGGCTGGACAAGCTGTGTGTATGTGTGCATCTGCACAGCCGTGACAGCAGTGGGTGCAACTAAAAGTACCTGAATGCGATTTTGGAATTGGCCAATTTTACATGTTTTTTTGTGTGTGTTTGTATTAGTGATGTGTCGGTCACGAACAATCTTTTTTATTTATTTATTTATTAAATTTTTTTATATATATTTTTTTTGTTAAAGCCACACACGATTGGCCAAGATGTGTGGCTGTGTCTGTGAGTCTACACTGAGTAGGAGGGGAGGGGAGGGGTACAGACACACACAGTGACAGCACAGTGAGCACACTACAGGAGAGTCTGGCGCAAAGTTCTCTCAGGAGCGTCAGAGAGTGAGAGAACTTTGCGCTTTACGTAGTCAGACAGACTACATGCTGGAGAGGTAAGGAAAATAAGGGACAGGAAATGTAGTAAAATATGGACACATTTTAATGTGGTAGACTGTGCAAAGTTAAAAATTCATATCGAGCAGGCTCCACAAACAACCTGCACAACCATATAAATAAATTATGTTTTACATTGGTCATTCATTTTACACATAATTTGGTAATAAATTGATTTAAGCAACAACAAAAAATTAATGATCCACTTTTTTTAGTGAGCCGAGCCAAAAGAACCAGCTCTCTAAAACGAGCCGGAATTCCCATCACTATTTTGAATAGTGTTTGAGGTTCACTGGATGTTGTTTCCATGTATCAAACGTTAAGACACTAAACGTATTTAAAATTTGCTTCTTCTTCCCTTTTTTTTGCTGAATGATTTATTTAATGTTACTTTGTGATACTTAAAAAACATCCAGCATTCAGATGAGCACTCCTGTTGTTTGATTGCCATGTTGTCTTTGATTGTCCATGACAGATTCGTTTGGTGCTGTGGGGAGCTCTGATGTGGTTGTGCTCCTTCATGGTTTTCCCACCTCAAGCTATGACTGGCACAAGGTAAGATGACTTAACTATTAAACAAAAAAAAAAGTTAAGAATGGACAGTGTTTTGAAGACAGTAAACAGTCTACCGGAAAGCTGCTGCTGCTGCTGAAGTCTGGACAATGGCACTGTCTGATTCCTGCAAAAACGACTGTCCTCTTTGACAATATCCAGACTGTCTGTATCCAGCATAATGTTTTAAAGCCAGGATCAGTGTGAAACCCAAGTACCATTGATTTGCTGCCTTTGTGAATACACTGTTCTTTGAAAGTGGAAACATGGGAAGATTTCAGGCTGCTGTGTCGAATAAATATAAAGAAATAAACAATGTCTTCACCTGTTTTTTTAGATTTGGGAGCCTCTGAATCAGCGGTTTAACAGAGTCATTGCGCTTGACTTCCTGGGCTTTGGCTTCTCTGATAAACCCGTAAGCTTGTTACCATCATTTTTAGCAGTGTGGGTAATAACACTTCTGTTAAGTATTGACTGTTTCTACGTAATCAGGAAGTCACATTATTGAGGATAGCCTGCACTGTTCTGATATTTGAAGTAGCTTAAGGCCAAATTGGATTAGTTGTTCTTCCATTACCTTCCATTATCCCTGTGTTTCAGAGACCACACCGGTATTCCATCTTTGAGCAGGCCAGTGTAGTAGAAGCCTTGATCACTCACCTGGGCCTCACTGATCAGAAAGTCAATCTCCTCTCCCATGATTATGGAGATACTGTCGCACTAGAGCTACTTTACAGGTGGGCAAGTAAACTCTCATACAAAACATCTTGTAGTGATTTTGTGGTTGGAAGTCTGCTGCGTCTGTAACTCTGCCTCAGTGATAAAATGGAGAGGAGTTTTTTTTTTTCCTACTGTTATGTTGGCAGCGACCTTCCAAATGTTGGTACTCTCATTGCTTTCTGCAGCGATATATGAGGCAAAAAAGCCCCTGCCTGCTCCTTACTAAACCCTGCCTCTACCTGCTTGTTATTGATTCTGTAAGCACTGAAGCTGTAAGCACTGGTTTTGTGGTTGTCATAGCACTGGGTGATATGGTAAAAATATTATATCTCAGGGTTCTGAGTGTTCTAGCGGACTAAGGCTGCCACTGTAACCCAAGAATCATTGGTTGAAATCCCAGTTATCATGTTATCAGTTATCAGTTTCTGTAGTACCGGAGTAAAGTAGAAAGCACACAAAGTAAAGTTGGGTAATTGTCTATATAAGAGAATGTATGCGAGATGATTGCTTGTCCATGTGATCTTCATGGCTCTTACATGCAGTGTTAACCACACAGGAGTGACCACAATCGAACTGGACATCTGGCCATAAACAGCCTCTGCCTTTCAAATGGAGGTACACTTCATTGTGTTCTTGCTTTGCTTGCTGGCTAACTGACGAGTTTTAGAGGCTATTGGTTAAAACCAGACACTCTATAGTCAGCCACACAGTTCAGCCCTAATACTTCTTTATGGGTTTACTGGTTACTTCTAGCACCTGTACGGCAAGGTTATCCATACACCTTTTCCATTTTTTGTTGGTGAAAGTTTTTGGAGGACAGTTGTTTGCTGTTTTAACAATGGTCAATAATTGCAATATAGGTTTTAACAATAGATAAATCACTACTTGCCAAGTAACTATATTTTACTGTTAAAAGGTATATTTCCAGAGACACATTATCCAAGATTCGTTCAGAAGGCAAGTCCAAGTCTCTCTCTCTATATTCTAATAAAGAATATTATATAGTCATCGGAAAAAGAAAGTAAACCCTCTGTATGTATCCGGATATAATACAAAAAAACATCAGGGGCTTAGCAGGTCTAAATAATGAGCTAAACACAAATCTCACCATGTCATCATTTTGTTAAACAAAACTGAAGGCAGAGAAAAGCTAGTAAAACCACCTTTAGTAGCAATAACAGGAACCGTTTGTCTTTCACATCATTCACACCCACTCTTCTTTACAATGTTGCTTGTGTTCATTGAGGTTTGAGGTCATTAGTTTAGTTAAGAACCTTGCTTGGTTCTTTTCTTTTTTCAATCATTCTGTTGTAGATTTGCTGCTATGCTTGGGATCATTGTCCTGTTGCATGACCCAATTTTGCCCAAGCTTTAGCTGCTTGATAGATGGCCTCATATTTAACTCTAGACTACTTTGGTACAGAGGACCTTGTTGCAGAGGAGTTCATGGTCAACCCACATTTCCAGCTTTTCCTGTTCTGTGTTCAAGAAAAGAGCCAAATGTTTAAAGGGCACTGATGAGTTTTAGATGCTATAAACTGACACTCTATTGTCAACCACATAGGTAAGGCTTAATAATAAAATCTGCTGGCCTTTGCAAAGTTATCCATAATTGAGGACAGCTGTTCTGTCATAATATGGCTGTCAAAACCTTTTGCTTTTTGTGTTATTTCTATATTGTGGCACACAGTCATGTTATGCAAGAATGCAATAACTGCCCTGATAATGCATGCTGGATCTTTACAATGTTGCTTGTGTTCATTGAGGTTTATCTTAAAATAAGGGAACTACAACTATAGATTAGCAATTTAGCAAAACAGATTCCACCATGATTCCACAGATTCCATTCCACCTTTTAGAAAGCTCTGGATTCAGGTCTGGACTTTGACTGGGCCATTGCAACACATAGTTTCTTTTCTTTTTTCAGCCATTCTGTTGTCGATTTGCTGCTGTGCTTGGGATCGTTGTCCTGTTGCAAGACCCAATTTTGACCAAGCTTTAGCTGTTTGATACATGGCCTCATATTTGATTCTTTTGTACTCCTGGGAACATTGGCAACTGTCTTGAATGTTTTCCACTTGTAAATAGTACTTTTGACCGCTGTAGAATGATGGACGTCTAATTGTTTATTTAACCTTTAGAAACTTTCCCAGATTGATGGGCAGCAGCCATTGCTTCTCTTAGATGTCTTTCCTTCTTGACACACCTGAATGCTCCAGACCAGCAAACAGCCAAAAAGTCTGCTTTTATAGAGGTGGTCACAGTTCCTGATGATGAATTAATCAAGGGCATTTGATGATACTTACCCTCTTAATTCCTATAGAAGCAGTAAAGGTGTACATGATTCTTAACACACTGCTTTTCAGTTTTGCCTTCAGTTTTGTTTGAAGAAATAAGGATGCAGTGAAATATGTCTGAAATATATCCGAGGTTATATTTACCTCATTTTAAGACCTGATAAGACTAGATTGTTTTTTTTAAAACCAAATATTTTAAAAAGTGTACTTTCTTTTTCTCCTTGACTGTATGTGTAATCTATATTATTATAATATATAATAAAAATATAATAATAATAATAATAAAATATAATCTGGTTGCCTGTTTCTTTGGTGTCTGTAGGTCCTGAAGGACTCTGGCTTCATTTCACCTCTACTTACACGTCTTATAAACTTCCATTTCTTTTCTAGAGGGTAAGCGTGAATGTTGGTTAAGCTGAGGACTTTTCTAAACTCATGACGAGACACTTATGATTTCATATCTTTCTGAAGCACATCCTCATGAAAGCTGTCCTGTTTAATTGCATCTCTATGACTGGCAGGATTGGAGATGTCTTTGGTCCATACACCCAGCCGACTGAAGCGGAGTACTGGGACATGTGGACAGGCATCCGCTTTAACGATGGAAACTTGGTCATGGACAGGTAACAGTAAAACCCTATCTGCTGTACTGAAAGAATGACGCTGTATACACTATATAGACAAAAGTATTGGGACAGCTGCTTTTTTTGAAAGCCCCCTTTTGAAATCAAGGGTATTAAAAAAAAATCCTGCTGTAGTTGGAGTAACTGTCTCTACTGTCCAGAGAAGGCTTTCTACTAGATTTTGGAGCATTGCTTTGAGGATTTGATTGCATTCAGCAACAGGAGCATCAGTGAGGTCAGGATGTTAGATGATGACGTCCTTAACTAATCCCAAATGTATTAAGAGGAGCACCATCATTCTAGATAACACAGTTTCACTGCTCCACAGCTCAATGCTGGGGCTTTTATACCCTTCTAGCTTATACCTGGCATTAGACAAGGTGCAGGTAGGTTCATATTTATCTGCTCCAGAGAGTCCTATTCTGTTGCCAATACTTCTGTACAAGGTCTAGACAAGTTGTGTGTGCATTTGCACATTTGTGTCAGCAATGGGTGCAACTTACAGTAGCTGAATGTACTTATTAAAAGGGGTGTCCACAAACATTTGGGCATAGTATATGAACTGCACAGAAAAGCACTGCTTTGTCCCAAAACACACCTGATCTAACTATATAGATCATTAACAAGCCCTGCTTGAGTTGAAGTAGCAGGAAAAGACTGATAGAGGGGTGAGGAACTGAGGGCTGGAATCTGACACCTTGCTGTAACACACTTGATAAACTTGATAATTGACTAATGCTAAACTGAATCAGATGTCTTTTCAGGAAAACCACAAATCTTGGCAGGACTGGAGTCCAGAATTAAGGCTAAAGCTCTCTAGTTTTCATTTCTGTGTTTCCTTTTACATTGATGAGCCAAACATTATACCCATGTGCCTAATATCCTGTTGGTCCTCTGTATGCCTCCACAATGGCTTACTCTACAAGATATAAATCTGCCACCAAGACATTAGCGGCAGAGCCTGAAAGTGATGAAGTTCCAGCATATCAAACATGTTAGTCCAGCACATCCCACAGGGCTTGTGCTCGATTCTGTTGACATCTGTAGAATTTGGAGGCCAGGGCAACACCTTAAACTCAGTCATGTTCCTCAAACCATTCTTGAAGAGGGAGTGAAGTGAGGCAGGATTTGTTATCCATGGCCAGTGCCATCAGAGAACACCAAGGGTCTACCTAATCCACGTCAATGTTTAGGTTGTTTAGGTTGTTTATGTTGATGGTATATGGCAAGTCGCCGTCCACTTGAAAACCTTAAAAAAGTTTTCCAGCAGGAAGATTCAGACCAGACGGCATAGTCTGGTCTTCACGCCTGCCTTATTTTTCCCACCTCCAGCATGTTGACTTCAAGAACTGTCTGTTCAGCTTCCATCTAATATCCCAGACGGTGACGTGCCACTTTTTTATAAGATAATTGATGCTATTCTCTTTATGTTTTGACTCATTGGTATAGAACTGTACACAGGAAATATCCACTTCAGTTACATTACTTGCATTTCTACTTAAATTTCTATCATCCCAAATTAGGAGCTACAAGGCTTACATAGACTTCCTCTACTTGTTAGCTACATTAGCATTGTAGCATTGGTGCAAAGCTAAAGAAGCAAACTTTAGAGGCTAAATGAGTCTTGGCCTTGGATTGATCATGAAGAAAAGATGAAATTGTGTGAAATAAGATTTTTCTCTTAACTGTTCCTTTAACTCCTCTAGTGTATGTTAACAGTAATGAGGCAACATGCTGTTTTCCCCCTTCTTGCCTCATACAGTATATTGCAGTATATTAACCAAAGGCTGAAGCACAGAGACAGATGGGTGGGAGCACTTACCTCTACTTTAACCCCATGTGAGTATATTCACACCATGTACAACCTTCCTCAGTTAAAAAGACAATAAAAGCTTAACAGAAAGTGATTCACGTTGCATTATGCTGTTATTGTAAGCATCACCTTTCACAAGTTATTCAACTGCTTTGTTAATGCTGCCCACGTGCCACTCTCCCCTGTGTAGTAACAGGCTACCATTTGAGGTAATGCTCTTTGCAGTGCAAAATAAATAAACTGCGCTCTGCAGTAAGGCAAGCCTGGGCTGGAGGCCGAGTGAGTCAGTGGTAAAAGGTCTGTTAAGGCGAAGAGGTTTAATCCACTGAAAATCTTTCGAGGAGCTGATTAGCCTCAGCTACACCCCAGGCTTGGGCTTTATGCATTGGGGATCTTGCATGCAGTAAACATCTGTGTGTGATATGTTTATTAAACAGTAAGGACCTGTCAATGGGTTCAGCATTCCATTCCTCACCCTATGTAACTGACAGTGGTTTTATAGCGGTTACTGAATACTCGGTAGTATTTGCAGGATAATAAGTCTCATGATTTTGTAGTAAATGGTGGGGCAGTGGTGGCTCAGCGGTTAGAGCTCCAGGCAATTGATGACCAGGTTGTGGGTTTGATACTCTGGCTCAGTAAGCCCTTTACCCTCTTTGCTCTCCGGGCAACGCAGCAATGGCTACCCACCGCTGTGTATGTGTGTGTTCACTGCACAGAAGCCTGATTCTATCTGTGTCCGATCCAAATAATAGTTTGGTGAAAAATCAAATGAACATGGTTTATCATTTACCCCAGATTCAGTTGACCATCTAATCCATCTTTAGTTTACAACCGAAAATGCTAAGCTAAAGATGCTAACAAACACTGGTTCACCAATTGTGCACCTGAAACATCTTTCAACCTGCTCATTTTTCAAGTGTTTGGTGCTGACAAATTGATGGGGTTTAGAACAGTGTGACTTACTGTACTCAGCATGTTCTATCCATGTAATTATACATATTAAAGGTTTAAAAGCTTAATCACTAACACTAGCTTTAATAATAAGCATGCAAGTTGATTCCTTCTTCCATTCCTGTATGTCTGAAGTTAAATTGTCCTGTGTTACTTGTGTTTCAGTGCATATGATCTATGGACCGCTAGATCCAGTTAACCCATACCCTCAGTTTATTCATCTCTACCAGTAAGTACATACAGTTTTTCACGTCATGATCTGAGCGTTTCACTGAGAGCAAATATTCTATGCTTGATCGTTATGGCTTACTTGTTGATTCAATCAACCGGTGACTTTCTTTACTATATCTTTGCTACATCTTTGTAATCTATCTAAATTGTCTCTGAATTCAGTTGTTAAGATGTAAACAAAGTCATTTAGAGTGGTTCTTTTTAAAATTGTGTATTGTAGGAAAAATTTACCTAAGTCTTTACTAACTTAGTTAGATTACTTTACAGTGACCACGAGTTCATGAGGTGGACAACATACATACTACTACTTATTTATTTATAATCCAAAACTACCTCTCCACCCTGAATGCAGATAAAAAATGAGGTAGGTGTAGCCTAGAGGTTATAGTAATGTACCTGGACCAGAAGCTTGCTGGTTCAGTCTACAGGATCAGCCACTTAACCCTGGGCAATAGCGTGCTTTGCGTGCGCACTGCTGTGGGCTGTACGGCTTGTTTCTGTAGCACTACAAATTCACTAAGGAATAACATGTTGACGTTTAAGAACATGCACTAAACATTATATAGTAAGGGGGTTAAAAAGAAAACCGCCTTAGATTAATAAAACTAGATAAGCGATAAACCTGATAACTGTTGTGTTGGCAGGGTGTGTCAAAGTTTGTCCTGTTAATATCCACAGAAAACTGGTTCAAAGGTCGACTGTATCGGTTCTGGATGAACACATCAGCCATTACCCACAGCTTGAGGACCCTACAGGCTTCACGAACGCCTACCTCAACTTCATCAACTCTTTCTGAGCAGCGTAGTGATGCGGACATCATGCACTGGTTTGTTGAAGCAGACTTTATGGCCTGAGGAACATTATTGTAGAGAAACAATAGTATTGATCTGAAACAGTATGAAGAAGGGAGGAGCTGATCCCTTGATTAGAAATCTTACAAAACCCTTTACAGACATTTAAATCTTGATGTTGACATTGGCAAACATCTCCTGTATTTTAGTCCACAGATGGCCATGTGCTGACCTGTGATCAGTTTCATATAGGTTAAAGTTGCCTTTATTGGCTTAACTGATCAGGGACTGTAGACAGTAACTGAGGAACAATGTCAAACAAAGCAGTTAAAACGTCAGGGTACTGCCCACTCAGGCAGACCCTTTTAGTACTATCTGCCAGCTTTCTAGCCACAAGAAAGTGGCAGACTTGAAGTCCTAAAATCAGATTCTCACCAGCCAGGTAAAGATCAAGATGCTGAGATACGCACAACTACAAAAACGGTTAAAGAAAGAGTGTGTGAAAATTGGTGCCAATAAGTAAGAGGTTAGTATGAAAAGCTCAGTTCTCCGTAACTGTCCACCCATGTAGTAAAGTGTAACTTTGATATTAAATATATAAGGGGTAGAGCCTAAAGAACTGACTTTGTGGTTACTGGTTGACCTGCCTGAATAGAATCCAGCTGCATCTGAGCTGCTTACATTACCAGGAAAATGACACTGTAAGACAAAGCCATACTGTCTGCTGTATCGTTCCCACTGTTTGATACCATTTTGTCTTCTTCCCTGTTCTCTCAGCTGTCCACTGCTCCCTAACTAAACTTGTATCATGACCATATGCAAATAACAAATGTGGAAGCTGAATGCTACATGCACTGGTCTGAGAGTATCCATGGAAAATAGGTTAAAAGGTAGTTTAAACAAGCAAAAATGAGACCCTTAACTGGTCCCATACAGCCCTTATTTGTTTAAACTACCAGTTTAGCAAGTGTGTTTGACTCTGGAGGGTGAATCTCAGTTTGGTAACTCTCCTACTCAAACTCACCCACTAAATCTGGCACTGAAGAGGGGAGCTGAATCAGGTGTGTTTGCACTGGATTTGAACAGTGAGGTCTGTCCTAGATAAAAAAAAAAGATTATTTTTCATGTATTAACATCAACTGTTAAGCTCATCCTGACAGCTCTCCGGTTAATGTATGTACTATGGAAAGTTATGAATAGAACATATTTTTCTAAATGAGCTTTCCCATTACCTGTACATACCTTGTTTAAAAACGAAGGCGGCATGAAAATGTATTATTAAAGTGTTTTTTGTTTTGTTTGTTTTACTGAAAGATAATCATGGAAGTCCATTAAATCTTTTTTCAGTGCTGTTTATTGTGAATGTAAAAGTCATTTTGGATTTAGCAATGTTGCCCCGGACACAAGTTCTTACAGCGTGAATATCGGAGGACTAAACTAACCTAAGCCACAGATCATCTTTTAAATGAAAAACAGCACGGTCTCAGCAAAGGAGCTGAGAGATGTAGCCTCTTTTTATACGCAGCGTGCATCACTGCTGTTAATTTCGTCTGCTTTAGTTTAACGCTTCCCCACTGGACAAACATCATTTGAAAGAGCAACAATGAGAAATGTGGAAAAAAACAGACACACAGTAATACATATTATTTAGAACAGACGAGGCAACATCTTTAAAATGTTTAAACATGCATGGATCTGGTTTGATTGGCAATGGACCTGATCCAGGCATTTCACCATTCTCTTAACCGACAGAAGCAAGGATGACGTCAACGACATTTTCATCTGTACTTCTGACAGTCACCTGCATGGTGACACCGTCTGCGAGGGCAAGACGAGCCCGCACCAATACGTCATAACCCCCCCTGAACACACCTGCAGAGAAAGGTCACAATCAGGAAATTAGTGTCAATTGTAGGTCAGACACAGGGGCTATTCAGTGACGCTATGTAATGGTTAAGAGGTTGAACTGTTACTTAGGCTCACTGTCTGTCAACTAGTCTAAGTTTCTACCTTCAGAGCTCATATTGGCAGTTTTCGATGTGAATGATCTTCTGAAAGCTAATCCCAATACTGATGTTTATTGCAGTCTAGGCTAGAGAGGGCATACTGGTATTGCCCCAATATCAGCAAAAAATGCTGAGCGGATGTTGGGGTTGTATTGTTTGCATAGCTTGATCTAGGGCTGCAATTATATATAACAATTTAAAATAAATAAATAAAAACAAGAATTTCACCAGAGGTTTAGTGATACAAGTTAAATGTGACTATGCACACCCAGTGATGTGACAACTGTGATAACGATACTGACATATTGTACAGCCCTAGTTTGAACACAATAGTATTCAAACTTCCAATAATGAAAAGTTTTTAAAAAGTCAGTATCGGCCAACATGCAACATTTCAATATCAGTAAAGTAGCATCACGCCAACTCTAGGCCCAAATAAACATGTACTCACTCAATACTTTCAAGGTTGACTACCCTAGCTAGCCAAGTTAAAGGTAGTAAAGTACCATTCATAGCATGTGTAAGCTTTTAGTACCTCTATGAAGGGTAATGAAAAAAACCTCAGTCACAACCAAGAATGAAAAGAATGAAAGATGAATATCAGGTGAATTCATACCAGCAAGGAAGAGGACGTGCGAGTTCTTGTTTTCTGGAACCTTGTCTGAGCGCTCGCATGGCTGCATTCCCAAGAAGGTGATGATGTTGCTGACGGCCTCTGTGGAATTGCATAAAAGAAATTTTGGATAAATTCGATCACCAATGCTTAACTAATACATAGTCCTAAATGCATAAGAGGGGAATGAATGTACCCTCCAATGTCCTGACTGAAGCCAAAGCAAAGGTCTCCTCCTTCTCAAACTCGTCTCCAACCTCTTCCCATGCTGCACCAAAATTCGGCTTCAGAACTTTCTGTATGTGATCTGCTACCGTCACTTCCAGATCTTCTAACTGGGGGGGGGAAGCAAAATTGAGCATGATGAGGGCTTTGTATATGGATCCACTAACAAGAGCCGTAAGGAAATATTTTTGTACAATAGGTGTACTTACCACATATTCATCATCATAACCATCATCGTCTGGCTCGCCTGTGTTAGGATCGCAATCCCGCACCAGGTATTTCATTGTACAGCTGAATGTGCATGTGACTGATAGGAAAAAGAATGAGGTTAGTCATTTTAAAAGAAATCACAAAAATAACAGCAACTAGTACTATAACTACTATGTCAGAATACACAAGTGGAGACAGTAAATCTTGATCTCCATTAAGTGGCAGAAACATGCTGACACAGTCTTTGAGAGACAGACCAGTAATATAATGATACTCTTACACTCCACACTGCTGAATTACTCTGAATTAAATAAGCTGCAGTGTCAGGTCTGTGTTAAAAAAGTATGTATTACCTGCTGTAGGGTCATCATCAGGTAGCCGAACAAGTGTATAGCAGGAGCCAGGCTGACTGTAGGGCAGGCTTGGAGCAGGGACATGGTGTACCACTTCATAGGCCTCTGATGGTTCCATCTGCACCAGGACACGCTGTAGGAGCTGGTCATTGAGAGTGTTGGTGCAGTCAAACTGGAACACCAAGTGTGCTCCGAACGTGTGTTTGATGCACCGCACCACATACTCTGTCTCAGCCTCCGTCAGCTGGACCGGCTCGGATGACTTGAACAGAGGCCCCAGAGACTCAAACTCGGGGATGGCAGCAAGTTGCTCTGAGAGAAAGAGAAATCAAATGCACAAGGTATTAGACCATTATCATATATACATATATACATATATATAATATAAGATAAAATAGAATACCAGTATAAATACACTCTGCTTACCTTGGTAAATATCTTGACGGGAGGGAGCAAGTTTTTCAGGGAGCTTGCTTGTAGCCACCGGGGCAATTTCTGACACAGGAGAAAATTTGCAATTCAGCTGATCTCTAAGACTAACGCATGACACCATAACTTTTCAGTGCATATACTGGAATGAAGAACTAAACTGATTCACTGGATAGTATATTTGTGTAATATGTAAAGCAGTTTAAAGGCTTACCCGTTTTCTGCTCTGTGATTGGTGCGGTTGCAAGGGGAACAGTCTTCATGTCAAATGGTTTTTCTGAAGGCTCAAGAGTATACTGGTGGAGTGACTTCTCCAGCCCAGGGACAGAGACTGACAAACCTAAGCACAAACCAAACATTGACCATTGGACAACAATTAAATATTCTAATACACACAGAATAAAAACTTCAATCATTATAATAATAATAATAATAATAATAATAATAATACAGTTAATCAAAAACCTTTGTTTGGCCAAGTTGTGTATTAGAAGACATACCATTAAATATGTAGGCAGCATTGAGAGCCTTTTGTTTCTGCTGCAGGACATTCATGTAGAAGGTTGCTCTGTCCCTCACCTCATCATCACTATCCATCATGCACCTGCATTGAACATGTAAAACAAGCTGATTTCCTTCATGCCACATACTTTTTTTTTTTCCATGCAGAATCAAGAATTTGCATATTTTACCACAAGACTCAGCAAAAGAAAAGATCATGGGCATTGTGGGCAAATCACAAATAAATTGGCTTAAAACATAAGCAGTATTATCCCAATATTCAGCAAATCAGCTGAAGTGATGCCTTACCTCTGCATTAGGACCAGCACGCTGGGAAGCAGGTCATCATTTTGTGCTCCAAACTTGGCCAAAGCACTCACCGCAGCTTTAAGGCAGGAAATAAAAAAACATGAAAAACAGGGCACACGCATTTCTATAGATACGTTTCCATTGAAAGGATTTTTAATAACAAACATTTTAAAACATCAAGATTTAGGTGAAGAAATTTTCAGAAAAGGCAGAGTTTATTAATGGAACGTTCCCAAACAGCTACATGCAGCAAAGATCTGTAGATCTTCACAGAAGCTAATGGTAGAATATGTACAACCTTCCAAAGAAAATGTTCCCTTCCAAATGAGATTTTATGGCTTGCAAACTGTGCATAAAGTTGATAGAAACGTAGTTCATGAGATTAACTACCACAGTCACTACAGAAGAATGCTCAGCCTGCCCTAAAGCCTCTCAGCTCTGCAGTCCATCAATCAGTCCACATCAACAAGGTTAACAAATCCAGCTATTCACTCGCTATTAGTAGGCACAATATTGCCTGTCTTGTAATCCAGCTCCAGTGAGCTGCACGTGGCCCAAATGAGTCATAAAAGCTTAGGCTGTAAGAAATGTGTTTAAAAACATTATTAAAGGTTGAGCAAGTAAATGCTCCTGAAGCGAATTACACTCTTTATAATACCTGCTTTACCTATTTGAGCCAAAAAAAATTTAAAGGTTAAAGCCTGGAACTCCATTGCCAAGAAAGATTATAGTGAGTCCCTGGAATCAGTACAAATAATCTGCCTCCATACAAGTGGTGAGGTGAGAATACTGTTTTTGTTTTTTGCCATGTCCTCATAACCAGATTAACTGAAATGCAAGACACATTTTACAGTTTATACAGTTAAACACTGCTAAATAAAAGTGTCTATGAATATATTAAAAGAGAATACATTATACAAAGCTGGAAAGACGACTTGATGCATTACTATGAATAGATATTATAACTAAAAAGATTATAAATTGTAAAGATTATAACTAAATATGCTTAAAAAAAAAACATAAATAAAAAAAATTAAAATAAATGAATAATAAATTAAAAAAAGACTCACCTGCACGGACTGCCTCACTTTCGAGCACCACACGGTTAAATATGAAGCGGATGTATTTAGAAGGAGAGGGGGTGCGAGGACCCTCCTTCCCCAGCAGGTGCAGAATCTTGGTGGCCAGGACGGTGTGCTCACAGTCCTCAATAAACTCACACAGGTGAGCCAGACCAGTCTCCTTACTTTCAGGGTTCTCCTCAATGATGCTGATAATGCAGTCCACAATAGCACGCTTATACTCAAAGCCTCCCTGCAAAACACACAATAAAAGACATAGGTCTATGATTATTGAAGTCTTATTTTAAGATTTATAGCAGGATAAAGCATAACAATTCATCTTTCAGCACTACCTGCAACAGGTGAGCAATGTGATAGGGATCGCTAAGTGGAGTGTAGGAGTGAGCACTATCCTACAAAACTTACATCGTCTCTCAGCATGTTGGACAGAAAGTTCATCATCACACTGTGTTTTCTGGGATACTTCTGGCAAAGGGCACTAATGGCCTGGACCACAACCACCTGAGGAACAAAAGCACATACACACACTTAAAAACTACAAAACCAGTACAAAGCTCAAGTGTTATCAGATAATTTTCAATGCATATCAACATTAAAATATTTGATTCCAGGTTGTTTTAGACAAGCTTTAATCCTCTTATCATAATATTAAAATGTTATGGAAATGTAAACTTGTGAAAGTGAAAAATGTAAATGAAAATAAGTGTGTAACCACAACAACATAATTGTGAAAGTGCATGCATAGAACATATGCACATGGCCTATATGTAAGCATATGCAAGTGTAAGTACAATAACTAATTCCCATGTCAGTCAAGCACCTTGAACTCATCAGATATCTCTGAGACAAAGGAGGAGATCTGTTTCATGAGCCGGTCCACGCTGCTCTCACTGCCAGTCTTCAGCAGGGTGGTGATGGCCAGAGTAGCAATACTGCGATTAGAGTCAGTAATAAGATTCTCCAGGTCCAGGTTACAGGCTGTTACTGCAGAGGGGTGCTTCATTGCCACCTAGCGAACACAAGGAAAATGACAGTGATTATACAGTATGCTATGCCTGTGTTGCCATGACTGTACACCCTTCACAGAAAATCAGGCATCAATTACTACGTTATCACACCTTAAAAGAAAAGCATTCTGGTGTTAAAGCATTCTCTTTAAGTGTGCTACATCAACAAAATTGACTTATTTGGGCATAAAACAGTAGTCTGTGCGAATGTGTTTTAAAAAAAATTAGCTTGCTTAAGTAGAAAGACACTCCATTACTTTAAAACCACCAAAACAGCTAGTCATACATAAGCTGCTAAACTCTTACTTCTTTCTCAAATAGTTTATATTGCACAATAATACAACATTTCCACTGGACCCCTATTCTTCACAGACATTAGAAAAAAAAATTACAAAACACATAAGACAGCGAACACTCACTTTATTGAGGGTCCTTACAGCTGCATAACGCAACGCTGCCTTGGGTGAGCTACAAAATAGCTGGAGCACTGATAGGAAAAAACAACAACAACAACAGATTTATCAATGAGTAGGATGCTTTATTAACAGACAGAAGATCTAAAGAAAAAGGAAGACACCTACCAGACACAGCAGGGGCCAGCTCTCTGGCAGTGCAGTTCGGCATATGCACTATGGCAGAGGCTGCTTCATACACCACCATCTCGTGTTTGTTCCTCAAACAGCTCTCAATAAAGTCAAACAGAGGACTATCATGTCTGCAAGAGACCACACAAACACATACATTTAACAGTGAAGTTCTGCCAGCTGCTCTTTTTCATGCTAAATGTGCCAAAATTAAAATTTGAACAAAATGTCTGCATTTAAATAAACGCCAACAATTCTGAGAACAGAAGTATGCATACACACCCTCCCTCAGTCTCCTCCAGCAACTTGCTTGCAATGCGAATCAGCATGCAGTAGGCAAATGGTGACTTCAGGCCTGACTTGGTGAACTTATTGAGCATCTTCGTCACAGCAAGACGGTCGTTCTTCCGCAGATGATAGAGTAACCCCAATGCATGGTACTGTAGATCACAGCAGGTGGTAAAATAGCACAAAGAGTGAAAAAGTGACACAGATGAAATACAACTATAGAATCAGTCAACCCATATCATACTAACCTGCACCATGATGTTGTCACTGGAGGCTGCCTCCTGAGCTTCATTGACCCAACGTTTCACCACATCATAGCTCATCTTTACCATATGCTGGAAAGGGGAAAAAAAACGTGAGATTGTTTTATCCACAAACATACACACCATGACGTCATTCGAGTCCAAAGTTAAAACGTAATTTGTTCTTACCAGAGAGGAGACCAGAGCAGAGCTAGAGACACTGGGCACCTTGTCCACTATAGCCTGCTTCATGTACCTCTCAATGGCTTGCAACATGGTTGTCTATTGGATAAGACACACAGAGTTAATACTCTTGCATCAGATTATGGGGTGAACATTTGCAATTCTTACTGTAGCATTAAAAAAAAGGTGTTTTACAAAATGTATTTGTGTGTGAAAGATGCATCAGTGTATTAAACAGTAACCCACTGCACTCACATCAGTGATCCTGCAGAGAGCTCTGATGGCAGGGCCTCTGTACACATCCTCTTTACCAGTCATGTCTTTGGTCAGACTATGGGGAAAGAAGCACTGCTTTAATAAAAGCTGATAAAGATGATGAGCAAAATTGCTAATCCAATAATCAATACTGTAGATAACCACAGTAAAAAGCTAGTCCTGTCACCTGCTTGTAACAATGATGACATCCTCAGAGATGTTGGCCATCTCTTTTATGGTCAGGTAGCACATTCTCCGCAGGGTTTGCTAAAAGGGTAGAAGTAAAGTTTAAAAAGGCTATTCATTATTAATTATTACTAATTATAATAGGCATAGAAAAATTCATTGACTAAAAACAAACAAACATATAAATAAAAGATTTACATCATTAGACTGGAAGAGCCTGGTCATAGCGAAGAAGGCTTCAGTGGCCTCTGTAGTTCCAAAGTGCTCACCCTGGGGGATAAAACGGATCTTTAGAGAGTGTACAAAAACCCCAACAACCCAAGCTAGAGACCTCGGACACAGAACGCATCTGTGTGGTGGAACAGCACTGACCTGGTTGAGCAAATAGATGATTTTTGTCAGGATGTGCAGACATCTCCGTGGGTTAATTGGTGTCTCATTGAAGATACGAGCCTTTGAAGCAAACACACAGTCTGATCAAATGACTGCATTGTTCTGACAGCCCGAACAAACAGTCTGACAAACAGTCTGACAAACAGTCTGACAAACAGAAAAGCCAACAGTGCTCAGTCTGTTCCTCACCTCTTGCAGCACAGCACTCTTCTCCAGATGCTGAAATGGGTTGGAGCCACTTCCTACACACAATTAACAGTCATTACAGTTAGGGTCAAACTCGATTATCAGATTTCTTCAAGATGACCAGACGTGGGCTTGGCTAGTAACTTGGCTAATGACACGTCCAGAACTGACACCATCCTACGTGGCTGTCCTCAGAACTCCAGTTTAACCAAAACCGACCAGTGAACAAGGCTCAAACAGAGAGAAAAGGACACCAGACTATACCATTACCTCAACGTTTCAGCAGTCAGCATGTATCTAGCTAGCTAGTCACAGATAAGTGAAGGGAACTAACGTTAGACTCGGGCTGTGAATAAAGTTAGCTAGCTAGCACTAGCAATTCTAGCTAGCCGGCTAACTACATCGACTAAATGACACCTTTAGCTAATAAATAATATGAAGACATAGCTAGCTAATATTGTCAGGTCATTATTATGCGAATCTAAAGGAGAATGTTACTGTTACTTGACAAAATTAAAAAGAGATATTTTAGCCGGTCGCAAATATTTTGTCTACGTTAGCAAAGCATCGTCGCTAGCCCAATCAGACTTACACACACTAGCTAGCCAGTGCTAGCTAACTGCCCAAACAGCAACGTTACTGTTATTATTGCACATATAATATTGATTAAAAACCCATCTTACCGGCCTCCTCGTCCTTCTTGTCAAATTTCTTGATCATTTTCGGAATGTTTTCTGCAGTCACTGCGAGGGTCTGTTTTCACCGCACACACATCCAAAGATCCTCCACGTCAGCGGCAGCGGAGTATCCCTGAACACCGTGAAGGAAACATGGCAACCGCCCTGACTGCTTTTCAAAATAAAAGCCCCACAGGGAACTCCTTCTCTTCGAATAAGAGTCCCTCACTGCCCACTCGCTCATTAGGCTGCTAGCAAAACTACATTACTGGGCATGGGCAGTATTTATGATGCATGTATTGGGAATTAAAATTTTTAATTTTGTATGGTTTGATAGTGTTGATAAAAATACTTGTATGAAAATGCTTTAGTGTTTTGTATTCTTGTAGTTTAAAAAAAATACCCTACAATGCTTACATGCAGCCGATAATTATGATTACTTATTACTTATTAAGTAATTTCTCCAAACTTGTTGAGATCAGAATATTGAGATTGAGAAAACTGATCAAGTGTGAGAAATGGTAAAGTGCTAGTTTTTCATTATTATTATTTTTTTTTTAGCATAAATTGCTACAATTCTTAACAGTTCCGGTATACCATCTTGATATAACTCCCCTCAAGACCTGCCTGATGTGTTGGAGATGCTCTGTCCCAGTCGGTTAGCCATCGCTCTCTCGCCAAAGTGGCTTAGAGTCTTACCCTTGCTCAATTTTCCTGCTTCCAACCAATTAACATCAAGAACTGATTGGTCGTCTGCTGCCTGATACTGTATGGCTATACCACCCAATGTTATTCAAGCCATTCAGCAGTGTTAATACTGTGGTTTATTGGTGGTAGCTCAACTTTATATGTTATGAATGTATTTATATGATTGTATAAAAGGTGTGTGATATCTCATAATTGGTCAGCGTGTGACCTGATATTATTTCTAATGGAGGATCATTCTTGTAACTTGCTGTGGCTGGATTTTAACACACATCTGCCCTCACATCACAAATATCCATCCTAGTTCTGCGGTGTGAAACTGACCACTGGTGTGCACTGCAACCTAATAACGTTTTCATTTCCAGTAAAGTGGATGGGAAGTATATAGCTTCATGAATGATGAAGGATTCGTGTCCACCAGATTGAAGATGTAGTGCATTCATTTTAAAGCTTCACTTGTTTTTGAGCTCCATTTTATCACATAGTTTCTTGTGAACTTTGTCACTCAGATTCAGTGTTTCTATGAATGTTTCTATAAAATCTTTTAGGCCACTTAAAGATGTTCATGTTTACAGTCTGGCTGTTTCTGTTGTGTCCTGTGACATTTGTTCCAGAGTTTGGATAATCTGTTTTCATCATTTTACTTCAAAACTCACAGGGCCACACATCAGACCCCCAGATGCCTTTCTGCACTGCAGTGGTATTGGTTAAGGAATTATTAATCAGAGGCAATGTGTGGTTTAGAAAACCACAGACAAAAAGTTGTTATGCCTGCGACAGGGAACACCATTTTAAACAGCTACATTATATGCCCAAATGTTTGCGGACACCCCTTCTAATGAATGCATTCAGCTACTTTAAGTCGCACCCATTGCTGACACATCCATACACACAGCTTTTGTAGAAGTACTGACAATAGAATAGGACTCTCTGGAGCAGATCAACATAAACCTATTGGCACCCTGCCTAATGTCAAGCACAGCAGGAGAGCATTGAGCTGTGGAGCAGTGGAACTGCGTTCTCTGGATTAATGCTGCTCCATACAGTACTTTAGGGGAGTATACCAATGAGTGTGAGTAGAGGTGAGGATGAGGTGGGGGTCATGATCATCCAACATCCTGACCTCAGTAACACTTGATGCTAAACATAATCAAACAAATCTTTACAATAATGCTCCTTCCTACAAAAGCAGGATAAACTCTTATTAATATCTTTGATTTCAGGAGAAACAATGAATGAACAGGTGTCCCAATACTTTTGTCCATGTAGTGTTTTTTGCTCATGTTTGTTAATATAACTGTATAACTGTAAGCCTATTTGAGAAGGGTGTTTTCCATTATTAGGAGAGCTGATTGGATGTGAACGTACTCTACATATACAAGTATATTTAGGATATTTTGGCGCATTTTCTTGGTGCAAACTGTTCAGCACCACACAAAGGATTAGCAAGTCTGGCCTGTTTTTATAGCCATGTTATAACATTACTGATGTGCAGAGCATGGGCTGAAGTTTGATCTGCATATGTTCATTCATCTTTATTAACAGGGCACTTTTTATTTTATTACATTTATGTTTATTTAGCTGTTTTCTGCCGTTTCAGACTGGTTGTCTGGCTGCACATTAACCTTGATTCCTTGATAGGAATCCAATGTGTTGATTTTCCTGGTTGGATTTTAATTAGTTTGTTTCTAGTGCACCTATCATTAAATAAAGTGATGTAGTTGGTGTTTAGCACACACTATCACCAGGCTAAGCATGATTACAATGAATGAGTGGATTTTAAATGAGTCTATTATGAATCAACATAAAATTATAATGTGGTTATAATATCATTTTCCATAACAAGGGGAAAGCACACTCTTAAATAATTGTAATGGAGTGTAGTGCACATTTCTTGGATTCTTAGGAAAGCCATCTGGTTTAAGGCCCTCACGTCAGTACACATCGTCGTACTTTGCATCTTAGTGGACTAGTGGAAAGTTTGTGAAGAAAGGACATGGTGGGAACAGTGTGTGCAGCATTCTTTATACAGAAACTGATCCCTGATACCAAACAAGCTCTTTGATACCAGACAATACTTTTGCCTTCAACCACCCGACATTTATTTCTCACCACAATGATATTAATCTTAGCTCCCCCATGGTTCTGTTGACTGACCAGCATGAACTATTATTAACATCATTGTGAACTCAACATCTCATCAAGTGACCCCATTTTCAGCTTCCAATAGAAATACATTCCTTAGATTTATACATCATGAAACCAGCTCAAATAAATAATCCACAGAGGCTAATGAAAATTCCCTTAAAAGTCAAAAAATCAGTTAGACCTGTTTGAATCTGTTCGCCTGCTCTACATTAATGCTAATGTGAGAGGCGACTCAATGACATTAATTAGACACAACTGAGGGAGAAAAGTCTGCTTCTGGAAGCTCTGCAGCTCTGTCTTCTTTACCCGATCTGTGCCATTAGACGTGCGTTGTGGGCAGCCTGGGCACGCAGGCTCTTGCCTTTGGCAATGTCAAACAGTATGTTCATAAGGCTGGTGGGAACGTCCAATGAAAGGGTCATTCTGCTGCCACGGTCACCTTTGGCTCCGTTCCGGTACATCTTACTCCTCCTGAGCAGACTCTGGCTCAGAAACCTGTAGCCAGACCCAGGAGAAGTCCTCCTCTCTCGGCTTTCCTCCAGAGAAAGGGAGTCTCCGGCCCTGTGGAGAAGGTGCAGGCTGTCATAGAGTGCGTTTAGTGGCAGCTCGTCATTGTTAGTTGTGGGGAGGAGCTCGTCAGGGCATAGGAGGTCCGGATCAGTTTCGGGTGGCCGCAGGCAGAGGCTGGAGAGCGGAGCGCAGAGGACGGCAAGCACCAGAAGGGATCTGGTCAGCACCATGACTGTGTACTGCTGGACAACAAGCACACATAGAGTCGCATCAAAATGTCCAGAAGGCAAGCTAGACTTTCTTAGGTAAAATTCCCATTGTTGAATTAACACCTTTCTGACCTACAGTCCATTTAAAACCCATCCAGTCCACCTCTAACATTTATAGTCCAACTAAAACACCTACAGGCCAGGTCTATCTCTAAAACCTTTAGTCCAATTTAGAGAACCTACATTTCATTTCTGTCACTTCCTGACCATCTCTAACACCTACAGTCCAACTATAGACAACCTACAGTTGATCTCCATCACCTCCCGTCCACCTAAAACATCTACAATCCATCTGATTCACCTTCAGTTAATCTCCAAACCTCTCCTGCCCACCTTAAACATCTACAATCCATCTGATTCACCTTCAGTTAATCTCCAAACCTCTCCTGCCCACCTCAAACATATACAGTCCAGCTGATTCACCTACAGTTAATCTCCATCACCTCCCATCCACCTAAAACATCTACAATCCATCTGATTCACCTTCAGTTAATCTCCAAACCTCTCCTGCCCACCTCAAACATATACAGTCCATCTGATTCACCTACAGTTAATCTCCATCACCTCCCATCCACTTCAAACATCTACAGTCCATCTGATTTAGCTACAGTTAGTCTCCATCCCCTACCAACCATCTCAAACATCTACAGTCCATCTGATTCACCTACAGTTAATCTCCATCACCTCCCGTCCACCTGAAACATCTACAGTCCATCTGATTTAGCTACAGTTAGTCTCCATCCCCTACCAACCATCTCAAACATCTACAGTCCATCTGATTCACCTACAGTTAATCTCCATCACCTCCCGTCCACCTGAAACATCTACAGTCCATCTGATTCAGCTACAGTTAGTCTCTATCCCCTACCAACCATCTCAAACATCTACAGTCCATCTAATTTACCTACAGTTAATCTCCATCACCTCCCATCCACCTGAAACATCTACAGTCCATCTACATCTACACTAACACGTGCTGCTCACAAAGTCAGCTGTAAACAAATGAACACTGTATATGCAGACACAAAACAACAGTCAACAATCAGTTAAAACACAGGAGTTGTCAGTAAATATATGTTAAGATGAAACTACAGAGAAACAGTCGTAGTAATTAGGTCAAGAGTAGACGTTAAACGTGTAGTGAACGTACCTGCAGCGTTGGGTTTGGACAATTCTCTGTGGTAAAAAATCAGCAGAACGACACAGACTAAGAGTCCCAGCTGTGAGGGAAAGTAATGAAACTGAAGCTGCTTTAGGTTGGAGTTAATGGTAAAGTTGGTAAAGACTGCGCTCTGCTCCGCTCTGGATCAGGCAGTATAAGGCATTTGGACTCTCAGCCCCTCTGCCCGGGGATTCAATTAGTGCAGTCTGATTGGACACCAGTCATGATGTCACGCATCTGACATCAGCGGTCCCGCCCAGGTAGAAGAGAACAGTGATTAATAGACACTCACCAGTCCTCAACGACTGTCCCCAAACTTTCCCCTGTCAAAATGTCTTACCGGAGCGTTTATTTATAGCTCCAGCTGTCTAAATAAAACTGGAGGTAGTGAATGCTGATCGGCTAAAAGCAGCATGGCAGAAATATAGGCTACATAGGGTATTTGTCATAGCCTAAATGACATCATAGGAAAATGCTCTCAGTATTAAAACAGTAGGAAGGATATTTGGATAACACTTTTCAGAAAATTCTTCTAGTATTAAAATGGATATTTTGATCGCATTAATCACTGCATCAGACGGCCAAGATAAGGTAATCATTTTCTTGTCAACATTAAGAAGAGCACTGCACATTTTTGGAACACTTAAGCAACTAATAACAGTAACAGATGAACACGCTTGAAGTAGAATAACATGAAAAACACAAGAAAACATCATGATAAAGTTATAGCCAGTATAGCCAGTATTCAGAGAAGCTCAGTCATCAGAGTTTTTCTGTGTTCAATAAGCTTGACTGTGATGCGAAAAGCTTCAAAGTTTTAGTGCAGTTTTCCCTCCAGTCCGCCTGCACTGCCAACTTTCACACACATTAGGTGATTAGATAGATCAGGTTTGATGGAAGCAGGGTAAACACTCAGATGTGCAGGGCATGGCTTCCTTCAGGACCAGAGTTGGAAATCACTGCTCAGGTGTACTAAGTTTGCCTTGTTTTTCTCGCAGGTTTTCCACTTTCAGTCCAGGATCCTCTAGAACACAGAACCTGCCATGTCTTCATCTGTTGCATTACTGGAAAGTATACGCTCGAATCTCTGCTTAATCAGCCTGCTGTAACAAGTTCATACGAACTTTAAGCATTCAGAACCACGGAGAGCTCCACCGTGTTTGTTGTATAAGGCATCAGTCACCAACTTGACATCCTGATGGCCATTCCCAAGTCCGCTTACATAATCTTTAGGCCATGGTCGTCCCTAAATCTACCATTCCACATGTTTCATCTCCAGCCCAAATCCAAGCAGCTCATCAAGGACTTCTGAAAGCAATCATTAGACGACTCGAGTGGGGTCACATTGAAGCTGCAGGAAGGTAGATCTCCTGGAGCATGGTTGGTGTGGTTGGTTTAGCGTAGCAGTTAACAACACCACACTCCCCAGGGTTTGATTTCCTGGCCAGGCGAGAACACCACTTCACACCAATAAGAGTCCTTGGGCAAAACTCGTACCACTACATTTGCCTACCTGTATAACATGGTTCAAACGTAAGCCGTTCTGGATAAGTGTGCTAGCCAAATGCTGTAAAATGTAATGTAAATGTGACCACTGGTGTTGGTCGCATGGTTGAAGAGCCATGTTTGCAACTCAGCATCAGCAAAAACTGATCACAGGGTCAAAAGGGTCAAATTAACATCTTTCTGTTTCCAGGACCAATTTAGTGTCTATTCTCCGGGTTAGAGATGGTCTGATCTTTTTCAATCAAATGACCCTCTTTGAGCACTAATTGCTCTGCAGCCCGTTGTCAAGAACGGCTCAGAGGACTTTAGGTTTAATTATCGCCTGTGGGAGTGGTGAGCACTGGACATTTGCATTGTTAACATCTCAGACAGTACGGGTACAGTCTGACCTCCTAAATGGTCATGAACACCTCTGCCTGCTTTGATCCCCAGTATGATCAAGCTTATTCAATCAGTACTCACATGCACGACTTTCCAAAATAATACTCTTCTAATAGACACTAACGAACTGATGCCAGACCAGAGCAATGAGACAATTTCTTCTAATTCAATTTTGTTTTTTGTTAGTTCCTGCATCCACCATCAACGTGTCTGGTTGGTCAACTGTTCTGATCTACAAACTAAAGGAAAATCTCAGACTGCAATGGCAGAGCTGAACCACTAGAGGTCAAAACTAGCCAGATACACTGCCAGTGTAACAGAGGGATGATAAAGACACCTTTCTGTCTAACAAACAAGCCCCAAACCTCCGTTATAAGGCTCTTATCTACTGTTGCAGAGCTATATATTATAAGTGCTGCATCACATGTGCTTCACTTAGCATATTGTCGTTGGCCTTGCTTTTCTCCCAGGCTCTCACCTTGAGTTCAGTCCGGGATCCCCTAGATCCCAGCGTCTGTCCTCAGAGACTCGCCCATCTCGCCACGCCTTCATATGGAGTGCTGCCCACTACATGGCACCCCCTACTGCTTGGACATATCGTGCTGATGAGAAACAGGCAAACACCTCACAAGAGGGGCCAGTATGGTCAGTGCTTATATAAGATCTGATAGATAAAATGTCATATTAAAGATCTTGCATCTCTTAGTAGAGGCGAAGAAGGTCAGATGAGTGTACTATGAAGATAATGAGAGAAAGGGGGTGGTGATGTTTAGCCTACGGGCACATGTAAACACACTCTCCACCAACAAACCCAAAAACAAAAACATAAGACAGTTCTTTGAGGAATTTCTGTCTGCCCCCAGGAGACGCTGTCCAGACACGACTCAACAAACTGAGTTGAAGAAAAGCCAACAAGGCAGCATTTATAAACAGGATGAAACTGCAAATGCAAGTGAGAGAGAGGTCACGACGTAAACCCACGCAGTTACACACATACACAAACACATAGTCAGCATCCTACTGTCCAATAAGGCACCCACAGTGTGTTTTGCCACTTTAATACTTCACAAACAAGAATGAGTCAGATGTTCAGTATGTATTCAAATAAAAAGCGCCATTAGTGCAAAACAGTAAACATAAGGAACACAGTGTCAGTGACTCCACGTTACAAGTGTAGACCAAGCAGTTTGAACCACAGAACTGTGCAGTTGTTTTATATGTCATTACTCACCTATTAATAAAACAATAAGAATGGAAATAGAAGGCATGTGCCAGTACAGCAGTGCAACAATGCATGGTTCATGGTATATATTCATGGTTCATATATATATATTGCAGGTGTACAATGACAAGAATTACATTCAAAACAATTCCAACCATCTAAATGCTGGGGCCATATACAGCAAGCACAGTTAAATCGCATGTATACAAGTATAGACAAGTAACTAACAAAACCTTTTACTACATTAATCATGGACATAAAACAACATGGACAATAATCGTTGGGAAAAAAGCACCCTGAAAAGTTAGTGAAACAACAAGTGTAGTGTCATCAGGACCCAGGATCTGCATGAATAAAGAAAACCAAAAAGATGTTAAAATGCAAGCACTAATAATAATAACACTAATACTAAATCATTGTTCAGTCATACATGGACTTCACAAGACCTCTAAATGTGTTCTGTGGGATCTGGTACCAAGGCATAACCAACAAATCCTGGATATTGCAAGGCCTTCGCATAAATAAGTGCCCATGATCCTGTTGCCAATTTTGGTAGGTACTACCATTGCATACTGCCTTATAATCCACAAGACCTGCTGTTTCAGGGATGGTCTGACCCAGTCTCCTACAACCACAGTTTGGTCCTTGTACAAGTGGCTCAGATTCTTACGCTTGCCTATTTTTCCTGCTTCCAACACATCACCTTCAGGAACTGACTGTTCCACTGACAGGTCCCACTGTAATTGGATAATCAGTGTTATTCACTTCACCTGGTTTTAATGTTATGGCTGATCTGTGTACATTAAATTGGCCACATAATGGTAAAGGGCAGCCTTTAAAAAAAAATGTTTACAAGGGCTTGATATGAGCAAGGTCATCCTCATGTCAGCTAAATCATTAGAGCAGGTTGTAGCCACACCTGCACACACCTACTCATCACACTGTTATTATCTTAACTCATCCTTCTCCTTTGCTAAAGGATAAAATATCCCTCCTAATATGTTCCTCTTTAGCAAATGGGCCTGGCTTGCTGTGCACATGTGAAGTGACTGCATCACTGTCCGTTCTGACTGCATAAGCACTCTCTATGGATTGTCAGTGATTGACTCATTACCTCTCTGACTCAGTAGGCTGCAGAAGGTCTGACAGTCATGTTTTGTGCTAAAGCGGTTTCTGTTTCCCCCGCAGCCGCTGTAGACAAAGGGCCGACAATCTCCAGAGCTCAAGTGGAAGTACCAGAGCAGCGTGAACTCGGAGCAGTTGCCCTCGGACATCGGCTCAAAACACACGTCAGCGACAGAGCCTGCAGAGGGGGCCAGAGGGGGGAAGCATTACTACACATCATTACTAATTCTATTCTACAGCTCGTTAGTAATGAATACTTTATAACTTTAAAACTGCATTGTAGAAAATAAAGACAGACAAAATAATAAAGTAACTAATTACTAATAATACATATACAAGTTGAGCCGACTCAGAAACATTAATAAATGTGCCGCAGCTGAGATATTTTGTACAGTTTTTAGTTCATGTTTGTTAACTCCCATCTGTAGGTCAGAACTTTCCCTATCACATGGGGGAGGCCTTCCTATTCTCACACTCCTGAGAGCTACAGTGTTGATGGGATTCAAACTTATGACATCCTGTCTCTTGGCAAGCAGCCTGTTAGACACTGTATACAACAGGGTTCTTTAAATCCAGTGTCCAGCACAGTTTGGCAATTTCCCCACTTAGACACACCTGGATCAAACTGTTAATGTTAGTGACCAGGTGTAGTGGGGGTGATTGAGCAGGGCTGGACACTGGCCCTCCAGGACTGAATCTGAAGAACCCTGATGTACAGAAACTATGTGAAAGCGTCCAAGAAATACTAAAAAGGTAAATTTACTCAGAACTGTGTTTTCATGTTGTATAATTTCACAGCTCTAGAGTGGCACATCAGTTTAACTGTTCAATCAAGGGCTCAGCACCCTATTGTTAAAAACCTCCCAGTCTGGTTCATAACCGATAGATTGGAATAAACCATAATAGGGGTAGAAACACAGTCTAAACATTGTATCAAATATTTAAGCAATTTCAGCCACAGCACATTTACTAGTGTTATCAGTTACTTCTTTATTTAGGCATTTAGGTTAGTCTGACTAATGCACCTTTTTAATTACATAAACATGGCCATTATGCAGTTACCTGGTATGTGCTTGAAAGCGTATCTACGCTCTCTCTCTGGCTGCTTTTCCTCTTTGTCAAGTCCTATGAGGCACAAACATGTGTATTCAGTACATTCATCAGTTTTTTGTAAGTCTTGATTGTAAGCTAACATGTCCATGTTGGGCCAGTATGGGTAGTCCAACTGGGAATCAGCATGTTCTCTTCTTGGGTTTCGCGTTGGCCCCCACCAGGGTTCGTGATGGGATCAGGAGGGGTTAAACATGGGCCCCATCTGAGTTATATTCTGCACAATGGGGCCCATTTGGGACCCACCTAGTCCATGTTTCACTAACGTGAGCCCCGCATGAGCATGACTGCTGGAATTGAAAGTGAATGCTGTCTGTAGGAATGTACAATAGTGGCACACTTTAAGACACAACAAGCTCCAACAAACAGAACAAAAAATGTCTCCTGTTTTTTTTAATATTAGAACAAAACAGAATCAGAATCTGGACCCTTTTTTTTTTTGATTAGTGAACTTGGCCCAACTTTGGTTTCTCTCTTCTTAGTCTTCTCCAGTCCTCTTTCATGTCTCCTCACTAGTCCCACCTTGTTATCAGTGTTTCCACCAGTGACTAGTTTTATTACCCGTTTCCCCGGAGTTATTAGTCTTGTCTGCTATAGCTATAGTGGCTCAGGTTATTTTTGTTTACATGGTTTAGTTTCATTTGAATAAGTTTCTACCTTGTTCTATAACAGTCTTTAGTAAAGTCAGGAGTGTTTTTTTTTTAATTAGTGGTCTTCAAGCATGCTCCTGGAGAGCTACCTTATCCTAGACTTTGGATCCCGTCTTAATCCTGATCTGATCCAGCTTATTACTGCCTTCAGAAGTCACTGATTGGTGGAATGGAGTTCAAGATTTGGGTTGGAGTTAAAAACTGCAGTAAGGTAGCAGTAAGGGTTGGAATCCACATGAATAGACCATACCTCTGAATGTTTGAATGTGTTTTTTTACCTTGTTGAAGTGTCCTTCAGATTGAGAAACTTTGTAGATGGTTCTACCTAGCATTGCATAACTATTTTGGTGTTATGTAGATGGGTCTACATAGCAACAGAACTGTTTCTTTTCCAGTAATGTACAGATCCATTTTTGATCACAGTGTACAGTTTCCACACCTCCACACATGACAGCGGCATTAGTTAGCTAACACTGTGTACATCAGAGATGTGGACAAGTCACTTAATTAGTCAGTCTTTGGGGTGCAAGTCCAAGTCATCTCGCTTGAAAGTCAAGTCAAGCCTCGAGGGAGTTTCAGTTTAGCCTCATTAATGGCTGCACACACTGGTTTGACATGGCTAGCGCATGGCAAGTTCAACATGGCAAGTTCAACATGTGAATTTCAAAATGTGTTGCATCTTCCTTTAAAGATCTTTCTGACCTTTAGTTTTTCGATAATGAAAGCCTCTTTAATTGAAACAATACAAAAAAAAAGGTTGTGCTGCTGGATGCACGAAGATGGCATTAGAGTAATAACTTAGCAAATGACAGCAGCAAAACTGCAAAACTGCACAACATAAGTGAAATTGAAAACTTACTATGTTAATTTTTCCCATTTACAGTTTTCAAACAGTTAGTCTTAATTAAATATTTTGTTCAGCCTAAAAAGTTTTGAGTCTGTCAATTAACATTATTAC
Organism: Salminus brasiliensis; assembly: GCF_030463535.1. Taxonomy (NCBI): domain Eukaryota; kingdom Metazoa; phylum Chordata; class Actinopteri; order Characiformes; family Bryconidae; genus Salminus; species Salminus brasiliensis. The sequence goes on from NC_132879.1 coordinate 44,526,665, forward strand.
TTAAAACAGGAAAATAAATATCAGAACACTGAAATTTGAATGCTAATTCTGGGACAGCATAAGTGAGCATACATATTTAAGTGAAAAATAAAACTCTTAACTAAACTCTTAAATGTCCCTTAGCAAGTTGCACCCTGACCAGATGCTTTCGGTAGCCATCAACAAGCCTCTGTCAGAATTCTGGTTGATATCTGGAAAATATCAAATGGTCGCCTTATTGTATTGTGTTTAGTAATGTCTAAGCTTGGAGGTATCTTTTGAATTATTAGCCTATTCTAACTAGCGAAGGTTTTCTTGGGTAAATAGCAAAGCACTTTGTAAGTCGCTCTGGATAAGAGCGTCTGCTAAATGCCGTAAATGTAAATGTAAATGTAAATATCTGACCACTCACAACATTCAGTTGTATTCGCCTAGTTTCAGCCGACTAGCTGGTGTTTTGAGGTTGAAGAATTCTAAGGTAGTCCCGTTTCTTTATTTTTTCATCCACTTTGTGTAGTGTACCAGTTCCCCTGGCCGCAAAATAGCACCAAATCATGATGCTACCACCACCATGATTTGGTGCTATTTAGGTATGGTCATTGTGGCCGAAGAGCCCAGCCTTTGTCTCATCTGACCATACAATTTTTTTTCTAGAAAGCTTCATGGCAGCCTCTGAATCCATAGCAATGTGAAATGACTGCAGACTGTGACACTGGTGTTCCAGCAGCCTTGATGGTTTTTGAGTGTTCTTGACTATCTGAAACAATTTTCTCTCAGGTGGGGGAGAAAGAGGTTTACTATACATTCCCCAAAGGTTCTATATGTGTAAATGCAAATGTTCACATCAGTTGTACCAGGCATTACCTGGACATTGTCCTGTCGGCCCTTTAGTACAAAGTCTGGGTGGTGTCAACCTGAGCCCACATGTAAAAAGAGCATGTCATTTTTCTGGAGAATTAAAAGTGGGTATGTTGATAACATCACTATGAATGAGTCAGTAGTCTCTTCGCCATCTTTGATGTGATTGATGTGAAATTTTTTGCAGTGTACTTTCAGCGCCCTGTCTCACTACACAGGTGGCACTCCTTGTCACAACCACACCTGTAGTGACACACAGTGAACATGTCTGACACAAGAACTATGCTACATGTTTGAAACGGTAAGATAATGCCTGAACCTGATTATCCAGACATTTTCCGGAGTTAAAACAGCTCAAAAGACTTAGCTGACTCATCCTTCTCAGATCTGCACTAAGCTCCTGGGCCTTTCCCACTGTACTGTATGTTGGTCAGTACAGTGCTGTTAAACAACCTTTTTATGAGGGCACAGAGAAACTACACAGTTAAATCAAGTATTGATTCAACACTGGCTTATTTGTTGTGTACCAATCAATTATGATCACTAACTGGAAGTTAAGAAGTCTTGGCTTAGGCAAGCTAAAATACATTTTGGAACTTGCAGCTCCAGTGAATGAATTATGTAAGTGGGTGTATATCAAGGGTGTCCAATCTTATCTGCAAAGGGCCTGTGCGGCTGCAGGTTTTCATTCTAAACAACCAGCAGCACATCTGATTCCATGTTTTAATCAATTGGTGAGTCTTCCAACAACTGATCACATATGATTCTGCTTGGCTGGAATAAATTGACATCCCCTGTATGTAATGTATGTAGATTTCAAGAGAAAAACTTAACATTTTGTGCATTAAACATGTATGTTGTACACTCATTCTGCCCCAGAAATGAATCCCTGAAAGTCCAATATTGCCATGACATTTATGTACATGATGAGTCTATGTAAATGTCTAACCACAGCTGTCCAACTAGAAAACACTGTTGGTCCATTTCTAATGATGTTTGTCCTAAAACACTGCTTGACGTTCCACCAGCAGGCCTAAACACTGTTGCATTCACTGAGCCATGCAGGAACTCTGCATTGACGTCCTATGACTATTTCCTGTCTCCTTTAGACATTAATGAAGCAGCACAGAGTGAACTCTTTCTGGGTGATTAGCCTACACTTGTTTCTCTACGAACATGTCATATTTCACCCTTCAGGCATGGCATGGCATGCCATTGTTTTGATGCGTTGTCATATTCACAACTGACAGATCAAAGCTTGCAGAGCATGCTATATTTAGGGCATTGTAATCATACTGAAACAAATCTCAGTAAACAGACTTGTGTAGACAAAGAATACCACAAAGGAAGGGGTTACTATTCTAAAACTTGTTAATTATTACCTTGCTTTCTTGTGGTGTTGTCATATGCAACGGTCGGCTCGTCTGAAACAGTGGGCAAAGCGGTTGGTAGCTCCAGCACCTCTTCGTCCACCTCCTCCATTTCGACCTCATCCTTCAGAATGCTTCCTTCATCCGGATCATTGGTGTTCACGACAAGAAGGTAGTCCTTCCCTTGATCAAACACAGAAAACAGAAATGCTGTCACAGATGGTATCTCTTGTTAGCCAAAAGTCATTCACAAAAATCTAAGAGGAGCACATCTGATCAGCTTGACATTGTTAGAGCTGGAAGGGGCTCTAACTCTCATTTGAAAGGCTGTAATGATAAAACACAGTGTGACATATGTTTAATTTCTGTTAATGGGATTTTTTTTTACTGTTAAGGTTGTTTGTGAATGGCTCCTGAAGCCACTCGGAGCTCAGCAGCCTGTTCCACTGAGAGAACACTCTAGAACACAACAGATGGTGGAACCCATGGGGTCCCCATACTGCAACAGCAGGGGATTCAGCGCGCATAACTGTATACGGAGGAGCACAAATACATACAAATGTGCAAAATCGTGCATGCACCAACCACCCACACAGCCACGTCCACAGGCTCATACATATATAATGATACCCATTGGCTTACCACACTTTTCTATCACCTCGTTGGTCACCAGGTGTTTCACCTCCTCTACCTACATGGCCGAGAAGGGTAAAAAAGATTTGCTGTAATACTACTGTATGTGACTGGAGTATTACTGACGACAGGAACCACAAACTCACTGTAAGTCCTGGCTCGCCTTTTTCTCCTTTCATTCCTTCTGTGCCTATGTCCCCCTGGGGAGAACACACACAGACATTGTGCGGGACATCAGAAAGTGGTCTACCTTTAAGCACTCTGGACTTATCTTTATAGAACACACCACAAGTTTGGCTGTGAGCTCTGGTTGGGAAGAGCTTACATCTACTCCTCTTTGTCCAGGAATTCCAGGGGGGCCTCTCTGACAAGTCTTCCCTCGGCCTCTTTTACCTTGCTCTCCCTGAGAAGGAAGATAAAGTCCATGAAGCACATATAGTGTACTTTAACATCCCAGAAACTAGACACTTCAGCATCTGATAGACATATCATTGTGATATTGTCCTACCACAACATACAGTCTAAATACAACATTTATTTGAAATTCTGCACATTTTGGTGTACTACTGATGCCCATTAGACCTTTCCAGGTCTCTGAGGACAGTCTATTTGTCAAAATACCATAGGAGCTTAGAGTGGCTCTGCGATCTACTGTGCTATCACTATGGCCCGGGGGTCATTATTGGCAGTGTTCCCCCCAGGTGGGTAGATGGCGTGCTCTCCCCTTGAGACATGTGTTAAGTCCTTGCCCTCCTAGTGTCAGGAGCATTGCTAGTGCTAGGGAGAGCTATGAACGGGTGAGTTAATTGGCAGTACCAAATTGGGAGAGAAGGGGAAATAAACACCTGGTCATATTTGTGTGGACACCTGGTTAGAATGTTATTAAATTAGGCAATTAGGCAGAGTTTGTATTGCAATTTAACTAATAGTTAAATTGCAGACATAATATACACAATATAGATAACACAAGATATGCACATTGGCAGGAATTCAGCTGTTCTTCATAGCTGTTGCCTGCCCCATTAGTACCTTTGGTCCAACTTCCCCTTTGGGCCCAACTGGCCCAGGTCGACCAGGAGCACCATTCATCCCGGGAGCACCGGGTGATCCTTTAAATCCAGGGAAACCGGGAAAACCTGAAGCTCCCTTAGGATGAATAAAGCACAGGGTAAGCACAGGATTTATTATAACGATTGGGTGGCAGAATCTTCTTAATGAGAAAAAAAATTAATAAATCCTAATTACCTTTTCTCCCTTTTTCCCTGGTGCACCATCAAGTCCATTCAGACCTCCATCACCTTTATCTCCCTATACAACAAATTCATTTACAACTTACCATTACAGAAAGTAATAATTTTTAAGAATATGCTAGATTATAAGTTTATGATCAAGGTGGTATCCAGGACACCTATCGTGGCCATTATTTTGGTAATACTCACTTTTCGACCAGGAAGTCCATTCAGTCCTGGAATGCCTGGAGTCCCAGGTCCTCCAGCACTGCCCTGTATTTGACAAATAAACACTATGGTATTTTGATTTTACAGCGAATTATTAACATTTTGTGATACAATGTAAGATAAGATAAGATAAGATAAGATAATCCTTTATTAGTCACACAGTGGGGAAATTCTCAGAAATTCTCAACGTAAGACATAATGTAAAGTGAATACCTGTTCTCCATCTAATCCTGAGCTGCCCATCCGTCCTGGTAATCCACGGAAGCCCTGAAGCAAAAGAGGTCAAAATTGAACAAGAGTCTGATAAACAGAATAAAACAGTATAACATTTGGGCAGATGGACAAAATGCAGGTCAGAGTTTAGAGCTTTACCTTTTCTCCTTTGATGCCTTCGTCTCCTGGAAAACCGTGCTCTCCTTTCTCACCCTGCACACCAAAGCACAAGCACACAAAAGCAGGTTTATGAAATCTTCAAAATCTTCAAATCTGCTTCACACCTGGGAATTCACAGGAATCGCACCATCCACGAAAACATCTAATCTGAAGAAATCTTCTGTACTGGAGTCTAGAAACTATTAACACTCCTAAACAGTGCTTACTGCACTTACTTGGTCACCCTTTTGTCCTTGCAGGCCCATCTCTCCCTTGTCACCTTTCTCACCGTCCAGGCCGTCTGCTCCATTACGGCCCTATTATGGAAGTCATACGCACATAATTGTTTTAATGTCTATTTTAAGATAATCTATTTAAGAAGATAATCACAAGATAATCTATTGAAATTTTAAGACTATCTGGACAACTTACAACTTCTCCATCGATACCTGGCTCCCCTGGCTCTCCCTGCAAACAAATGTCAAAATTGTAGAATTGCTCAGTGGTTTTGTAATGATTCCTAAAATTGTATCACTTTAATTGGATGCCAACATTCAACTGAATATCCATTAAACGCAACTGAACTCTGAAGTTGAATGTAAATGACTGTCTATTGAATATAACCCTACACCTCACCCTAACCCTACACCTACCCTTAAATCAACCCTAAATCCTAACCTTAACCTAAATCTTAAATCTACATCTAATGTTAATCCTAACCTTGAGCGGGTTAGGTTTAGGGTTAGATTTAAGGTGTAGGTTGAGTGTAGGGTTAGGGTTAGGTTTTAGGGATGATTTAAGGGTAAGGTAAGAGTTATGGTTAGGTGTAGCCTTGTATTGAAATTCAGTTGCATTTATTACATATTCAGTTGAATGTTAGTTGAATGTCACATGAGTATTTATAATGGACCATCCAAGTAAATAGATAGAAAGACCAGGAATAAAATAACAAACAAATAAATCAATCAACCAGATCACAGAGAGTGTCCATCAGTATTTTGTATGTGCTCATCTGGGTTTGATAATCATAATCAGAATCAGAATCAGAATCTCTTTATTTCACCAAGTATGTTACACATACAAGGAATTTGTCTTGGTGAGAGCAACACGTATGACAAGTAACAAAAAACACAGAACACAGTCTTAAACTAAAGGAAAATGACACTAAACAATAAATAGGGTAGGGGATAAATTAAAAATAATAATAATTGGCTCACACCACTTTCTCATAGATTTATATTCATGTATGTATACTCAGTTTCTTTTGAATCTGAGCAATTAGTTTTGACTGCCAGTGTACTTTAACTGAAGTTAAACCACAAAAATGTCTTAAAACCAATACACGATTCTATAAAAAAATAGACACTTGTGAACATTAGAATGAAAAAGCTTATGATTTGGGCAGTAAGTGTTTCTTGTTTAGTAAAACACTCCAATAAGAATAAATATCAATAATATTAATACAAACATCACTGTGCTAATTAAACATGGAGTGTATTCATGGTTCGCCAATCAATGCTTAGTTTTGTTAAATCGGGTAAGCTGGTGATGGAATTAAACAAATCCACATGATCAGTGCAAGCTCACCAAGCTATTTTATTGAAACTAGCTCGTAAGATCTCAGCTACTTTCTTTAAAGTGAGAAATTCTTGATTATGTTTACTGAACTTATGTTTATTTGCACAATGTAATATTGTGTTTTTACAAGAAAAAAAATGGCTTATAAATAATATGCTTAGCTGCCTAGAATCTCTGCACAGTACTGCTTATTTCTTAAATCTTACCTTTTGTCCAACTGGGCCTCGAGCCCCAAAGGGTCCCATCTTTCCTTTGGTTCCAGCCTCACCCTTCAAACCCTGATATTACAAATACATAAGAAAAACATTACATTACCTTATGAATTCATCACAGCACAGTGAATAGGTTCTCAATTGACCGACAGACTGCTTCCTGACATCACTGACTTTGATGAGTCAGCGCCAATTACATTCATATAATTAATACCTTTTATCACTGGGAATTTAATTAATACTATTTATCACAGGAAATATTTTTTTTTATACACACAATGACCTGCTGAGAGTATAGTCCCATTTTCAGTGGGTCCTTCACTCACCCAGGCACACAATTATAAACAAGACAAAAATAACAACTACATCACCACAGAAGGCATAAAAAACAACATTAAACAGTCATCAGCCAAATGGCCATCCAACAGTGCTCTGAAATGGATTAGCAGACCAATGGTTCTACTTTTCAGGGCAATGACGCAGTTTTAACTGGATCCAGCAGTTGTTGATGGATTAAATAAAAGTTGGGGCATTTTGAAATGAACATATGAGCAGCATCTAATAATTTACTTCAAGTAAACATAGTATCTAGCTAACCATCTAGCATACCTTGACACCAGGAGGCCCATCCTCTCCCTTCTCTCCTTTATCTCCGTCAAATCCTGGAGGTCCTCGTTCCCCCTGACAAACACAGACGGAATGCTAGTCAGATCCTCGACTCCCTAGATCCAAGATCAGCTTATCGATTTGAACCAAGGCTCTTTCTCAACACACAGAAATCTGCTAAAGGACAGTGAGGTCAGAATTCTCCCACATTTCTCACCGCTTCTCCTTTTAACCCTTTATATCCACGTGGCCCAGGCATGGACAGAGGACTTCCCTATGCAGAGACAAAAAACAAAAGGATAATAACGCCAACATGGCTAGCAGCTGGTCATTCTTAAGTGGTTATCAAGTGATGTTCTGGCTCTTACTCGTTCCCCTCTGTTGCCAGGTACACCTCTTTCACCCTGTGGAAGAAACATGTAAATATTTAATTGTCCAGAGTTTCAAAATTTCTCAGGTCTAATTCTATAAAGGAGTATTACAAACGTAAGCAATCGCTGCAAATTTGCAAATCTCCAACCCAAGTACTGTTCTAGCCTAGTCAGCAGATCAAGCATAAGTCTACTCAAAGACCTCACTAATAGTGCCTGAGTGTTCTGTAGCAGCCACAACCCTAAGGTCACCATGCCTAATGCCAATCAGCTAGAAGGGAATAAACCAGCACTGGGCTCTGGAGAAGTAAAACAGCATTCTATAGAGTGATGGAGTTTCATTCAACGCCTTTGTGATGAGCTGTAGAGGTGTTTGTGATCCAGAACCAATCACCTAACATCAGTACCTGACCTCACACAGCAAGTTTCCCAGTGTTAAATCAACACTGTGTTAGTGGTAACATTTACAGTGTTCATTTAACACTGGCAAACTTGCAGCTGAATGCAATCAATATCTAGTGTAAAGCCTTCCTAGAAAAGTTGGGGCTGTAACTACAGTAAAGGGGGTACAAACTGCCTAAAGAAACGTAGGATGAGTAGATTCTGAGTCTGCTTTCTAACTTTTAGATATACAGGACAGTGTGAGTCAGAACCCACAAGTGATTCTGAAGCCAAGTGTCAAAATAAGAAGAGCACTGTCCACAGCTGAACAGTGACAGGTTTGAGGACAGCATGTCTGAGGCACTTTGTCACTCCAGTACAGAGAAGCAGGTTCCTTTTAGAGCAATTCTGTCTATAACCCTGTCAGAGCAGCTGACAAGTGCCCAAACTTTGCTTAAACTGTGAAGTGTGTCAGTCGATGCATTAAAACTTGAGCCTTTTAATACAGAGAGGCTCCTCAGAATGTCAACTGTAGCTGAAGTGCTGACAATTATGCTGAAAGGTCACCTCACCTTCTCGCCTTTCACACCGAAAAGACCTTTCGGACCCTAGGCCAGTGAGAGAGATCATGAAAAGGTTAGCAGTAATTCATCTATTAGAGCTTTTATAAGGAATTTATTACAATCAGTTCAAACACATTGATCAGCCATATCATTAGTACCATCTGCCCAATATTAAGCAGGTCATCCTTGTGCTGCCACAACAGATCTGAGCATTCAAGGCAAAGTCTCCACAAGACCTCTGAAGGTGTCCTGTGGTATCTGGCACCGAGATGATAGCAGCAGATACTTTAAGTCCTGTGAGTGTGACATGATCTTCATGGATTGCATCAGTAAGCAATTAGGTTGCCAATTTATCGGTCGTCCTTTCTTGTAGGTACTGACCACTGCATATCAGAAAACCACCAAAAGACCTGCCTGATGTTTTGGAGATGCTCTGACCAGCCAGACATCTAGCCATCACAATTTGACCCATGTAAAAGTGGCTCAGACCCTTACTTGGCCATTTCTGCTGTCAACATCACCTTCAAGAACTGACTGTTCACTAATATTAATAATATTAAATGTTATGGCCAATCGGTGTATATTACATACACATCTTACTGTTCTTGATATTTCTGTTCTAGATAATAATTCCTTTCAAATATCTAAAAAGTACTGAATCTGAAGCATCTGTACCTTGTTGTGGAGCTTAACTTATATGTTCAGACACTTACCATCAGTCCTGGTGGTCCTCTGGCTCCCACAGTGCCCTTGGCACCCTGCAAATTCAGGAAATTCAAAATAAAAGGACGTTCTTATAACACCAGGGTCAGAAACCTTTTCAGATGAAGGAAACAAAAAACTATTTTGTCATACTATAGCAGAGTGTTACAGTATTATCCACATAAATATCCATTTCAACATTACCCTGCGACCTGGAAGCCCAGCCACGCCTCTATCTCCTGGCTCCCCTGGGATGCTGTCCCCCTGGTGATAACAGATGGCAGATTTTTTTTCATGAATTGACCTTTTCATTTTCAATGCAGCAACACCTGAAAGCCTGGATATGAATGTCTAAAACACTTACTTTGTCACCTTTCCCTCCAGGTGGACCCGGTGGTCCCTGTAAAAAAGAAAATTATGCGTAGACAGCTAAATGCTATACATATAAAATAACAGTGTCATACAATGCCTATTGCCTCTACTGATATCCTCGATTTTCACATGTTTACCACACCTAATTATTTCACATCCTCAGATGCAAAATGATGTAATATAAAACAAAAACAGCCGAAAACACAAAACACCACTTTAAAATAAGCATATGATTTAATAAACGCTCATATCATCCATAAGAAAGTGTGTCCTTCAACCTGCTCTTGTGCTTCAGACGAGAGTTATTTTGATGAATAACTTCATCTTAATAAATCAACAATAAATCAGCAATAATCTTCAGCTTCAGATCATAGATTGATGACGGGTGATCCTATTGCAGGATCCTATTGCAGGTATGATGTTCTTATAGAAAAAAACATTGAGTCAACTTTACTCTTTTATTCTTTTATATAGATATCATATTTGGCCCGTTTTTTAAATGGTTGTCTCATGAATGATAACCTTAGCAGAGTCAAGCAAGGCCTGTGGTTCTATAGATGTTCTCCTAGATTCTGTGGTGGCCCCCACAATGAGTTGGCTTTTGGAGAAATTCTGACAGACCAGACACCTCTAGGAAGACTCTCCGCTGTTCCTAGCTTTATAAGGGTAATTGGAGATCCAAAGCCATAGTAATATACCCAGACCAACATATAATACAACGTTCATCTCTTCCAGGATTTCTTTTTATCACATCATAGTGTTGTTTGTGTTACTTTACACTGTTGGAAATGTTTGGAGGTTTGTGAGATTCAGATACAACAGAATTGAATTAGGTTAAAACCCCTTAAGCAGCCTATGACCTGTCAGCGGGGTCGAAAGTGTTAAAAAATTCTATTACCAAAGAATAGCCCTACCAGGTTTTTACAGAAGTTTTGTAGTTTACAGAAGCCCTGTAGTTACTGAGTAATACACCTTAGTGTGTGATAAGCCTTTCTGTGTTAAAGGGTTAATTGGTTGATTACACCACCAACTCAACCAACAGTTGGTGTTAGAGAATTTACTTTCCCTCCATAAATTAACCTCTTAAACTGCCCAGTTCCACCACCCCCATCTCAAACCATTAAATATGTTAAATATGCAAAGGCCTTTTTCATGAAACTATAAATGCTGTTTTTACCTCTTTTCCTGGAGGTCCAGCAGCACCTGGCAAGCCAGGCGATCCATTTTTCCCTCGTTTTCCTCTGTCTCCCTACACAGGAATAAAGGAAAACATCAGGGCGGCACATCTACCAGTCAATGCAGCTAAAGCTAATTTTAATTATGTTGCCATCTTACTCGCCACTATGGGCAGAATGGTACTTGCCTCTCTTCCTGGCTCTCCAGGGTCCCCCGGCTGACCTCTTTGACCTGGTGTACCAGGGATTCCTAGGTTGCCACGGATACCCTGAATGCCCTGCGCTCCTGCTGGTCCTGGTTCTCCAGGCTCACCCTAGAGTAAAAACAAGAAAAAGAAATGATAGCAAAGGAAAATAAAGACAAAGATATACTATGTCTCCTATGTTAATACACAATATGGACAAAAGTATTGGGAAAACTGCTGACTCATTTGGACACAAACATTTGGACATTTAGTGGATTTATAATCAGTATAGAGAAGGTTCACCTTTTGTCCAGGTGGACCAGCTTGACCAACAGGCCCACGGTGCCCAATACCAGGCTCTCCCTAGAAGAACATACAGCAATGTCTCAACGCAACACCAAAAACATTTACCTCAATAGATATTGGCTGTTTCTAAGTCCTGAAATTACCTTTTGTCCCTTTTCCCCGATCTCACCCTGAATGAATACAAAGAGTAACAGCAACAGAAGAACATCATTATATGTGCCCTGCCATCTCTAAACATGATGTAAAATGACAGAGAAGAGAGCTTCACAGAGTAAGCGATTGATCAATGTTCAGATTAAGTTCTTTCAGCCAGGATACAGTAAAAATAGAACTATGAGGACATCAAAGTTAGTGGAATGAGGTTGCTGTTCCATACGATCTGTCTGACTGACAGTAACAATTTCCCATCCTGGGGAACGGGGGTGGATGATGTCAGTAGGTGTGGGTGGAACTGAACCAAATCAGGAAGCAAGAATTACATAAGAGATGACAATTCCAGAATTTAGCCATGTTCAATGAAGCCATGTTCCATTAACCAGTTCAATGAAGTGGGCTTGTGTAAAAGTAATCACCTTAGTCCCTGGTAGACCATTCTCACCAGGAGGCCCCTTTAAAACATCAACAGTTTATTCATTAGACATTTATTCATGCAAAACAAACATTTTCTACAATGAAACACCTAATGGAGGGGGGGTTGGAAAAAAGATTATCTGGGTTTACTATCTGGATTTGTTAACTATGCATTCTTTGTTGAGTTTTACCTGGTACACCTACCATATAAAGCTCTGAAAAAAATGAAGAGACCACTTAATTATTTTCTTATATTTGCTTCTCTATTTGCTTCTCCATTTATTCCAGGCATTTCATCAAATAAAGCTCAGTTACCTGAATTTGCATACTATGAATGGCATAAAGTCACCCAACAGCAATGTGAAAGACTAGTGGAGAGCCTGCCAAGACATGAAAGTTGTGATTGGCCGTCAAGGTTATTTCACCATAGTGATTTTTGAAAGCTCCCAAAGTTCGAATATTAGTACTCTGTTGTTTACATTTGAAAATTTTATTAAATGTATTAAATCTTTTTTTAATCATTCATTTTAATTTAAATTTTTCATTTGAATTATTATAATTATTTCTTTGTATTATTGTTTTTGATCAGTTGTAATTTATGCAAATACATGCAGAATATAAAATAGCAATATAAACAGTAAAACCAGAGAAACTGATATAGATGTAGGGTGGTCTCTTCATTTATTCCGGAGCTGTAGAATGACTTTTTGTAGATATACAATTAATAATTGCAGTCCACCTGTTTCAGTACAATTCATCAGCTCCACCCCTTTCCCCCAATTATCAGTGATTCAGGACCACCATAAAGCCACTGCTGACCAGATATTATTTGAAGAAACGGACAATTCTTAGCACAGCAATGTCACAAACATGATAATGGCATGTGAGTGGCTGATGCTGGTATGTGTGCATCAGGCACTGCAAAGCTGCTGGATTTGCTACACCTTGTAAGTATAAAGTGAGAAACTATAGCTCATCTTTTCCATGCACAATTTAAAAGAAGATAAAAACTAAATATAGGTAATTATATTAATGAATTAAAATCTACAGTATATACACATTAACCAAAGAGCAAATAAAATGTAGGATTTAAAATGCGCAGCTTGTGTGCAATGTAAAAGATGAGGGTATGGTTATGAGAGAGTGTAAAGTGCAGTGTGCAAAATGACTGTCACCTCATTTTCCATTAGACAATAATGGGGCGGGGTATCTGTTTGTTTATGTTTTTGTGTAGAACCTCTAGTGCAACAGTGGATCTGTAGATTACAACCACAGCGAAAATTATAAATATACAGTGAGTAGTATAATATTCTCAGGTAGAATTTAGCTTGAACAACAGTGTTATGAACATTTTGTGGAGGGGAAACCAACACCAGACCCTCCTTACCCACAGAAATGGCTAAGAGCTAACCTAGGAGCCTCACAAGCACGGAGCTTCCCCTTCCCAAAAAGGTAAGAGCAAACGTGTCCATTACTGGGATGGCTGAGGTCCTTCACTATCTTCCTGGCTTTGGTGCAGCACCACTTTCTGTGGATGGTCTGCAGGTGAGGGAGCTCAGTCTGGATGATGCAAGCACTAGCTGACTGCACTACCCTCTGGAGAGCCCATCCATCCTGTGTGGAGCTGTTTCTAACACAGGCTGTGATGTTAACCACGAGGATGCTTTCAATGGTGCAGGTGTAGAATTTCCGGATAGTTTGAGGTCTTATGTGTGTCTGAGGTGGAAGAATCACTGACTGTGTCGATGTTTCTATTATGTCAGTATCTGTGAATGCTGAGAAGATCTGGTTAGCAGTGGTTCTATTAAGACCTTATTATGAATGGGGTAGAAGGGGCTGGGGTATGCAGAAACAGATAGGCTACACCTACAAAGAGGACCTGATAAAAGGGCAATCATTTGACATGTCCAGGAGTGTGGGAACTACACCCCAATGCATCCCTACCTTTAGAAATTCATACTGAGAGATGTGGGTCCTCATATCTTCCTCTCTGTCTCCCTCTCCCACCCTCTCCCTCTCCATTATCTCCCACTCCATTCGCTCTCTTTCCTCTATGTCTTCTCGCTCTCGTTCTTTCGCTGCTGACGCTTCCCTCTCTAGCTCCTCCTCCCTCTCCTGTTCTAGCGCTATCCTTTCTCTCTCCATCTCCAATCTGTCTCTCTCTCTCTCCTCCTCCCAGTCCCTCTCATTCTCCTCATACTCATTGCTCCTCTCTTCATCTCCGTCACCTGAGCCGTTCACTCGCACTGACTCAGACCCTGTCCCTCCTTCCTCTCCCTCTGGCATCTCCCACTCGGGTTCCTCTCTTTCCCCTATCTTTTCAACCCCTGTCCCAAAATCTGTTTCTGGCACTGCTCCCTCTGTCTCTTTTCCTCCATCCCTCTCTTGTTCTGTGTAGATCTCAGGCTCGGGTTCAGGGTCCTTGTTTTCTTGTTTCTTTTTCTATGAGAGTGAAGAAAGAGAGGTAAATTTAATGGTAAGGCGGGGGCGATATAAATTCTAATTTGTTGTTCTAATTTATATATATATATATAGCTGAATAAGAACCACACTTACATTCAGCTTCTTTTTCTTCCTCGCCCCAGATCGTGACTGCAGAAAGAAACAGTTAGAAGGAAAGGGTTCAAGAAAACACTCCCATTTCCTGTTTAATTTTACAGCTAGAGGTGTATGATTATAGAACAGTGAACCATGTCCTTCACCTTTTGTCCTTGCTCGTAACGATTTTGCCCTCCTGGTGCCCCAGGCATGTGGACCTACAGACGACAGCACTGGTGTTGATTATTGTTCTAAATAGAAAAGAGCATTTCTACAGGTGAAACAGGTGGACTAGGATATGAGCACAAGTTATATTACCACATATTCAAGCTTGGGGGCACTCCTCTTCACTTTACGCTGGACACCCTGTGCATCAGAACTGGACGTGACACCCTGATAACACCCAAACAGTGTTACAAACTGGAATCACCAAACACAACATTGTATATAAAGCATATATAAAGCATAAATATTACAGGTAATTTTGTTACAATGTCAAGAAAAACTACCTGTATCACTTGGATGGTCCATCATAGATGCCATGTAGATGCTCACTTGACATTCAATTAACATTCAACTGAATATCTATTAAATGTAACTGCACTCTGAATGTAAATAAATGTAAACCAAGGGTTGTAGGGTTCAGTTTAGGGTTAGGGTTAGGTTTTAGGGTTGATTCAAGGTTAAGGTTAAGATTAGGGTTATGGTTAGGTGTAGTGTTACATTCAACAGACAGTCATTTACATTCAACTTAGAGTTCAGAATGTTAGTTGAGTGTCAGGTGAGCATCTACAAGGCATCTATAATGGAGCATCCAAGTAAAGTGATATCAAACCAACAAACAGTAAAAAAAATAAACATCGAATATTATTTGGATTATTGACATTAATAATGGATTATAAATCACCCAATTACCAAATAACTCTTATGTGGCTATCAGCTTTTCAACTTAGCTTGAAGCTGTTTTATGCATTTACTAACAATGAAGACTAAAGAATAAAGATAAATAACTTAAAATAGGTATAAATATGCATAAATACAATAAATAGGTAAGGCTGGGTTAGGTTTTGCTTAACAGAAGTAACATATTAAGTCTATCTGATGTAGGTCTTAAGGTACGTAATTTATCAACAGATCATCTACACTGCTGCTACTGCACTGACTTGCTGTTGAGGTGTTACTGATACTCTTTTAAGAGTTTGTTAATCCACAAAGGTTCACCCAAAATAAAGTGCCACCAACACAAAACCCTTAATCAGTTTCCCCCATAATTTTTGGGATCAGCAAAAAAGGGAACAATAATTACTGCTTTATCTGTATTAGTGTCTTTTACTTTCAAGCTGTGTAGTCACAATACTGTCAACTCGTAATCAGCAAGCGGATTGGCTGTTTTTGTTAAAGGGCAGGACAGTGTTTTGGTTAAACTTTGTGAAACATGAGTGATGACTTCACCAACTTACCGACTATATGATTAGTTGTTAACTAATTTGGTCTTTGATTTTATTTATAACGTTTTACAACTCCTATTGTACAGCATTTGTGTTTTGGGCCCAAACTGGCCCAACTGTAGCCAGCTGTGGCTGTGTTCCAGCACAAGTTATCAGTGTCATTCCACAAGTGTGGACAAGACAACATGATTTTACATAAATTAAATGACCATATAAGTCCAAAAATACGACATATTTGGTCGCTTTTTTCCCCTCTCTTGTAGCGCTGTTGAGGGTAATACACACAAAAACACACACATGCATGAAGACGGATTGATAGAACAGTGGTGGGAGATGGTCGTGGAGAACATTCTGCTGTTTGTTAACTTTTTGGAGAAGAAAATTAGCGGAATGCATTTACTGGAGAAGCAGTAGGGATTTATCATTTCAGTTTGGTTAAGGTTACAATAAGGGTTTAAGAATAAGGGTTAAAATTGGGGTTTAGGTGTAGATTAAGGTGTAGGTTAGATTCAGATTAAGTGTAGGTGTGGATTGAGATAATAAAACAGCATTTTATAGATTGTTCATTTTACAGTAATGTTGTATTTGAGTCGTCTCTCCACTGTGAGTTAATTCTCAGTCCCCTGTAGTCTTTTGTTCATTGTTATAGGTCACATGTCCACTGAATTCAAAAATGAGTCATTTTACAAGATGAAACAAACAACCAATGTGGACGTTTTCACTGCGAGACCAGGCTGGGGCAAGAACTAGGTCATGACTTGTTTACAGTCTTATTCCTCCAATGTTTCCTGCATAGTGCTACGCTTTCTACATTATTTGCAGTCTTCATTGTTACTCTTCAATTGTTAAATATGTTTAAATGTTGGGGGGATTAAGATGGGGATTAGAAACACACGAACAAAAGACACAAACACTAGTTTAGCAAACGTAAACAAATTTACTGACACACATGCAGCACACAAGATTAAACTGAATTTCACCAGTGAAAACAGGTAGCAGAGAATCCAGCTTGGGAAGGAATACATCTTGTTTCAGTAAGTTACTGTAACTAGAGAAAGTAGCAATACAGTAAACAAAATACCATTTATTCAACTTATTTTCAATAAATAAAGCAGTGCTGAAAAAAAATATATATGCAGTTATAATCATGAATGTGAGTATACCTAGACATGACTTTATGCACCCTTTGACTTAGAAAGCACTCATGAGCATGTGGCCCAGCATAATAAATAAGACTGTGGCATTTCAGGTATAGCTCTAGTGTTAAAGTTCCTTTTGGTAAAAAAAAAAAAAAATCTAATGCACACAAATACTGTGCATTTTTCAAACACTCTGTACTCATATCAGGCACCGTGGGCATGATGAACGTGGCCCGTGACATCATTGTGCGAAGGAAAAGGGGACCCTCCCCATGTAATGCTGGTTAGTCAGATCCTCCCCAGCTTAAACAGTTCACAGTTTCTACACGCCTTCTCTCGGGAAGGGCACATGTGCTGCCAGAGCTTGAGTGTCCCTCTAACTGAGTCTAGGGGAACGCCTGTGTTAAGAATCCAAAAAGAAAATGTATTAAAAAGAGCTAGAGCAGCAGATATGTATGAGCAATGCTGCGTTCTGCGAGCCATGATTGCAAACTAACGAGAGGAAATGAACTCTAGCACAAACACTATGCGAAGCGCATGCTGGCAACTTTGTTCGGTTAGTTTCTGATTCACAGTGCTTCATATTATCATAATAGTTGCGTTGCATTGCATGTGAAACGTACAAGCTGGTGCTTTTGTGCTCTTATTTTATATACCGTATTGACATTCACTGTTAATGTTGACACTGGTGAAATTCAAAGGTGGAGGGTTAGTGAACTAACTGATGATTGTCCCGGTCATTCTGTTCAGCACGTCAAGGCAAATTAAGCAGGAAAAAAAATGTGCTAAAACAATTTGATTTGTCAAACACAATTAAATGCGATTAGTCAGCCCACACTGAACAAACAAGAATGACCCTAAACGTTTTCATCAATTCATGCCACATGCAAAAGTCATCAGTACGGTTTCCAGAACAAATACAGTCTACAGAAAGCCTACATACTCCTTAAACATGATTACTGTGTGATGCATTACAGCCTGTTCCACCGTAGCTCAGAAGGGATCTTCTACTCCTGCAGAGCTCCTTTGCTGAGTGGTGCTTTTCAAAAGTAACTAGCATGTAAAGGTTTTCTATAAGGTCAATGGGGGCAGCAACGGCCTAAAGGTTAGCAGGCTTAGGACAAGAAGGTTGCTGATTTGATCCACTGGAATACAGAAAGCATAAAGGGGAGGGGGAGCGAATGAAGAGCACTTTCTCCTGCTGCTATGTTGATGGTTAAAGAGCCCTTGAGCAAGGCAAACTAATCCCAGTTGCTCCCTGAGCCTTAAGGTGGCTGCCCACTCACTGCTACTGGCCTTCATGACAAGGAATGGTCATTTCGGTAAAAAAGAAATTATTGAATGTATGTAATTGGATGTATTTTTATTGATATACAAATAACTGCATACCTCCCAGCTGTTTGAGGTCAAAGGAGGTCAGCACGCTTGGATGAAGGATAAGACAACTGAGCAATATTTAAAGAGAAATGTCATAATTCCTGACAACATAAAAAAATGAACTGCAGGACATAGGTAACGGAAGTGATATATATTTATTTTTATATTTTTATATTTATATATATATATATATTACACATATATTGTTTTGTTTTATTTTCAGAACATTAATGCATCACTTAAAGTTTGATTGTGTGAATAGTCAATCAATTGTGTTCTTTATTTAGAGTCATGAGCTCGGAAATGTGAACTGCCAGTATGGTTATATAGACTTTCTGTAAGACTCATTAGGACAAACTGGGTTAATGCAGAGAGAGAGAGAGGAAGGTAGAGAAGAAGCATGCTTACCTCTTCCACAGCCTGTGTGGTATTGAGATTAGAGGATGATGTTGTTTCACTATACTTTAGAAAAGACACAGACAACAAGCATAAGCAAGAATTTTCAAATGTGTTCATGAAGAAACCTGTGAGGCGTAATCAGTACCTGCTCTGTGACTCCTGGTGTGGAGAGGGGAGGTGCCGTTGTGTAGCCCCCCTGAGAATAATTCACAGTAAATATAGGTTAGCATTATGATTTTGCTGAAAACAGTGAACAGCCTTATTCACCAACCATTCTTAAGCAGAAATGTGAAACTCTCAAAACCTGCTCCTGGAAAAGATTACGTGTATCTATGAGCAAAAGTCGGGGGAAAACAAGCTAAAAAGCTAAAAAGCTAAAAGCCAAGCACTAGGTGAGTGGGTGCTAGGCTAAAAGCTAACTGGCCCACCAATTACAATCTTTTCATCTAGTTAACCACACACTGTGCAAAAGGAAACAACACTAAGACTAAGACTTACAATTTTTACTATAGTGGGCTAGTCTAGGCTATGCTACGTAAGTACTGTGAGCCGTTGCTGTGCCATAAACCAGCCAATAAAAGCAGAGATTATACTCTTGCTGCACCATAAGGTAAATCTTTATTTTTAATTCTGAGGCTATATAACTGGGTTGTAAAGGTTTTAAAGCCACATTTCGTTCTAACTAAAGTCACATATTTATAATATTTCTACATCAAATAACATTTAAAAATACTGACACATGGCATTCTGTGGCACCTTTAACAAGTTTCAAAAGGCTCGAAGGCTTGGTTCAGTGTTTAAATAAATAAATGACATGATGATTTATAATAATCTCTTGTAAAAATTGATTCCCCCTTAATAATACAGAGTAAATCCCTACCTCAGTTTCTTGTGTATACGAAGGAGCTGTCACAATGTACTGCTGAAGTTAAAAGAAGAGAATGTACTTTAGTTGTGATGTGATGACTCAGCTGGAGTGTGAAACAGTAGGGAATGTACTCTATAGCCTAAGCTGTCACTTAATTAAGTGCACCTACACTGTACCCAGTTGTGCTGATACAAGCCTACTCAACATGACTGCTCAAATGTACTTTAAATATTTTAAATTAAATTAAATTAAATTCTAAATTAAATCGGAGGAATAAATAAATCAAAATACAAATGAAAACACACATTTTATTAAGTTTTAATATTTTACACTAACCAATCAATTGTTTTTAGAAGCAGTTTCACCACTAAATCAAGATGCTTCTCATCATGTTTTTTTTTTTTTGCATATTGTATTAGCAGCGATGCCATCAGCATTTAGAAGCATCACACAGCATTAAATAAATACAGTGACTACAGTTCTGCAGATCTGAGCATTGGGCAATCATTAACCAGCTCATTAACACTCAAGGCATACATGCTAGAAATGTTCAATACATTAAAGCTAATTTGGAGAGTCCTGCTCCTGTCAGTAAGTAACAGCTTTGGGTTTAATCTTCAATATGTCTTGTGTTATGAAATACAGGTTTTATAAGTTCCAGCTCACTTGAACACCTACATTTTCTGTAGCGTGTGTCACCGCATCTATAACTTTGGTCCATGTGCATATTTTACATGTCTAAATGAGCAGTCCTGGTGCCACTACTAAATGTACTTACACTTTCCCAGCCACATTTTCCATAGAGCTGCACATTTATTTATTTTTTACTGAAACAGGCTCTACTCATAAGGGAAAACATTACGCTAGACTGCTGTGATAAACTTGTATTCAGCAACACGAGCATTAGAGCCGTTAGGTACAACCATGTGTTGTGTTCTGGATTGGAATCGCCACTTCAACTTCAAGAGAAAAGGAGGTAGAATATATCAATATGTCAAAGTATCACATTATTATGTCTTGCAATACTGTATCGATTCTCAAAAACAAAGTATACTGTGATATAGTTTATATGTAAAGAATAGTGGCAGTGGTTGTGTTTAAACCCCAACTGTAAACCCCATTTTTTTCTTTTACTCTTAAATGTACTTAAATTTATGAATATGGCGATGTGCTTTTTTATACTATGACAGTTTTCTGTCATACAGTATCGCAATATACTGAATCGAAACCCCTGTATCATGATGCGTATCGTATCGCCAGGTCTTTGCCAATACACAGCTCTAAACTCTTGTGGTAAACTGTGGTAAACTCCACAGCTGCACCAGAGCATCTTATTCTGTTGGCAATGCTTTTTTGTGGAGGTAAAACTAGATGCACAGTGCATCTGAACAACAGCAATGAGTGAAGGACTCACTGTGCTTTGTGAAGATAGAGAGCTTTCTGTTGTTGTTTCGATCTAAAAACAAGTGAAACAGCATCATTACATGTATTGACTTGGTAGCATTTTGAGTTTGTATCACATTTAAGATCACTTACTTTGTCTTTGTCCTCATCTTGGGAGTGCACAGTATTTTCTGTCACTGGCTCAATCTGCGGTGATTTAAAGCAAACTCCCGTAAGATTCTTACAGCGGTTAAAACATGGATACCTAACGGGTTACTTGTGAATTACTTGGGTAAAACGTTACTAACAAAAGACTGCAGACAGAAGATTTTGTGTGCCTACTCAGGTGGATACAAGTGTGTAGGGTGTTGAAGCCACAAATAGGATGATGATGTTTACAAATCAGAACCTCAAACCAAATCTGAGGTTTAGACTGTAGTCATACTGTATGTAACCTCCAAACATGCATAATACATAAGCTGTGCACTGTTCTCTCAGAAAACCAACTGCTGTACTAATTACTGCACTGCACACCTTGTTTACGTATGTGATGCTATTTATAAACACAAGACTGGTCTACGTGAACTTCCTGTTCTCTTCCATTATCACACACAACACATCACTGCTCTCTATATATATTTATTTGACTTATTAGTATAGTAACTCAATTTGAACCTTAACCACCCAGCCTTCATGTACATTTGAACATGTACATGCACATATTTGCATATTTTATATTTACTGTCTCTTATACTTATTGTCTATGCAGTTATGTACAAGAGTGTGATATGTACATGTAATATGTATATATTGTCTCGTGTTTTGTCTATTGTTTCTCACTATTGTACCATGTCCTTTCCTATTACTGCACCAGAGACTTAACAATGACTTACACACGTGGACAAAATTGTTGGTACCCCTTGGGTTATTACCATTCGTATTATCAATTTTCCTCCTGCGCCACATCCAGGGAGGTTGGCTACAGTCCCATGGATCTTAGATTTCTGAGTAATATGTGCAACTGTAGTCACAGGAACATCAAGCTGCTTGATGATGGTCTTATAACCTTTACCGTTAACATGCTTGTCTATAATTTTCTTTCTAATCTCCTGAGAGAACTCTTTCCATCGCTTCCTCTGGTCCATGTTGAGTGTGGTACACACCATGTCACCAAACATCACAGTGACTACCTGTAGCCCTATATATATATATATATAGGGCTACAGGCCCACTGGCTGATTACAAGATTGTAGACACCTGTGAGGCTAATTAGTGGACACATCTTGATGTAATATGTCCCTTTGGTCACATTATTTTTAGGGGTACCATCATTTTTGTCCAGGTCTGTTTAATGAGTTTACTTCAATAATTTTGTAGAAGCATGGTTCAAAAACAATGTTGGGTTTTCATTTGTTCATTTTCATAGAATTTTATTTATTATTACTTTAATCAGATTCAAGTTATTTCTGTGACCATTGTAGGTTTTTCTTCCATTAACCGAGGGGTACCAACAATTTTGTCCACGCGTGTAGCAGCCTAACAGTGTTTTGTTAGGCTGTACAATCCTGTAGTGACATTGTAATGACAGCCTATTAGCACTGAATTGAATTGAATGCTAATATGTTCTTCTAGAACTGTTCAGAGACAAGTGGTAAAGCAACATTATGTAGTATTTCGATCCTAACATAACAGCTTCATTGTCACTGTGATGCTCCTCTGACGTGTTAAGGGGAGAAAAGTCTCTCTATTCTTGCTACTTTAGGCTCGACGCGCTGCTAACTGCACTATGTAACGTTAACTTTGGTAACCAAAATCATATTTGTGTGTAATCCTGAAACATTACTCTACTGCCTCAATCCACATACTTCTTATGTCTCAAATTACACCTAACTGTAGGGGGAGCACAGGAGCAAGAAATACCAGTTCTCACATAATGCATGTGAATGAATGTGTCTTGTCAAACTTGGCAAACTCGCCTGTCCAATCAGAAAAACAGACCTGAAACCATGTACAACTGTGATCTGAACATGATTGGATTTAATTGATGTGGCTTTTTGTTGTACAAACTGCAGATATTCATGCTTATGTTTGCAAAAACACCAACCTCATATTCATAGTTATACACTTCATCATCATAAATCTCTTCCTCCATCTCCTCTTCCTCATAAGCTTGGTCTTCCTGTCAGGAAAAGACATTAAAGAGAGCAATTAGAATCACTGTAAATGATATAAAAAAACTTTCATGATATGTATAATATTAATTCATATTGTTTTTAGAAAAAAAACATGTAATATTTATTTTTTATTATTTTTTCAATACAATTACATATTAGACAGATTAAGCATCAATTTATCAGATTTTAGCAAGAGCATCATTTCTGATGTGCATCTGAATATCTGATGTGTTAATAACTGAAATTACAAACACATTATTTATTATGTTCTGAAAATAAGGGTAAATACTGAATAAAATATATAAAAATGGAGAAATAAGGGTAAATATAGAATTAGATTACATGCATCTTTACTAACATTAAGATTAGCTAAATTCAATAGATTTCCCATTAAATGGTCCAGTCCAAAAACTATAAAAAAAACCTTTAAGATTGTATTTTGTGTTTAACAGAAGGACACAATTAAAAGGAATTCTAATTGTCCAAAATATTCAGAAATAATTCACAAAGAGCAGATGGTTGTAAAACTGTATTGTTGGATTTTATTGCACTTTAGAAATTATATTTAGTAGTTTTTAGTGATTTCAGATTTTAAAGTACCTTACTTCCAACCCAACTGAATTTGAAATATTACAAAACAATTAATTACAGCTCCATAAACCGTGTGATAAAACCCAACCATTAGGAGTAATACGTAGTATAAGTGTTATGTACTGTTCTTTCAACATGTGCTGTTGTTAGTTAAATGGTTTAGTTTATACAGTGTTTTAATCGGGAGAGAATTTATGAGTGTTAAATAAGTTTAGAGTTGTTTAGAAATGTTTAAGCAGAACATTTACCACTCGTTTCCTTTGCCGTTTATGTCGTCCTTTATTGCCTTTACCCTAGTTAGGAGTTTCACAATCAGAATGTTAATGTCACACTTTGGGAATTGCTGCCATCACATATAACATCATTTTATAACACATTATAAAATCTTTAACTGACTATTTAGTTAAAATATAATCAAGTATCACAAATAACAACAGTTTTACTGACACCACTCTTAACCGTGCCAGTAACACACCATAGATATTTCATAAAAAAGGAAAATGTGTTAGATTGCCCGACAGACCAGGGGGGGCTGGCATGTACATTCAAGGCAATTGATTTCTCTGTTTAAAATGCTTAGCTTCATATAACATACAACAGACATGATTAAATACATCCCAACTGCAAAACTGGTAAAGAAAAAAAATAACAGGAAAAATATATATATGTAGGGTTAGAAGTTTGTGAACAAGTTACATTCATATAGTTGCCTTGTAGATGCTCACCTGATATTCAATTAACATTTAACTGAATACGTATAAAATGTAACTCTGCACCAAACCCTAACCCTACCCTTACCCTTTCAGAGTTAAGTTTAGGGTTACATTTAAGGTTTTAGGTTAAGGTTAGGGTTGCGGTTTAGTTTTAGGGTGGATTTAAGGTTAAGGTTGGGTTTAAGGTTAGGGTTAAGGGTTTGGTGTAAGGTTACGTTCAATAAACAGTCATTTACATTTAACTCAGTTGAATTTAATAGATGTTCAGTTGTATGTTAGTTGAATGTCAGGTGAGCATCTACAAGACATCTAGAATGAATCATCCAAGTAAAGTGATACCAAATATTGGCCATGTTAATGAATGTTGTTTGAATTATTAAATGCAATAAGGGATTATAAATGTTATTAACTTTTACATATCAGATATCTGTTTTTTCATATTTACTTAGTGGATTAACAATTGTTCTTTAAAGAAAACACTTCAGGTAAGATCATTTAGGCTTTCTTAACTTCACATCACAGTCACATCTTGTGTTGCACAATATTACAATCTGTGATTGGATATTAGAACATATTAGAATATGTTCCTAATGATAATGTTATGTAAACGATTGCATACAGAACACCATAATGTCATCAAGAGTCATTTTTCTGTAAGAGTGCAGATGTTAAATAGTCACTATAACTATTCCTAGCTTAGTTGCTAGGAATCGAATGGGAGCTAAAGGACAGTTGCTGGTATTGTTGGACAATACCATCACTGAAATGATAAGACTTTAAAACAGTAGCACTGACCAAAGAGAATTGTGATAAAAGCATAGCTAAGGCTTACTACACCTTTCCTCTCTCTCTGCCCTTCTTCTTCTCTCCAGAAGTCTTCTTTCCTGTGTCCTCCTGACTGTGAAGTACCAACTCCATACTTACCGCTGCCTTTGTTGAGCCAGTCTGCCACAAACACACAAGCACACAAATAGAAGCACATAAGTACATACAAAATCTTTCCAGTTAAAGATAAAGAAAACTCTTCCATATTGTTTTGGAGGAGACTGACAGCTGATAGGCCTACCCTCTCAGAAGAGGCATTAGTCTGAGTCACAGTCTGAGAGGATGTTGCCTTGGTAAAATTTTTGATGGCAGCTTCTCCTCCTTTTTCTACCTCCATTCCGCTCTCTGTTATTCTTGTCTTTCCATCAACAGTGGACATGTTCCATAGGGTAGGCCCATGTACTGTTTCATTAAGTGAATCCTTTGAAAACATGAAAATAGTGATTAAATAATCAAGTCTCAACTATGACAGTTTAATCTATACTAAGCCTTAAATTCAATCATTTTGGTGGACAAGTAGTCCAGGTTTAACTACGACAGTTGAATCTATACTATGCCTTGAATTGAGCTATTTTGGTGGTCAGGTAATCTAGGCTCAACTATGTCAATTTAATCTATACTATATTGAATTCTATGTATACACACAGGCAGTATTCCTTGCAGTATTCTTCTTATTATTATATCTAAGGTATTTTTCATTTTTTGAACAATTTTACCGGGTAGGGTTCAGGTAGCTGCTCCTCATTGAACTCGTCTTCTTCTTCAATCAAGGGTTCATCAGTCTGTGGATCACTGGAGAGTTCATACTTGACTGAACTCTAGGAATGAAGAGAGTTAAGGCGATATTACTCCCTTGGTTGTTCAACAGCTGTGCATTGAGAATAATTATTGCATAATTGCTTAGAGTGGAAATCCTGACCTGGGAAGCCTTATCAGTACCAAATCAAATTTAATATCAATTTAAATGATCAAACCATTTGGAGTGAATCAGTTTATAACATTGCAACAATTCAAATAAATGAAACTTTACAGTGTACTCTGTGATGATATTGGAGCTGGGGTCCGTCCTCTGCCCATTGATTCTTTTTTTAGTGGCCATTTCGTGCAGAAGTTCCTCCATGCCATCTTGGAGTAGCCTATCAATCAAAGCCTTCAGCAGGGAAAGCTAGGGGATGAAGGTTTATGGTAGCTGTAAGTCGGAAGCACACGACTCTTCAAATATCTGTTAAAACGTCTGGAATTGATGTTGGTTTAAACCTAAGTAAAACCAATTTGGTTGCACAAAAATCTGTAAAATGACTATAATATTGTAGTCCTGTGCAAATAATTACCGCTTAAAAAAATAAAAAATAAGATTTAAAAGGTATTCAGAAAAATTGTCTACATGTCAATTAAACTAGGTGTGGATTTGGAGTGGTCTCCATAGCACATTGCTAAATTTACTATAAAGCTATCCATAAGGCTTATGCCAACAATAAAGTTTCTATTTAGTCCTCGCTGTCAGAATTGCAATGCGAAAGTTGCAGTTATGTTTATGCATATGTTCTTTTATTGTGAACCAGCTGATAAATGTTGGGATTTTATTTTATTTGTGGTATCAATTGTAACTAACAAAACCCATGTGACACAACCTAACCTATTAAATGATGATTATTTTCTTAAAATCAATAGCCTTAATAGCTGCCAAAAACATCCTTAAATCATGGTTTAGGCCAGATGCCTCTCTTAATAAGATATGAATGAGTTTAAACACATTGTAATATTAGAGCATTCAACGGCTGGGATGTGCTCAACGTCTGTGGGCGAGACTACGTTTATTGTATTTTCTTTCTTTCCTTCTTTCATTCCTTCTTTCTCTACTTCTTCACTGGCAGTCCCTGGCTGTATTTTCTGTATTCAGAATTAGATTTCTTGCAATTAGATATACCACCTCTTTACTTTTTGATATAAAAATTAATGAAAAATTGTTCACAAATAATGTATCCAGAATAATGAACAGACCTGTAGCTTTAAAAAAACGTCTGAAGCTTTTATACATTAATAATGGTAAAGTTGCATCAAATGTCAAGCAGGAAACATACTGCAAACAGGGAACTGCCATCTAAAATTTAGTGTTTAATAATGTCATACCAAATAACATCTTATTAAAAATACTCTACTATATTGAAAACATACAAATGTACTATATTATGGAATATGTACTATTCCAACTGCCTTAGAATAATGGGTGATATAAGCACTTACTTTTACTGATTATTATTAAATTGTGATTAATGATCCTAAGCCTATTACCATAACGGGATGATGAAAACTTACCTTAATGCCATATGATTCAAATACCGCTTCAATGTCCTAAAAAATGAATGAATTCCTCATTAATATACTACATAGTATTTACCTAACCTATTTAACATTAAATACTATTGAGGGTATTATACTAGAAATCTGTGGCCATGTATACCTTTATTTCAATGGGTCTCCCTGGACCGCCAGCCTCCCCCTAAACAAGACAAAGAAAGAAATACCAAAAAAAAAAACATC
This sequence comes from Salminus brasiliensis, assembly GCF_030463535.1. Taxonomy (NCBI): domain Eukaryota; kingdom Metazoa; phylum Chordata; class Actinopteri; order Characiformes; family Bryconidae; genus Salminus; species Salminus brasiliensis. The sequence continues at coordinate 44,554,351 of NC_132879.1, forward strand.
AAATTGCTGCAATTAGTTTTTAATTAGTCAAAGTGCATAAAAAAACAGGACATATATACCTTCTCTCCCTTTGAGCCTTGATCTCCTTTTTCTCCCTAAAAGCCAGAGCAGCAGAAATGTATCATTTATACATATATATTAGAATTATGTCACTTGTAGTTTTTCACAACAACAAAATGATGATCTTACCTTCATTCCAGTAGGACCCTATGTACACACGCACACACATGCAGACACACAGAGGTAAAAGGAAAGCATGCATTATGAAATGCATGACCGTAACAAGCACATGACCAAATCACCAAAAGCTCCCCAACATAATAAATGACGTTCCATTCTCTTTGCATCAGACAGATGCAACAACCTAGTGCTGGTTCTACGGCAGCAGCCATCAGGTCTGGTATGACTGGATCTGGCATGCACAGTAAATGTATTTTGTAAAGTAACATCAACAAGTTGCACTTACTGTCACTCCAGGGGGGCCCATTGGTATTGGAAAGGCTTTTCTTATTTCATCTATTGAAGCACCCTGTAGACAAACCCACTATTAGGCTATATATAATACCACAGATCAGTTAAACAGAAAAATAATAAAGCAGCAGCTGATAAACTTAGGCCTACAAACTGCTACAATGTGTTAGCATTTATCAATAACATTACACATAGTAAACAAATATATAAAAATAAAGGGCCCCTACCTCATGGAGTAAAACCGAAGAACCAGGCAAACCTGGAGGACCCATCTCTCCTTTTTCCCCAGCTTTACCCTAAAACAGACACACAGGTTACTAAATAAGACACATTAAGTAAAACATATTTAATGACCAAAAATGATTTCCACACAAATGTAGCTTTATAAGATCTTACATTACCACCAGGTTCTCCTTTTTCACCCTGCAAGTACAAAACGTTCACTGTATTAAAATATTTCTCATTTCTTTTATTAAAAAAAGTATTTGCAGTGGTCTTTCAGCAAACCTTTTTTCCATCATCACCCCTGAGTCCTTGTTCACCCTAAAGTAGATGAATGTAAAGATTAATGGTACAAATGAACTGAAATCAGCACCTTTCTGACTGATACTAATAGGCCCAGAACCATATGTAAGGCATGTTGGCATTAATTAACAGCAACATACACTATTTACAATGAATTATTGCTTCCATGATGGTAAAACATTTATTGCAAATTGTGCACTGAGGATTTTCTTACCAATTACTGAATACATTCATACACACACATCTATGCTCATTCACATAAACAATATATATACCAATGTAATGAACAGTAGTTATGCCAGCCCTAAAGCCAAACATAAATAAGTAAATATCTTACATCTTTTCCTGCTATTCCACGCTTACCATCCACACCAGGTTTACCCTACAAACCGCAATGCAGAGAAAGAGATCAAATGTAGTGTTTGTACTGATAAAATAATCACAGTCACAGAAGACTTAATAGCTACATGCATATATTAGCTATAGCAGAATGCATATATTAGATACAATTCTGGGGTGCCTTTCCTAATAATGATATCAGAGTTTTTCTCCAAAAGCCTTCTTTGTCTCCAAAATTAAGAAAGTGTTTTAATCGTTTTTTTTGTTGTCCAGTACAATATGTCATATGTTATTGTACTGTTCCCATATGCAGGATGTCAGCATCTTATCCATTAGGGATACAAATCAGCCCCCACCATTGTTTAACATACATAATACACATGAAGACACAGCTGGAACCCTTAACATTCCTGTCACATTCAATGGAAAGTATGTCCAATCTAAACAATCTCCTATATTAGTTCAGTTCATGTACAGTTTACCAAATTAGGCCTGGGAATGGATCTCGCTCTCATAACATATGTTACAAAGGAGTGTTATGAATGTTTTGTGAAACCCGCCCCTGATTGCTAAGGCAGAAAAATATATAGTGGTAAGCTTAATTTTCTTTAAAAATAATACAAATAAGACTTTTTGCTGTTTCTGATGTCCTACACATAGTGTCATTAAAATGATTTGCTCCCTACATGGGAATTATTTTTGATGTGAGTCAAGTGGCAGGAAGTCACAAAAGAACCATGATAGACATTTAAGGAACAGGGCAGGGACTGTGCAAAAAAACTTGATGAAATGCTTACAGAACTTTTAGTTGAGTCACATATTTAATTCTGCATCTCAGTTTGGTTGATGATGCATATTGAGTTGAGGCAACATTAGTAAATATGCTGTAGCTGAAATTAGGAATAAATGGGAATAAAATTAGTAGTAAATAGTAGTAAGTAATTAATAGCTCCTTGTAAATTTAGGAGGGTATTGCTTCTTCATGTATGAGATTTGTGCGCTATGAAATGTTTTTATTTAATAATTTATTTTATGTTTACTCATGAAAATTTTTGGATTGTCAAATGCGCAAAAATAGCGAGAGAATGTGTACTGTGTTTGAACATTACTCACTGGAGTACCAGGCAGTCCAGGCATGCCAGCGACGCCAACTCGGCCAGCATCGCCCTTCTCTCCTTTCTTTTAAATCACATATGAACGCACACACATGCACACACAAATACAAAAGGACAAAAGTACAGAAGAACTGTAATGTACTTAATAAACCAACTGACAAATTGTGCATTAACACAGTTTTTGAATGAACGCTCAAACATATACTATTAGTGACAGTGTAAGGACAGAAATTATTTTTACTTAAATATCACATCAAAACTGACACAAACTGAAAGGCTCTAAGGACATAAGTGCTAATCAGAATCCTAATTATACAACATATAATTTTCTAAATGTCAACGTAGCATTTAAGTTATGAACCACACTTTATGTAATCAAAAGGATTACTCACAGCTCCTGGCTCCCCTTTCTTCCCTGCTTCACCCTGGGAAGTAATGATTAAAAAAAACTTTTTTTCAGGGTTAAATCTTTTTTTTAATATCATAATTTAATAATATATCTTCAGAAAAAAAATGGGGGAAATGTTCCTGGTCATTTACTACAAAGTTAAGACAAATCTGTGCATGGGTTCAACGCAAATATTAACCCGGACAATGAACCCAGAACAGCAGTGAATTTAGTTTTTACAGAACAAAACCTGAGAAAGTAAGAGGATCCTGTAATGAATATTGTGTCAGTTTATCAGATGTTTTTAACTATGGCCCTATTTTAGCAAACTTTTGGCGAGCCATCAACCACACACCGCTAAGCTTGATTCAGGCTATGTCAGTGTGTCTTTGCTATCGTAATGACAGGGAAAGTATTGAGACGCGCAAAAAGAATGTACAAGGTCTCCAAATGATTTATGGGTGTGTTTTGGGTGTAACATGCAATAAACCAATCAGCGTTTAGGAATTCAGTATTGTGAATTGAATCAAATAAATATATAAATAAAATAATCAAAGTAATGACATTACATACATACACACACTTAATGATGTTCATCATCTTCCTATTATTATTGTTACAATAATAACAATAAAATATTAAGAAAACAAAAGCTTTAAAGATGTAATTGATAAGTATAAATGACTATTGCAAATGCCAGAACAGATCAGGTGTGGATGAAACACAAATCTCAAGCAAAGTGAGCTAAAAATGCTGCCAAATTACAAAAAATTATTACAGCTGGCATGCTAATCCTAGCTAACCAATAAAATAGTAAAAATACCAAAAACACTGTATTTATGATGAATCTCTAACTAAATAATATATCCTGGTAATAGTGAAGTAGGTCTCTTGCCCCTTGTTGTAGGGGGACTTCTTGTCAGTCTCTATAATGTAATAATGACTGTCCCTAACAGTTTCCATGTACATAAATCCCAGGAATGCCATCATTTAGATGAAGTACTAGATTATAGTTATCCCCACATGTTATCCTAAAGCTACATGCTATAAAAAAAGTAAACTGCGCTCTATGCCTAACCTTTGCTCCGGGCAGTCCAGGTAAACCAGCAAGGCCATCTTTTCCTGTGCTAGATTCGCCCTATGGAGTAAACCCAAGAAAACATGCGTTTATAAATGTGAGTTAGAATTCAGTAATATACAGTCATAAAAAGGGGCCCTTCAAGAGATTAACTTTACAGTGGTTATATGAATTGGTTAAATAGTTCTCATCCTTTAACATATTGTATGTAATGGCACTGTAAATACTGTCATTGTTTATAGAAGAAATAGAAGATTAGAATCACAAAGACCCATATGTGGCTAGTAATTAGGAATCTAAAGCATTAAGGTAACTGGTATGATTTAGTCAATGACTCACCTGGGAATTCCCTGGAGGTCCTGGTTTTCCCGGAGCCCCCTGCAGAAAAGAAGAGAGAGAAAAAACATAAGAGCAAGACAGAAACAAGCCAACAAATGAAGTCTTACTGAATATTGCAAATCTCTCATCTACACTGCCTTTTGCCCTGGAAATCTGCCTATTACTCACTGCTGGTCCTGGAAGTCCTGCCTCTCCTCTGAGGCCTGGGAGCCCAGGTTCTCCTGGCTCACCCTGAAAACACAAAAATGAATAATTAGTAGGAAAAACATACAAGTGTGGTGCCTAAAATGCACTCAGAGCATTATTATCAGACACATATGAAAGAGTACAGAAAGTGTTGTTGTGTACCTTGATGGCTCTGGTGAGGAGATTGTTGTCTGACAGAGATAACTAAAGCAAAAAGCAAAGCCATTCCAGTTTTTGAATATTTGCACATATAGATAAATGGTATGTAAAATGAAAAATGTAATGACTCTTACAAGGAAGACATCTGTAATAATCTGAGCCCTACAAAGATCTGATACTAGATGTTTTCTTTCAGAGTAAGGAAACTCACTTGAGAATGCCCCGGTGGACCAGGTCTTCCCTGCAGGAAAGGAATTAAAAAAATTATGATATGAGAATAAAACAAAAAGATTGCTGCTTGTTGCATTCAAAGCAGACGAGATCAATATGAATTAAAATTCATTGCAACAATTGACTGTAATAAAGATCAGCTTATTAAAAAAAATATGGAAGGAATTCTGCTTTGGAGCACTGAAGAGACATTAAACATTAAGTGTGGCTCAAAACACAGAACATAACAAACCACTACTGAAAACTGATTATCATAATACAGAACTTACTGGCTCGCCTTTCTCCCCTTTCAATCCTTCAGGACCCTTAGAAACAGTGAAAAGGCAAGAGCATCAAATTAATGAGATACAACACTGTACTGAGTATGCACAGCAAGGCACGAACTGACTTCTGTTGCACACAGCAACAAAAACAAAAACCCAGATAAATTATATTATTTAAAAACACATTAAAGACAACTGCAGATGCTCACCGGCAAACCAATTTTTCCAGAATCACCTTTTTCCCCAGGGTCTCCTGGTCGTCCAGGGAGACCAAGAGAGCCCTGATGTTATAGAGTGAAAGTAACAGATCATAGAGTTTTAGTAATGGATGGTATAGACTTATATTATGTTATTTCACTTACAAGGAAGACCACTAAGCATTGATGACAAGCTTTTTAAGTTAGTTTTCAAAAGAATGAGGAGAGACATTACCCTGATGCCTCTCTCTCCTGGCTCTCCTGTAGAACCTGGCTCACCCTGTGGAAAAAAAATTCACAAGCATCATAAAATTAGTAATAAGTGCAGTGATTTTGCGTCAAGGTGTGCATGATAAATGTTTTTGGCACAGCAGGATTACATACTAGCTTAATATACATCAAATGAAATTTTACATTAAGCATGTGTATTTGTGTGTGTGTTATTAGATAAAGCTGTGCTCTCTTACTCTTGCTCCTGAGTCCCCTTTTGATCCCGCTAAACCCTGAAACAGATTAAGGCACAAAAATGCTTCTGAACAATTTATCGTCATTTTCAAAGGAGCAATTCTTTCCCCCTCCTAACATCACTACTACGAATTCAGGACCCAATCCTCTATGATTGCCCTACTGAGATCCAAACTACCCAAGAAGGTGGTTCAGTGCAGTAAAATAACTGTGATTAACAGCATAAGAGCAAACAAAGCTGGCAGTTCAAGGTTCCCCCGTTTTAGCCCATTGCACCCAAGATTTAACCCATTTGAACTCTGTCTGACACTGTTTGCCATGTCATTACTAAATAATAAACAACAGTATGTGGATGTGGTCTGTGAATACTGAACGACCAGTATTGGCCACCTATCACATGTAAAGTTCACCAGGCCTTGTATAAATCTAATCATGCATTAAATACCCTAAAATCATGAAGAAATGAAACACCTGAACACATCGTTCACGGTTTACTTACATCTTTACCTCTTAGTCCTGGAGTTCCTGGGTTGCCTGGAAGACCAATATCCCCCTTTTCCCCCTTACTGCCATCATTGCCCTAAAGAAAAACACAATTTGCAGCAGGAGGCATTTTGGTATTAGGTGTAAAGTGTGATCTACTTACATATAAATATATATATATATATATATATATATATATATATATATATATATATATATATATATATATATATATTTTTTTTTTTTTTTTTATGTAGCTGTATTTTTTCATGATCAAAATGTGAACAATAAGCCATGAAATTAGGGTGGGCTAGGCGTACATATACATGGTCTATTCATGACATCAGTCCAGGCAGTAATCTGGAAAAATCTGGCAGAATTTTGAAAAGGGGCTGGATTTCAACCTGTCATTTGACAGCTCAACATACTTAGAGGAGAAAGCTAAACTATTACACATCACCTAATGGCCACAATGGTTAACTTCACACTGATTGATGCGGGAGCTGGAGAGGTATCCTATCCACCCCGGAAGATTGAGTCTAGTTATGCTCTCTGACTCCCAGCCACAGATGGCTTTGGCATTGCTAAGAATCTAGTTCTTTGACAATTGCACCACTTGGGATCCCAACACTGTTACAAGTATACATTTCTTGAGAAAGGAGCTTATATGTATAATTATAAAGCTTAAAGTGTTTTGAGGAACCTTCGAGAAGAAGGTTTTTAGAAGAACAAGTTTCTTTCACCTTAAGAGGTTCCTCCAGAGTTTCAAATTAAGGAAGACCTCTAAAAGTTCCTTAAGGAACTTGTACTTTTAACAGTGTACATACAAAGGTTATATGTGTGTATTCCAATGTAAGGGCATCGATAAGCAACAGTTGATTTTGCCGGTTCATAAACCAGAACATAGGTCAAGCATGTGGTGTCTGCTTTGTCTGGAAATTTGTTAATATGTTTTTTATAAAACCCTGCGATGGAGTGGTGCCATGTCCAGGAGGTATTTTTGCCCTGCACCCAATAATTACGGGTAGGCTTCAGAGGGTAGGCTCTCCCCAACCCTGACCAGAAAGAAGCGGCTAAGAAGATGGATGTATGTTTATATAATTTAAGTGAACATACCGTTCCATCAGTCAGACAGCTTGAATCACACATGTAAATCTCTAAATGGAAAATTGTGATTCCTGTTTAATCAGTAACTGTGAAGTCTTAGCTCCCATCTTACATCCAGGATGTAGGGTGGAATGTTTACTTAAATATTAAGTAACATTGTGCTTTTGAACTTTTCAGATCTCCTTTTATTCTTAATCTTTGGCACCATAAATCAATAACAGTGTGTGTGGAATCGATTGCCTCGAGCTGAAGACTGCCTCAGGGATTGTACATTAACATCCACCATGCAGAAGTACCTTTAACAGTATCAGTACAACACAAGAAGGTGAAGTGAATAAACATACTTTAGATCCAGGTTTTCCGGATAATCCCACATTGCCCTGTGTACAGAAGAATACACAAAAATGATCAGAAAGACTTAACTGTAATGAGCTGATTAGCCTTAGAAGACCTTAATGAGACTCACCCTCTCACCGCTCTCTCCCTTAGGACCTGGCTGTCCAGGAATACCAAAGCCAGGACTGCCCTTTAGAGTTTCCAAAGATGATACATTAGTATAGCAAGCTTAACCGTTCCTCAGTGAATCATTCGATTGCTCTGCTACTCAATTACAAACAGGGGTTTACCTTTTCACCTTTGTCTCCTTGGACCCCTTTAATTCCTTGAGGCCCTGGAGGTCCAACCAATCCAATATCTCCCTGTAAAATGGGGGAAATTCAATAATGAGTTGTTATTAATATATATTATACAGTTAGTGACATATTGCGTAAGCAATGGATGAATGATGCGAGAGTCTGTTAGTACCAGTGCCTATATGCTCGTTATACTGTATATTTTTGTGTGGAAACTATGTATGTTAAGCAGCATTGTGCTGAATCAGTAACAATATATGCACTACAGACGGCCACATACAGCCATATTAAACGTGTTTTCTATATATGGCAAGTACTTGAGGGTGTTGGTGTTTCATGATGGTGTTTTTTTCAACACAATGAGCCCCTATTCTTTTTTCTGACACATTTTTAGAAAGCACACTGATTTAGTTTAGGTACCAGCATAGTGATAAAAAACTTGAACAATCTGGAGAGCTCCTAGATTTAAGACAAAAAGAACACTTAAACCAGATATTATAGGCTGATAATATGCAAGTAGACTATGCTAAAATATGCAGTGTTGGTGTTTACACTAATTTACACCAAATCTTTTTCTTTGCTTTATCCCTTTCATCCTTTTTCCAATTTGTCCAAGGTGAGGAAACTATTTTTTTAAATAAAATCAACGCAGCCTGTTGTATCAATTTTGTATTCCGACATTTACACATTTTGTACTATTAAATCTGTATAAATGTTTATATTCTGCATCATTCTGGCACCATGTAAAATTAGAAAAAGCAGATAGTTCCTGAAGAAAACGCAGGATGGCTGTGCAGTGAAGTGGTTCCTCTAGACAGGCAGTTTCTAGGTCATTACTATGTGCCTGCTAGGTGGTTGTTATGGTGTTGCTACATGGTTGCTAGTTGGTTGCTATGGTGTTGCTACATGGTTGCTAGATGTTTGTCAGGTGGCTGCCTTGATATTGCAAAGTGATTGCTACAGTGTAACTAAGTGGTTGCTATGGTGTCAGAGATGGTCGCCATTGTCTTGTTAAGTGGCTGCTAGATGGTTGCGAGGTGGTTGGTATGATGTTTCTAGTTGGTTTGCTAAATGGTTTCTATGCTGTTGCTTGGTGCTTGGTAAGGTATCCCAGATAGTCGCTTAGTAGTTGCTACTGGGTTGCTAACTGGTTGCTATGGTATCCAAGGTGGTTGCTATGGTGTCGCTAAGTGGATACTAGATGCTACATTGTGGCAAAGTAATTTCAGGCAGTTGCCATAATGTTGCTTAGTGGGTGCTATGGTGTTGCTAGGATGTTGTAATAATCATTTCACAATGCCTTTTAATAATACTAGTGTCTAGAGAACATACACTCTTAAAAATAATGGATATTTGGGTGATGCCGTAGAGGAACCACTATTAGTTCCATAAAGAACCATGTTTGTCATAAAAATGTGTGAAGAACCTTTACATCCAGAGATGGTTCTTCAAGCTTTTAAAGAAGTATTCACATTCACACATCTCTATTGCAATAAATAGTTCTTTATGGAACCAAAAGTGGTTCACCTCTGGCATTGCTCAAAGAACCTTTTATAGCCCTTTGTTTTTTAAGAGTGTACGACACAGTGAGGTGCACTGAGTCTACACAGTCTTTCTGAATGTGCTCAAACTTTTAATGAACATAAATGACATTTTTGTAACCATGTAAGTAAAGACCTCAGTGCAAACTTTGTTTGGACTGCAAGTGGCATCTTTTGAGAATCGTGTTCATCGTCACGTAGACCTTGGGGAGCCTTTAGTCTCACATGAACAGCCTTTTCACTAATTAATAGCGTATGAATCATCACAGAGGCAGATTTATTGCCTGCTTTTATCAACGCAGATGAAGGGATCCCACAGGAAGAGTAACTGTCAGATTTGATTCATAAGTTCAGACAAAACCAAACACAGCGTGTGTAGGAGGGGAGCCTCCCCCAGATGGCCTACCTTTGGCGGGCTCAGAAGATGGTTCACCTACCGAGAATTAGTATCTTGTATTTGTATTTGATTCTGTTACTACGTTTGATGTGTGCAAGCACTGCTTGCCTTACCCTAGCACCTTTCTTCCCTGGGGGCCCAAGTACCTGCAGTAAACAAGAAGGTTATGAAGTACTGCTTATGTCGAAAATACATAATGTGTGATATACAAGTGATTCTACAATGTTTACCCCTTTAGCTGGATCCCCTGGTGCTCCACGCTGTCCCTGTGGATCAAACAGAGTGCACGTCAAATGCAGAAATACGCAAACCGGTACAGTATGTAAGATAAGCCGACACATATATACATATGAGCTATATGTCCAGAGGTCTGTAGACCAGTGGTCTCCAACCCTGAGAGCTGCCTTCCATGAACCCAAATCTAATACATTATATTCAGCCAATCAGGGAATTCTGCAGGCAGTAATTAGTTATATTAGGTGGGGTGAATTAAGGTTGGATCCATAGTCTGTGGGAAGGTCGATCTACAGGAGCAGGGATGGAGACCATTGAAAAACACTGGCAACAGAAAGCTCTGTTCCAAATTTTCCATCCCACCTTGAATAGTGCCGCAGCTAAAACTACCCAGTTTTTTTGTAGTTGTGCAACGACAACGATATTTTATTTAATTATCTCCATTTGGGAAGATTCAACGTTATTCCCATCCCATCTTTACTCTTGAATTACCTGGAAAGAAACTATGGTGGAAATGCTCTGTTCTACAAGCAAGAGAACCACATTAATTTCTTTGGTTCTAAACAGTGCATTCACAGCCGAGGAGGAGGCTAATGCTCATACACTAAGTGATTTGACTGCAGAGTTCTAAAATAACTGGGAGCTGAATGGTCAGATAGATCAGTAAGGCAGGACTGTGTAAACACAATAAAGTTTAAACTGGTCTTTTAAAAAGTTGCTATCAATCAGAGGGATTTTACTGGTTTACAACTGTGTAATAGCACCAAAAGCATGTATTACTTATAGAAAAACAAAGATCAGATCGATATCAGCAGATAGTCAGCATTAAGAGACTCGGATTGGACCAATATCAGTGATCAAAACAAACAGCATTCCTGTCTGTTATTTTTTCTGATTCTGCCCATCATGTGTTATCATGACCGACATTTGGTCAACTCACTTTTAACTGGAATATTTGGGACATTTGTCAAGACTATCTATTTTAAATAGAGACTGATCTCCACAACATTAGGGGCAGCAAGTCTTTTCACTCCAGTCTCGAAACTATTCATTTTCATTCCAGCAAAAAAAAAAAGTTAAAAAATTACATTCAGGAAAGAATGGTATCAAATTTATGACTGCAGCTGATCTGGCTTTCTGTTTTGCCTGTCGAACATTTGGAAGTCAGGAAAGCAAGACAGGCACGATTTAAATGACTGTATTCAGTAAATATAATGACTGTATTCATTTCATATATATATATATATATATATATATATATATATATATATATATATATATATATATATATATATATATATATATATATATATATATATGAAATATCCAACATTTACTGAATACAGTCATTGAAATCGTGCCTGTCTTGCTTATATATATAAATTATATATATATATATATATATATATATATATATATATATAATTTATTTATTTATATATATAATTTATTTATTTATACTAATACATATGTCACCCATGCATGTTTTTAAACTGTCATTATATTAGTAGGATTGGTGCCATGTCAAACTGTGATTCTTCTGACAGCATAAGATTGTATAAGACTGTTGATGGTTGACTGCAATTCTTTAGCAAGCCCTAAACACTACTGAACGCAATAACCCTGATTATAATATGGCACAGACCAAATACATCAGATAAAATGCAGGGCTCGTTGTCTCTTCCGCACAGGAACACACCCACACACAGTTACTGAGTAAAACCAAGTTGACATTCACCTCCTCACCCTTCGACCCAACAGCTCCAGGCAAGCCCTAGGTTCAGAACAGAGAGCATTTTTTAAATATACAGAATATCTGTTGTACAACTGGCAATTTCAAAGGTTTTTCCTTTACGTAATGTGGACACTCCCATTTCTCCTCATACCAAAGCCTCATCATGACCGAGAGGTTCTGGGAGCATGATGATTAAAATAATCATTTGATAACCAGCTCAGGTAGTTAACTTTAGTGAAGTATGTTTCATTTTGATGTGACTGAAAGTTCAACTGCAGCATTCCCGACAGCAAAGCTGCAATGGAAAAGTAAATAATTCATCAGAAAGATTGCAGACATGAACACTAATGGTCTCGGATCTTTATCAAGGTAAAGCTTCATCCAGGTATATTTCTTTTTAATCATCTCTGTTAATATGGATCCAGTGCACAGACGCTGTGATCCTCAACTGCAGGGCTAAAATCTTTGGCTGATAAAAAAAAAAAAAAGATCTGTGTGGAGGCGGTGCTCCCTTCACTAATCAGCTTCTTTAATTTCCCTGGAGAGCTCAAATGCACTCTCTCTTAATAGCATGCTGTATAACTAAAATAGCAACAGGGGGCAGAACTACTGTAGAGATCTATGAAGGGGCAACTAAGGAAATGAATTACATTAAATGGGTTTCTGACAGTTATGACTAGGGGTTTATTAATACTGTACTTTTACCAGCCCAGTACATTAATTTCTTTAGTGGTGTTGTGTGGTGTTCTGTTCTGTTCATGTCTTCACTATGGAACTCAACATGTTCTGAGTTTCACAGTGAAATATAGACAATGATGAGAACTACAAGAAAGTGGTACCACGAAAAGGGCTGCTGGCCTGTCGGTGGGCAGATAGTGTTATTACATAACTCTATGTACCAAAGAGTAGCCCCACACTGTCCCTGTAGTTCCTTAATAATATGCCTTAGTGTGTAATAAGCCTTGGAGTGTTAAGTGGTTAATAAAACTTCACTTACTGCTATTCCCTGAGGTCCCACAGGTCCTGTGTCCCCACGATCACCCTGTGAGTGAGTTTAATAAAAGAAATAACAATAATTAACATCATAAATAAGCAAAACTATTGTGATTTGCTTCAGTCAGCACAAGGACACAACATATTCTTCTTCTTCTTAATTCTGCCACACCTTCTGAATTGTAAATGTAAATTGCTGTCAGAAACATCCATTATTTTCATTTACAGCACTCCAAAAATCCTCCCGAAAACTATTCACAATTTCTTCTTCTGGGACACTTCCTCTGGGCACTGTTCCTGCTCTCATCACTCAATTTTTAAATTACTTCACAATTTATAGTACATAGCCGAAAATATGTGGACACCCAAACATCATATTCAAATGTGCTTGCAATACATTGCATTTTAAATCCATTTGAAATTACTACTGCCTTACTTAATTAACCCACAAGAGAAAAGTGGTTTAATGGGTTAACTGAATCTCTTATTAATCACACCTACACCAAACAATAATAATCTCACTCAGAATCTCACCCTGTCTCCTTGGTCCCCTTTCAGGCCTCGTTTCCCCTAAGAGCAAACACAACAAATCTTTATGAAAACTGAATTAACACACAGTGTCACCCTGATCTGTGATTGTTAAGCCAAGCAGGTAAGTTAGGAATCTTTTTTATTATTTGGAAGGATATAAATGAAAGTAAAACATATAATACCAAACATTCCAACATACCCTTGGCCCAATAGGTCCTGGTACTCCTTGAATTCCTTGTTCACCCTTTAAATTAAGGAGAAAACTGACTTTACAGATATCGCTGCTGTCCAAAAAATATGCATCTCAAACCTGGTAACTCTAAAGTAAAAGGCAAAAACTTTCTTAATGTTTAATATAAGGTAATATAATGTTTGTGTGCAACGCAGGACCAGATTACAGTTAATGTGCCCTGCCTCCACGAACTGCAAACAGTGATTGGTTCACTATAGAACTAAATACTTCTCAGCTTAGTCCTTGCCACAAGATCACCAATTTTACAATGCACATTAACTAAGATGCTGGATATTTCCAGCTGGAATGGAGACTAGCCTGGCATGTGAATAGATTTAAAGAAAACTGTGGACGGTGGAATGAGGACTTACCTTTGGACCAATAGGACCTGGAAGTCCCATATTCCCCTGAAAGATTAAAACACAGTGATAATTAGATAACTTCCCCAAAGAAGACAATAGCACAAATACAAATATCAGATATACATGAAATATAAGACTGGGTTTCAAGAAGTAATGTGATGTAATGTGAATGTATGAAAAATGAGTAATGAACAAAATACCTTTTCTCCAGGAGGCCCAAGTAAACCCTGAACACCTGGAATTCCAATTCCTTCTTCTCCCTACATCATGTCAATATAGAATCTATTAGTCTGACTCCAGTCAGTCAAAAGATTCAGAATTTAATGATTGTGTCTAACAGTGATATTAATGCATAGGTTCTCAGAAAAGATAGCGATTGTCTCTTCCATTGTGCTTGTGTTGTGGTCTGTGGTGACAGCAGCATTCTACTTTAAATGCACTCACTTTTTCTCCTTTCTGACCAGGATTACCGGGGCTTCCATCCAATCCTATTGGTCCAGGTAAGCCTGCTTGACCCTTGTCACAAAATAACAGCAATATATTATAATAATAAGTCCAAATGGATAATAATTGGCCTTGCTCTTTCTGGGCACAATTCTGTTCTAAAGTAACAGAACTGGACAGCTCCCTCCAAGAATGCTTAGCTGTGGTGCAGTGGACGGCTTCATGTGACTCCAGGGTGCATGCGCAGGTGGGAATTGGCAATTAGTAGAAAACTGGGGGAAAAAATCCCCCACCCCCGCCTCAATTAATTTACACATGAATAAAACATTAACAGAGTAGCACCTAATTTAATACAATGCTCAGTTGATATGCCTTGCATACAGTAAAATTATGCCTTCTAGTTTTCTATCACTTTGGCCTAGCAAAGGCTATACATGCTTTCTTCAAGTTTATGTAAGACTTGAAAAGATTTAAGGTGAGCACAGAAAAAGTTAACATACCGGAACAAGCATGAATCCTTTACAGAACTTAGGCAATAAAGACATGCAATAAAAACAATAGTTTATCCTACTATGCTAAATTTTGTTATTGTGACACACAACAGCGCTTTCTGAGCATATTGCAGATATCTGCAATGCTTGTAGAACACTGGACAACTGCATGCTTCTTTTCAAATTAGAATAATTAAATTAGAATAAAAACTATTTTTAAATAAGAATCTCTGTACTATATGGAGGATAGTACTGGTGCTGCCACTGTTGCCTTTTATCTGCATGTCATAATATTGTGATAAAGGATTTGTATTGTGCAAATGTCAGTAAAAAAAAGTTATAATATTTGTAACATATTCCCCACCACTACACAGAACTTGCAAACTTCATGGTGAATATGAAGAAGGTGTGGAATGTTTGTCAGGGTATAATGTATTGACTAACATTTTGCCCATCTTCCCCTTTTTCTCCTTTGGGTCCTGGTTTTCCACGTGGGCCCTGCAAAAGCCAAAGACATCTGATTTGAATAAACCAAATAAAACAAAATGCTAATTTATAGAATTGTTGCGACACAACTTACTCTAAGACCAGGTTCTCCAGTTTCACCCTGTTAAAAAGTAGCAAATCAAGCTTTTTAATTTGTCATTTTCCTAGACATTAATTTCAACTTAACCAATCCATGTAAAACACAGACCACACTTGCTGTATAACTGACACCATTTAATATGTTGTGAATTTATAGCAACATAATAAAGATGGAGAGCTTAAATCTGAGCTACCCTTTAGGTTTTCTAAACTTCCCCTCAAATTTTGCCTTTAATTGCCTTTAATAATTACTTTAAAAAAGTAATTATGGACTTCTTCACGTTACTTCTCTTGTGCTGTATTTATAGTAAGCATGAAGATCTCACATATTGCCATAATTGCTGGCAAAAGGTTAAGTAGGTAACACATGGAGAACGTCTGTCATGCCATTTATTGCTCATTTTAGACTTTGTAGGCATTTAAGATAATTGTAGGCAAGTGTGTGCAACATAAAGGCCAGATAATTATGAACAATCTGGCTTCAAGCAGGGGAACACAGGTATATCAGGTCTGTTTCAGAGCACATTTGAGCAAATATTGACCAAAAGTGAATGAATTACAACTAGGAGACAGAATTAATCCTAACTTTACTTGCATAAACCTTTCTGCAATATACATTAATGCGTTTTTGTCTTTATTTTCTTTATCATAGTTTGTATCTTGTGTTTAGACTTATGATGTAGTGTAATGGTAGATTTATCTATTTAGCCCAAAAAAGTAATTTACCTTTATAGAAATGCCTGGAGAGCCAGGTGGTCCTGGCTGCCCAGGTAGCCCTGGAGGCCCTGAGACTCCTGGTATACCTGGAATACCTTGGGGACCCTTGGGGAAACAAATTATATAAATAATATATATAAATAAATAAAATAAATAAAATATTTAAATAATAAATAACTATAACTATAGATATTGACTATTAGAATCATTTTACAGGGCCTACAAGTATCATTTAGTTAATGCTCTAAAATGATTAGATGTGAAATGGTTCAAGGGATGTAAATCTTTTTCACTGAAAGTGCTGGAAAGAAATTGTTTCATTTAACCTAGAACTGTACTCACAGGAGATCCCGGTTCTCCTTTACGTCCAGGGACAGCCTCCATACCTCCAAGGGAATATCCAGGCTCTCCCTTAAAAAAAGGAATAAAATATTATCTTACTGCAACATTTTACCATATTTTCCCTTTGACTGTTTCACTAAACTCATAAATGTATTACATTTGTCCTACTTTTGATCACATTTTTTAAAAACACATAGCACCGCAGGCATGGCTTGCCATACTATGGTAATATGTACAGTCAAGTCGGAAAGTCTGCACACCCCTTTCACCTTCTCCACCTTTTATTACAGTCTGTTTCTACAATGGACTGAGTTCATTTTTTGTCTCAGAGTTCTACACTAATGTCCACACTGACAAAGCGAAAGCAGGTTTTTAGACAGTCATGTTTATTTATTAAAATTGGCACAAATGAGCTGAGGTGTGTTTTGTTTCCACTCAAGCAGCATTAAACATTTCTACAACTTAATTGGAGTCCACCTGTGGTAAATTCAATTGATTGGACATGATTGGGGATTGCCAACACCTGCCTATATAAGGTCCCATAGTTGACGGTGCATGTCAGAGCAAACTCCAGGCCATGGGGTCAAAGGAATTATCTTCAGACCTTAGAAACAGGATTGTGTGAAGGCATAGGTCTAGAGAGGGGTACAGAAAAATTTCTGCAGCTTTACATGGTGGTGCCAGCATCATGATGTGGGCATGTTTTTCAGCAGCTCGACCAGTGTGACTAGTCCAGATACAGGGAGAGATAAATGCAGCTAAGTACAGTGAGAGTGTATGAGACAGAAAGCACATGTCAGGCACTCTGTATCTCGCCTTCCCCCGGGGCAATTCCGAGCCGCCGCCCACAGGCCCAAATAAGAACTTCCGTTTCATTTACATTCATGTGTGTTTGATTCAGTGTATCGATTCATGTTCATTTGGTTCATGTGTTTCACCTGGGACTGGGGGTACTTAAGGAGGACATCGCCATTCGGTGACGAGAATTTAACCGATTGGAGCCTTCAGAACGCCCTGCGGTTCCTCTTTGGTCTCGGGTGGGTCTAGGTCAGCTCAAGCGAATCACCCTTGGTTTTCCCGGCTTGCTTGCTTCAGGTCTGGATAATCAGGTCACCCACGCCCCAGCAAGGCTAGGTCAGGTTAGGTTTCAGGTTAGGTTAGCCTTGCCGTTTGGTCTAGCTGCTGGTTTCCCAGCTCTCCTTGTCTATGTATTGCGCGCTGCTCTAGTGCCCGCTCAGCTCCCAACTCCTCCCAGTCCCAGGTTTGCTATTTGCTATTTGCTATTTTTGTTGTCACGTTTCGGTTTTGCCCTCTTATTGCTGCATATGTTTTTCGTACCCTTGGTGTTTATGTTCGTTTTGTTGAATAAACCCTCTTGTCACTTCACGTCTGGCCTAACACGCCATGACAGCACACAGCCAAGAGAACAAAGGAGTGGAGGAACGGGCAAAAACTTGTGTGTGCAGATATGTAACCCCTAAATAACCTATTTTTTTTTTTTAAAACAAAATTGTAAATTTTCTAAAAGAAAAACAGTTTTCACTTTGTAAATATTGCTGAGTATGTGTAGATGTTTAAAAAGGGTAAAATGGGTGTGCAGATTTTCTGGCTTGACTGGACTGGACATCATATGTACTCATGTGCATTATGTAGAGCATATTCTAGGTGTCTAAACCATGAACTCACTCTCTCCCCTCGCTGGCCTTTTTGTCCAGGAATGCCAGGCAGTCCCTGTGAGTATGCAAAATAAAACCACACACATTAACAGGCCTGAAACCTGTTCACCCACACTCATAATTGGTTTTAGTTATTCTCATCGCCTACTAATTGCTGCTTTCAAGATACAACCATAAGAAGAAAATAGAACAGAACCAGGCCATTCATTATACATATGTGAACAAATGAAGCAAGGAATATTTCTTTAGGCCAGTGCTTTGGAGTATTTGAATCAGTGTTGAGATACTCACCATTTCCCCAGGGACACCAGGAGGACCCTGTGATACATATACAGCATATTTAAAAAATTGTCATTGAAGATTAATTTATAGAAGTGTGTGCAGAAATAAAAGAATTCATAGATTCTGGTTATATATTTACCCTTAATCCAGCGGAGCCAGGAGGTCCGGTTCGACCAGGTCGCCCTGGTAACCCTGGTATACCATCTGTCCCAGTAAGACCCTGAAGAAAATAGCAGCCGTTTAAACTATTTTATAACAGTAATACCAAGTCATTACAATGAAAACAATGCAAAGTGGTTATTATTCAACACAACCACAATCATCAAAAGTGATCCAGCATCAAAAGCATAAGCATTGACCAGTGAACAGCGGAAATATGATTCGGGTGCGTGATGTGATTAGCATAATTAACATTAGCTGCGGATAGCTCACTGGCAAAAATCAGAACCCTTGAGACTGAGCTCTGGTTAAGGTTAGCTGAGTTTTACTGTGTGCAGGAGATGCTGCATTGAGGCTTGTGAGATGGGTCCCTGGCTCTGCCATTGCAACCTGACCCATTAAAATAGGAGAATATGGCAGACGTCTGTGCTCTTTTATATGTTATAACTAAATAAATGTAAGGCTAAGAAACAGGGAGTCACCTTTCTGAGATGTAAGGTCATTTACAATAGTTTGAACATAGTGAATTTTTGACGAAAGGTTAAAGTTAGCAAAGTTACTAAAAGTTACAAAAAAGTTACTAGATTTATAACATTAATAAGTAATATTTAAATGGCAAAAATGAAAGCCATTCTGTTTATACATTTCTAAGCATAGCAACTCTACACAACTCTGCAGGTATACCGTAAATGTTTTTTTTTTGTGTGTGTGTGTGAATGTGAATATTTAATTAGCAATATATGTAATAAAAAGCAGAATTGTGAAGCCTTAATCTAAGGCTAGTAGGGTCTTGGACAATTGGTCAGTGTACAATTTCTAAAATATTTTGGTAACTATATATATATATATATATATATATATATATATATATATAAATATATATATATATATATATATATATATATATTACATTTGTGACTGTGACATGCACTGACATTCATCTCAATGTCAAGATCTATTGTTTCTTATAAAACAAAAATAAACAAATACAAGAAAGCTGGGCTCATTACAAGTACTGTCATACCAGTTGATATTCTGACAGAGAGTCACTTTGATAAGACAGCCACTTTTATGTGCCTCTATTTCAAACAGAAAATGAGGGCTGTGGGGTGAAAAGTGTACAGCACAAACAGAACCCCATACAAAGAATGTCTCTGACATTAATAATTGCACTAAATCCTTTAATCAACTCCAATGACTAATACACTGTGTGAGTAAATCCACAATTAATAAGGTGGATCAACTTTGAAAAAATAATAATTAAAAATAACCTATAAAGTAGACACTGTACTTGTTCCATTTAATGTCAAAGAAGATGAGTGTTGGCACACTGTAAACTCACCCTCTCTCCTTTCTCTCCCTTGATCTTTAGGGTGAATGGATCATAATCAGCAGCACCAAGCTTTGGTCGCTGTGAAACAGGTTTAAACATGCGTTTGCAATGGAAAGAAACAATGGTGGATACAAAAATAAATCGACTACATGAATATAAAACAGCATTGCTCAACATACCAATCCACCATGCCCGAACCCGTCCCCCTGTAGATGAGAGTTGAGGGCTGTGCTTTAATACAAGTATTTCATTATATATCACATTACATACATCACAAAAAAGGGTACTAACCTTTTCTCCTTTTTGGCCCTGTAAGATATAATAGAAAAAAAAGAATTAGGCCTTTTCAAATGACTGGTTTAGGACAGGGGTCACCAATCTGTTCCACAAAGGGCTGCAGGTTCTCATTACAATCAAGTAAGACTAATTACATAACTATATTGAACATTCAGAGACTAAGGCCAACAGGTTAAGGAATCAGGTGTGCTCTTACTCAATGCGAATGAAAACCTACAGCCACTACGGCCCTGTGCAGATAAGATCAGAGAGCCCTAGTTTAGGATATTATGGAGGTGAAGGGTGAGACTGGTACCTTGCATTGTATTGGACAAGGACCTTCAGGTTTGGAAAGAGCCTCTGGGTCACTTGTGGGTGTGTCCAGCTGGGCAGACTATGAACAGAACACAAATACATACAGGAACATATCGTTGCTGAAAAAAACTTCTTAACTTTCAATGGAAGTCAATGTAAACATATTGGAATCCAGGTCATTTTACAGCATTTCTATTGGTTCTTTTATCCAGAATTCTTGACACTGTGATCAGAGCAGCTACGGGGTTCAAACTATGGAGAAAACTAAAAACAGACAAAAATGGAGATATGTGTTTTTCATTGGACAGCATAGAGGTGTTATTTGAGCTGCAAATCTTGGTCCATGAGTATTATTATATTTAGCATTTTACATAGCTTAATATATGTCGATATATGCAGTCATTAAAATGTAAAGTAATGACATGAACAGATATTTCAATTCTGAGATACCTGAGGAATACCTTCTGGACAGGGTGTGTGTGGAGTCCCCATCTCACCATTCATTCACACCTAGGGGGCAATTTAGCATAGCCAATTCACCCACCATGTGTTTCTGGGACGTGTGAGGAAACCAGAATACCTGGAGGAACTCTCACGGACATGAGGAGAACACCAAATGCTCAGACAAAGACCGGAGCGAGAATAAATTCCCTGTGGAGCTGTCGAGCACATACTACCCTGCTGTGTCAGTGTGTCACACACATATTTCAAATATCTTTATTTTTTGTTTGTTTTTAACTCAGCATCGTCACTGTTCATAAAAGATTACCAGGCCGAGTATCCTATCTTTTTAGGAAATAATTTTTCACCATTCTGCCAATTCAATTCATAATGATTCCCATGATATACACGGCAGCTGCTGCTTATGAAAGGCAATCTTAAAATGCTGCGCAACTGTAGATATCTTTAATATATTCTATCAACAATAGAAATAGAAATATCAGTGAAAGTGAACATTATGCTATTATGAACATGCTATTACACTACAGCATCCACACACAACTGTGAACATATGACACTGCAGCGAAACAATCATCAACACATTTAAATGGACGCCCAAACTGGATATTACCAGCTGAAAATACTCAAAACATACACAAAATCTGTGAATAATTGCACACTGTTCCAGGGCTTCACTAATATTTGCAGAATATTTTAGATCAGTTTTCTTGCTCTGAACTGAGCTCTGAATAATTACAAAAAGTAAAAAGACACTTCTAGAACTGAAACAATAGGAAAACAAACACAGCATCTACTGGTACACATTGTTCTCACAAGGCTCCTCTTAATTGATTCTCTGGTTCATATGTGAAAACTTATGGCTTAACTCACTAACAACTTGCAGAATGTCAATTGAATGTGAATTGTTCTGGAACACAGATTTTTCAGACAAATATTTGTGAGACCTAGGTGGTTCTGATATTCAGCTGCATATATGTCAGACTCCAGAACTCTGACCGATCCCCTATTGATCTCAGATATCTGTCATAAGACATCAGTGCTATTTCTGCCAGACAGATCTTATTGTGTCAAAAGCCAGAAACCATTATCAACAACCTGAGGGCACAAACACATACTGTGAATATATATATAGGGAATACATATTTATCTGCAACCAATTTGGCTGCAGATAAATGCAGTGCCAGTTCTCTGCAATTATGAAAAACAGTACTGTATTTCAAAAGTAATGAAATCTCAAGGTACATAACTTGACAAAAATGAAAATTAACCAATGAAAGTTAGACAATGCGTCAACAGAATTCTTTTAAAAAATAAACTCATGAAACAGGCCTGGACAGAAATGAGGGTACCCTTAAACTTTTATTTTGTTGCACAACCTTTTGAGGCAATCACTGCAATCAAACGATTCCTGTAACTGTCAATGAGACTTCTGCACCTCTCAGCAGGTATTTTGGCCCACTCCTGGGCAAACTGCTCCAGTTGTCTCAGGTTTGAAGGGTGCCTTTTCCAGACAGCTTGTTTCAGCTCCTTCCAAAAATGCTCAATAGGATTTAGGTCAGGGCTCATAGAAGGCCACTTCAAAATAGTCCAATGTTTTCCTCTTAGCCATTCTTGGATGTTTTTAGCTGTGTTTTGGATCATTATCCTGTTGCAAGACCCATGACCTGCGACTGAGACCAAGCTTTCTGACACTGGGCAGCACATTTCTCTCTAGAATCCCTTGATAGTCTTGAGATTTCATTGTACCCTGCACAGATTCAAGACACCCTGTGCCAGATGCAGCAAAGCAGCCCCAGAACATTTTCATAGATTTTTTTATTTATTATTACTTTTGTCAGATTCAAGTTATTTCTGTGACAATTATGGGTTTTTCTTTTATTAGCCGAGAGGTACCAACAGTTTTGTCCAGGTGATTACTTCACTTTTGAACAATAGACCAGATATTATTTATTATATATCAAAGAGCATTTTATTTTCCTGCCTACTTTCTGTAACATAATCCAGACAAACAATGTTAAGATTAAATACCATTAAAAGTAATTAAACATCCTTTTAAGAAATAGAAATTATAATCAAAATAATTTACCTCTTCATGGTGTTGGAACTCAGAGAGCAAGGCTTTACTGCAGAGACTGTTAATTAACTCTCTCTCGATGGAGGGAAAGTCACTGAAGTCAGTAGCAAAGAAAGTGTTCTTGTAGGATTTAGGAGAGGCAATTTTCCTTAATTCATCCATGTCAGCATTCGCAACACCAATAGCCAGCACACTGACACCTACAACCGCAAAGAAAGCACAGAACGCAGAAGCTAATTAAAGCTCTTACTTTAGCCAGTTTTAACCATCAGTGTATTTTTTGCAGTTGTATTTTTTATAAATCCTGATTCTGAAATCCGACAACAACTTGCTCATAGTTGACGCACAGAACTGGGCATTTCTCCACACTCCCTAATGGGGAATATTCAGCCTACTGTGAGTACTAATAAGGCCCCTAGTGTAGAATCGTGAGTCTGCTTTAATTATTGATAGTGCCCCCTAGTGGAGATTTCCAGCCTTCTCAGCCTGTACTAATAGTGCTCACTAGTTGAACGTCAGCCTGCTGTGTGCTTTTAACACCCCTGGTGGAGAATCTATTGCCTGTTGTGAGTACTAATAGTGCCCCTGGAGGAAAACTGTCAGCTTGCTGTGAGTACTAATAGTGCCCCACAGTAGAGAATTTTCTGTCTTTTGTGAGTATTAATAGCGCCCCCTATTGGAAACATTTCAACCTACTGTGAGTGTTAATTACACCCTGGTGGAGAATTTTCAACCTGTTGTGAGTACTTATAGTGCCCCCTGATGGAAAATCTTCACCCTGCTGCAATTGAGTGAGTGATCAAGTGACTGAGTGAGTAAGTGAGTGTACAAGCCAGATTCTTGCTTCACAGCAAAAAAAGATCTAAAATGCTGAAAAAAGACCACCTAGCAATTACGTACATTTAAATGATCCAAAGAACAAAAATGATTATTATCTAGAATAAAAAAATGAATCATATAAAGTAAGCATCCCTGTGTCACCAGTAAATCACAAACATCTAATTTATGATTTGATATTTCCTTTAAGTCCCAGAGAGATAAAGGTAAATAAAGGTGCACAGAGAAACACACAGGGCACACAGAAGCTTCTGACCCAGAATATGTGCTATCCTGGAGGGCGGCTCCACATCATCCTGGGCTCTCCCATCTGTCACCAGCACCAACACGTGAGGAACAGTCTGCCTCATACCTAGAGACTCCTGAAACAGCTCCCTCAGCACGTAGCTGATCCCTCGACCTATGTATGCAGACAACATTTAGATCCTTAAGGCTTCATTTACATAAATACCCATCTCCATATGTGTGGATTTGTGTGTGTTTGTGTATGTGCTTACCCGTTTTAGTGTTCCCTCCTCCATAGCGGACTTCTCTAAGGGCTCTCAGCACAGAGCTGCGGTCTTTGTGAGTGTTCAGGTTGAATTCTATCCTGGGCTGATCACTGTAGTGAACCACAGCTATCTAAAAAAAAAAAGAAAAAACACACTAGTAAAATAACAAAGACGTCCAGACCAATACAAGCAGCTGGTTCTAATACCACTTACCTTAATTTACCAATGCTTGGATCGGTCTTAATATTTAAGGCAGTAGATGAAGTGTTTCAACCAAAAAGCCTTCTTTGAAAGCTAACACCAAGGTAACCATTAAACAGACCATGGTCAAACCACGGTTTTCACATAAATTGCCCAAAATTGGTCAAACTTCTGTTCTAAAATCAGCTTTTTATTTACTATACCACCACGTTTCATCAACTAATGATATTTTAGATCAACTTATTCTGCAATGCTTAATTATTACAGACTTTTATTTTGTCTTGTTATACAAAAAATTACTAATCAGATGCTAGCAGATAAAAGGTACAGATCGCCAGGCAAAAAAAGGGTCTAAGCACTAAAGAGAACACAAGGCAAACATTCTTGCTATGTCAATGCAGGGCAAATTCTACTTCATACAGAAGAGGGTTCAGACAGGCTTAAATACACAGGACTCAATGTGACACAGGTGCAACCAGCCAATACTCAGGTGAGCCTGCTGTGTACTTATAACGCCCCTGGTGGAGAATCTATTGCCTGTTGTGAGTATTAATAGCGCCCCCTATTGGAAACATTTCAGCCTACTGTGTTAATTACACCCTGGTAGAGAATTTTCAACCTGTTGTGAGTACTTATAGTGCCCCCTGGTGGAACATCTTCACCCTGCTGTAATTGAGTGAGTCATCAAGTGAATAAGTGAGTGAGTGTACAAGCCAGGTTTGTGCTTCACAGCAAAAAAAAAAGATCTAAAATGCTGATCGCCTGATCACGCAAACTGCCTCTCATTAGTTGAGGGCGTGTGCATGGGTGGTGACCAAATGTTAGAGGTCTAACTGAGAGTTTGTAGTGACTAAACACAGTGAAACACAGTGTTAAACTAAATAACATACTTATCTGTGCACGGAAAGCAGTATTAGAAAAGGAACAAAAAACTAATGTACAGTGTCTTGCAAAAGCAGTCAACCTTAATAAGATTTGTCTGGATTACAAATAACACTGTTCCTGCCAGTATTTATATAGCAAATCAATATGTATTTTTAAAAAAGTTAAAATCAGTTAATGCAGATTATTTGCATATTCTCGATTGGACAGAGATCTGTACTTTGACTTGGCCACGCGTTGTCCTACTGAAGGTGAAATGTGTCTCAAGACTTAGCTCTTTAGCAGACTAAAGATGAATATTTTGCTGTATTGACCCTGCATTTAGTTTAAACAAAATCTCCTGTCCCCACTAAGTACAACTTTCCCACAACATGATGTAATCACCCTTATACTACAATGTTGGAATGTTTGTCGAGCCATGGGCGCGGCCAGGTTTGTGCCAGGTTTGTGCCATTATGTGTAAACTCCAGATCTGATTAAGATGTTTTAATACAAACCAGTTGTATGTAGAATATTGTTGGGACACCTTCAATCCAGCCTCAGTCACTGAACTCTGTAGCTCCTTCAAAGTGATTGTTGGCCTTTTGTAGCCTTTTGTAATCTTTTAAAATATCATGTTAAAACTCTAAATCTTAAAGTGTCATTTGTAATTCAGACTAATCTGATGATTTTTAAGGGTTCACAAAAACTGTACAAAAAAAGCTTAGTAAGAGCACTGTAATGGCATTCTCTTACCTGAGTGCCTTGAGGCCCAATTACTGGAAAATAAGTTACAATCCTGAAGAGGAAGTCCTTCAGCTTGCCAAAATTATTGGTGCCAATGCTCCAGGACTCATCCACCAGAAAAACAATATCTGCTTTCATCCTGCCACACACTGGGACACATGTACAGTCCACAATTACTAACAATTACTGTTATATTTTAGGCCTGCCACCTTAATTAGGAATGCAATAAAGGTCTGTTTATTTCTACTCAATTTTCATGTTATAGGCATTATCATATAAAAATAGGAAGTAGAAGTAACCCAGCTTCTAAACCAAGGGATGCAGTGTTTGGTTTTCTAAAAAAAAATGATCCAGCATTGATATTGGGCTGTGTGCAGTGTGGCCTGTCACCTGGTCTAAACATGTAACACAGCGTTACAGAATGCATATCTCAACCTAAGGAATTCACTGCCAAGAAGGGCCATGTTGTTTCTCTAATGGAAAGTAGGCTGGTTGGAAACAACAACTTTTCTAACATTTAATATTTAAATATGCTTAAAAAACTTCTCACATGCACACAAATTATAAATTAAAATTCATGAACACATTTAGCTGTGATCTGCTTTCTTATATTATATTTCTTATATTATAACCAGATTTTCATCATTCTGTATAGTTTGTCCAAAGTTATTTAACAAGTGTAGTATGTTAATGTCTGAATATATGCTAATAAATGTTATGTGGAAGGAGCCTGTCTTTTTCCTGTTAAACCCAGGAACACTAAACATTGAGTATCTACAAACATACCTGGCCCAGGTGGAGGAGTCTCTACAGAGAGTGTAGTCGTGTCTTTTGCTGTGGTGGTAAGCATGGTAAAGGCTTGTGCTATTTTAGTGATGGCCATGTCAGGTTTGCCAACAGGACTGAGAGTAGTAGTGGTCTTCCTAGCTCTAGAATTATGAGCTGGAACAGGGGCTAATGTGGCAGTCTGGACAGGAATGAGACGAGAAGCACCCACTGTAACAGAATCACACACATAAAACATGTTAGTGCAGTCAGATCACACAGAAATCACACAGGAATATGTGTACAGTAATAATACTACACATTAGTTAGTTCACCTAGAACTGAGATTTCACACATCTCATACATTTACATAGTCGAAGCACACACAGGCCTCAACTGCTGAACCACCTACAGTACAAAAAATTCATAAGTAACAAGTTTCTTCAGTATGTATAAGCTCTCACATATCCTTTTGGTGATGGTTGTGATAGGGCCCTCCACCTCTCCATAGAGTGGCCGAATGGTGAAGATGTACGTTCTTCCATACTGCAAATCTTTGATCTTATATGAGGTGAAACCAGGGCCCAGTATGTCAGTGGTACTCTCAAGCTCTGCAAGAGTCACACCACATGACAATGCTTACTTTGGGAGCTGAGAGTGAGATCACATGCAATGTACTTCAAATTGTTATCAGATAAATATGGAGAATGAAGGTGGTAAAGAGAAAAACGTGGGTCAATAAGACTTTACACTAGTAGTTTACACTGTGTGGACTGAACACACGTAACACCCTACCATATTTCCAGTCCTTTCTATAAGCCAGATTTGCAGCTTAAATGACACTATTCACACTACATTAGGACAAATGTTTAAATGTTTATATTTTATACTCTATTTAAAGACAGTATTCAATAAAAATATCAAAAGTGAAAGGCATTTGCACCACAGATCTTCCTAAAGCAAAATACAAACTGGCTGATTGCATCTTTGGAGGTAATTCCCCTACTCTATACAGCTTCAAATGTTCAACTTTAGGGCTGTATTTTTGTGTAGGCCACAGTCACAGCTTAGTGGTATAACGCTGGCATATTGTTAATTTGGTTGGGTGTACGATAATTGTTTCCCATTCACATCCAGCTGCTACTTTAGTGTCCAGAAATGATAGTGCCTGAGCTAACATAAGTGCAGTGGTGCAACAGGCCACGACATTTTAATTCTGCTCAGGCTGCGGTATTTTTGGACTCATTTTGGTCCAAAATTGCACTGCTCCCAGCACATTATAAATAGCCTACTTCACCCATTAAATAAATAAACAACTGAGAGAATTTGTTCTATGCTACCTGTAACAAAAAAGAACAAACAGCTTTTGTTTTGGCTACTAAATATGAATTGGAAAGTTGGACGTGTCAATATATATGGAACATCATATACACGACATGTCTAAAGGTATCCAGACAGTGTTCTATTTAATCAATTAAACTACTTTAAGCTGTATGCATTGCTGATACTGGTGCACACCTTCAGCTTGTATGATCTCTGTAGAAAAGCATTATCAATAGAATGAGACAATCTGGAGTAGATGCACATGAGCAGAAGACATCATGCGCAATGGCAAGAGGTCAAGGTAAAGGGGTATAATGCCCCCCCCCCCCCCCCCAGCACTGTCCTCTGAAGCAGTTGAACTGCATTCTTAAAAGTGATGGAGCTCCAGCGATCTTTGGGGTGAGTTAAATGGCGTTTGTGATCTAGAACAAACCATCTAACATCAGTATCCATCCTAAATACAGAATTAAATGCAACATACCATGCGAATTCCCTATTAACATCCTTTTTGTTTTAGAAGAAATGCTGCATAAGCAGGTTTCTGCAAACTTTTAGTGTAGGACATTTATTGTAATTAATAGAATAAACACGTTTTCAGTCAAAGCAAGTTAATATAATTAGTCAAAATAAGTGATAGAAATGATAGTCCTAGATACAATTGTACAATTAGGAAGAACAAATAAAAAGTTTTAATAATTACATCTTTGCCAGAGCTACAGTTTTGGTAACAAGTCTGGCATCACAACAGATGCTAAGCTCAATACAGTGGTGAAGAAATGTACTTATTTTCAGTTTCTATGAGAAAGAAGTTCCAGTGCAATATACTTTACAAGAGAACCAATTATGCCCCCATACTAATATGTCAGACCTGATATATGCCTCCAGGTGAGGAGGTATGCTGAAGCTCCTTTAACGCTGGTCCAGCTGAGTGTAGTGCTGTTATCAGTTGTGTTTAGAGCACTGAAGCCATTCACTTTAGGCAGGTCCACTGTAACATAAAACCACAGCAGACCAGGCAGTTAATCAGAGCATTTGTAGTAATGTAATATAATATAAATGCAATGCAAAGTTACTGTGGTTTATTAGATATTTTGTCAATGTCAAAACAAACAGAAACAACTGTATATCTGAAAAGCAAGAAGCACAAAGGAGAGATAATATACATAATCTACACAACAGCATATGTACTTGTATAATATATAAGTGAATAAATACACCAGCAAAAAACATGATTTTTACTTTACATTACCTGCAAGTATTTTGAAATAGTAAAGAGTTACAGTAATAAAACAGTTCTTTTTCCTAATGATGTGTGCGTGTGTGCTTGAATGGGATGGACTTACAAGTCCGTGCCGTCACCGTAGCAGAACTTCCCTCTCGTTCTCCCACCACTGATGTGACCTGAATCTTATAGGCAGTGCTGGCTTGCAGTCCAGTGATGGTGTATGAAGTGCTGGTTGAGGAAACCATTTCTCTTTCCTCTTCTCCGCCTAAGCAAATGAGAGACAGTAGTAAGCAATGGATACATCAAGAGACTCAGTAGAATAAGCTAATGACACAATACATCACCCTACTACAACCAGCAATTAGTGCTACAGCAATTGTTTTATTCATTTGGTGTTTTGGACTACATTCACTCTTATGCAAAAAGAAAGTTAATCTTTTGGACAGGTATTATCACTCGGTAGTCATTTAAGAGAGACTGCAAAGATTTTTTGTTCTGATACTGATACCCAAACTTTGCATAGTGATCAATACAATACTATACTACTGCAAAATTTATAAACCATATGTTTCACCATGTGGAAGAGACTTATATTACTTACATTGTATAACAACAAAACATCCATCTTATATGTACTGACTTGCTATTTATGTGTCACCAAAATAATAATCAGTTGTTAATCAAAACATGTACAGGCACAGCATTAAAAAAAAGGATTCAAACTTAAAACAAACACACAAACAGTAATCAATCATATATTTTTCAAAGTTAATGTAAACTATAATTCAAAATAAAATCTAGCAGCAGGACTACAACCAGTAATCAAAAATTCTAAAATTGTACATTTTTGTAAAAAACAAAGGCAATACAAAATGAAACGTAGCAGTTAAAAATGAGAAAAGGTTTGTTAATTAGTATGTTATAAAATATGTTATAGTCTTTGCATTCACCATGAAAAGGGTTCCAGGTGACTTTGTAGCCAGTAACCCCAGATGTTTTCCTCCAGGATAAGGTCAGAGAGCTGACCCCAATGTCAACTACTTTCACTTCTCTCACTGTCTCAATCTGCTCTGAATCACTTAAGGAAGCTGCCAAAGGAAAAAATTTACAAATTTATTATTTCCACAGATAATGGAACAAATATTTTGAAACAAAAGTAGAAATGAGTTGTGCTTATTGTAAAGAATTGTACACTAACACCAGTCAGGAATTCAATTTTTTTAGCATAGCAATCTAAAAACAACGACAACAACACTGTGCTGTAACAGTGCAGGTCATTAAATTTAAAGCTACAGCACTTAGCAGATGCTCTTTTCCAGAGCGACCAACAAAAGTGCTTTGGCATTCACTCAGAATATCCAAAGCTAGTGTTGAAAAACCTCGATACTTTTGAGTTCTGATTCTAACAGAAATAAGCCCCACAATAACCCTAGTGCAACAACTGCAGTGCAAGCAACAATTCCTAGTGCTATAGGTGCTTTAATAGTTACTGTGTTATGAACTGCTCTTGAAAGAGGTGGGTCTCCAAAACATCAAGTAGGTCTAGTGGGGTGTCCCCAGTATGCAGTGATCAGTGCCTAGCAAGAGTGGTTAAAGGAAGGACTACAGGGTCATGGGTGTCCAATGCTGATTGATGTGATCCTTGGAGGCCCCACCTTACAGCTTACAGGACTTAAAGGATCTGCTGTTAAAGTCTTGGTGCCAGATATGTACCACAGGGCACCTGCAGACATAGGCCACGCAAGGGGGGAAGAGTTAGGATGATTCTAATGGCCTGTGACTGATGGGGGCCCTAAAAATGTATTGATTGGGATAGTATTGTGGGGCTCAGTGTAATATATATCCTTGGCAGTGCCCCTGCCTGCAGAGCTCTTGTAAAGTCCATGTCTTGGCAGATAGGAGCTGTTAGTAGCACGATCTGC
The DNA here is from genome assembly GCF_030463535.1 of Salminus brasiliensis. NCBI lineage: Eukaryota > Metazoa > Chordata > Actinopteri > Characiformes > Bryconidae > Salminus > Salminus brasiliensis. The sequence continues at coordinate 44,585,882 of NC_132879.1, forward strand.
CTAATATTAGGCAGTTGGTTTTAATGTTATTGCTGACCTGTGTATAGCAAAGCTGCTACTACCCTGTATGCTAATTACAGTTCATAACCAGTTTCTTTATTTAACATCTAAAAGTGTTTGTTAGTAGTCATTCACTAGGCTGCACTAGGATGTTTGGTCACATCTCTATTAACAGAAGGTATAACGTGTACTGTTAAAAATGGTGCCCTCTTTATTGGAGAATGAAACAGATTTAGTTTAGCCTTAAATAGTAGGTGTCTGCTGCTTTTCACAGTGTGCTGCCCCGAAAAAAGTAGACACTTCAGCATAGGATGAGATGATAACAGTCATGCTGACAGCAGTCACACAAACACACATGCGCAGGCACAAGAGCACACACAAACACACACTGGGAACCAAACTTAAAACACATGCTGCCTTAGACAGCTGCAGCTTGAACTTCGGCACTAAAAATACAGGAGCTGTCAATCAATCAGCTGATATCAGCCATTTCTGTGGGAACAACAGGCGGAACTTGTCCTAGACCTTTCTGTCTGTGCCTGAAACCCACAATTAAACGATCAGACCATTTCCTCTTATGGGTTTGTTAAGTAAGAGCTGTCACTAAGTCATTCATCGCGCTCTGATGCGCACAGACTGACATGCAACCTGAATAGCGGAGGAGAACACCACCCAGCATGGAGTGCCCAGTCAATCAGGGTCCCTGGACATGATCAGTAACTTGATTTCTAGTTGTATTTCTAGCATTTTTCTAATTGTTCTGGCACTGCATATTTTTGTAGGCTCTAGTTTGGATCTATATCAGGTTTTTAGACACTCAGTCCATCATCATATGGTATGAGCTGCTGTCATGCAGACACAGCAAGCTGTGGCAAAGCACATGAACGCAATACACTGCAGTCTAGTGTTGAGATGTCAAAATAAAGGTAATGGAGAAAAGAGTAAGTGCCTTCAAACTGATTTTGCATTCACGCATTGACCACTTTAACAAATATGGAGAAATGTACTGAAATACGTGCATATTCATTGTTGCTTCCGACAGTAAGGGTATTACAGGAGTCTGTCCTGCTTTTGTAGGAGTGATGTTCTGGTAATGTTTGTTATCACAGCTGAATATAGGCTTTTCACATTTCCATGTTTAAATACATGATCCAATTGAATTGATACATGATATTTAGCTGGGAAAACATTTTCACATTTATTTAATTGTATTTATCAGTGTGTATCAGGTGATGTATCAGTTAAATCAAAGTTTGGGTTTTGGGATTGTTCCTTCAAAAAGTTTCCATGATGTTAGTGTTTGTTTTACTGGGAACGTTGTGTGAGAAATGTTCTCATTACGTTATAATACAAACCATCATTACGTTTTCAGAACGTTCCTGGAATGTTACATTTCTGTTATGTTAGCTGTTGGAGTTGAGGGGCTCAATGTAATATATTTTCTATGGGGCACAAAATCCTTGGCAGTGCCCCTGCCTGCAGAACTCTTGTAAAGTCCATGTCTTGACATATAGGAGCTGTTTTAGTGGCACAATCTGCCTAATATAATCATATTGACCAGTGTCAGCTATAACATTAAAAAAACATATTACTATAAGTCTCAGCTAATGGGGTTATCCTCATTCATTGTAATGCTCTTTTATCAGCCACACCTATCTTTCTATCTCTTGCTCTCGTTTTCTAAGCAGAACAATTTCACAATTACATCACCTGTTTCTGAGGCTTGTCAGTACCTGTCTTTTGTGAGAGAGAGATTTCAGGCCCATCCGTATTGCCAAAGAGGGCATGGATGCTGATGGAGTAAAGCGTGTTGGGCCGGAGCCGAGTGATGCTGTGCTGTAAAACACTGCGGTCCAGATAGTAGTTTTGTGGACTTTTGCCCTCTGAGAGAGAAAACAAAAAGTCAAGCAAGCAAGCAAGCAGGTGCTACCAGTCTTCAAGCAAGTTTCACATGGTTTTGTTTTGGTGAAAAATGTATGTGCACTCTAAAGATGCAGGTTGGTCGGTTAAGGCTTACCTGAGCTCCAGATGAGTTTGTACTCAGTGGCTCCTACAATGGGGCTCCACTCCACATTGATAGATGAACTGGTGTAGGATATCACCTTGAAATTAGACACATAGCCGAGGGGAGCTGGGGACAGTCAAAGTGCAGCAGAATAAGGTCAAGCTGTGCTGATACTAAATTACCTGCATAGTATACTCTGTTCGTACTTATTGCGTTATTGGTTTTTGCAGCAGTAAAATCATGGAAAAGTGCAAAACATAAATAAGCACTCTGAGCAAACACAATGTTCACAATTACTGTTTGCAGTAGGCATGTCAAAGCTCCAGTGGATGTCTGTGGGTGTATTGCAGTGACAAATCATGGATTTTTACTGTAATCAAATATTTTGGTTGAACACTGCCAGTCAAAAAGATTTGTTTAGATGATCTGATGGAAAGAATTTATCTCTTCTTTTTTGGCAGAGACCCTCAAACATCTTGTTGATATGCCAGCAAGAAAATGCAATACGTTGCACAGTTGTGTGAAAAAGTGTGGAGAATCAAACTATATAGCTATATAGAGAGTTAAAGTTGAGTTTTACTTTAGTTTTGATTGAGTTTCAGGGGTTTTTTTTGTTTGTTTTTTTACTAGAAACCTCTGCAGTGCTAGTGAGTACAGATGTCCTGATCCGATGCAGTGACTAGGGATTGAGTAAATAGATTGGGTATCGGCTTTTGGTTTTGATCTCCTTCAAACTTCTGATTTTTTCAAAAATTACCCTAGACATTATTTCGGTGAGCAAAACAAAATAGAACTTCATTTTAACTGATAAGTCTGGCGACATTACCAGACAGCAGCCAAGTTGGCTTCTAATTCTAACTCTCCATTCCTCCGTAAATAGTGCTACAGTTACATTGTGTACATTTCAACAGCAGAACAGAAAAACTTCAGCTTAGAGTTATCTCAAAGCCTCACTGTAAAGGTGACGCAGCAAACACACGGCACACAGAGCAGCAGTAAAAAAAAAGTTAGTTAATATGTCAGAAGAAGATGATTTAAAGCACTCTTCCATAAAACATTGTAAACTGTTACTGTTGTCTTTCTAAACTACTTCTTTTACAGGGCCTTCACCAGTCTATTCATCCCCCTAAATCCCATAAACTGTCTCTGTTCCCAGTACTGCAATACCTGGCTCTCCACTACCCTGCTGCCCACTGCTATGCTGTCCTGCTCTGGATCTTCACATTGGTTCTTTTCTTGTCTCACTGCATAGCTGTGCATATGACTGTTTACCTGCATGTACTTTCAAATTTCAGCCACATTTGCTTGATGTCACATTTATGGCTTGATGTCACATTTGCCACAGCTCTTAATTCACTAACTGTTTTCCTTTACATTTTTATTCTTGTTGGTCTGTTATTTGTTCTGCTATCTGGTGTCGACAAGAGGAGGATGGGTTCCCCTTTTTAATTTGGTTTAGGTTCCTCTCAAGATTTCTTCCTTTCGATCTCAGGGAGTTCTCCATGTCACTGTTGCCCTTGGCAAACAAGGCTGTAAAGCTGTTTTGTGACAACATTGGTTGTGAAACACGCTATAGAAATAAATCTGAATTGAACTGAATTGAATTAAATGGGACATTCATAATCATTCATAACCATTCATAACTAAGCATATATATTTGCTACGTGATTTTCCTGCATAGTTGTAAAGGAACTGGGAGCTGAAGTTTACTGATCTTTTACTATTGTGTAGTAGCACATCTCACCTAAGACTCAAATCAGATCGGGGCTGAAACACCTTGGTCAGTTTTATAACAAACAAAAAAATATTACACACTGTCTAGACTGACAAAAATGTAATGTATCAAAAGAAGAGACAGTTTTGTTGACATTCTCGTCTCTCTATGTCGTGCTCAGTCACGACAAGCAGAAAGTGAAGCACTTCTAAACTATTACTCATTAAACTGAAAACATGAAAACTGTGTTGCAGTGAATATAAGAGTAGTGCTAGTTCTCGTATTAGTTGATCTCTATGATCTTTGCTCTGGAAAGATTGTGTGGGCAGCAAATTCTTTTGATTATATTTAAGAAGACGCAGTGTTCTCTCCCTGTGAGAGCAGACTTGCATTAAGACTAGGTGAAGACCTAAAAAATACTGACAGACCATGACAATCAGTTTTTCGTTTTCTTACCATTTGACTTGTGGTAGGTATCTTTGGCCATTACCAAAAGCAACATCTGAATAATTCTTTTTGACTGTCAGTGTATCCTGCAGAACGCATTGCAGTAGCACTGTCCAGCAATATAATCTTACAATGAGTACAAGGGAAAGTGTTCAAAAAGGAGACTGTGTAGAAAACAGGAGTGAAGCATTAAACAGGCAATCCCAGAACAAGCTGTGCTAATTTCTTCAATGGGCAGCATATGTGTGCATGAGTGCTTACAGGTCCTGAAAGTAGCAGTGATGCCGGGTCCCACCACAGAGCCAAAAAGTACATAGAGGGAGATCACATACTCTGTGTCATAGACAAGATTTTTCAATACAAACTCCGTGGTGCTGCCGTTCAGAGCCAGCTGCCTGGGACGATCTCTTCCAACAAATTCTACATGGGTACATAAATGCACACACACACACACACACACACAAAACACACATACACTGGGTTATACAAACTATCATCATCACCTTGTTGATACTGTTGCTATTTTTAATATTTCCCTTTCTGGGTACCTCAAATAGGCATGGAACAGAGGGATGAGTTAAGAGGGATAAGGGGGATATGACATGAAAGCAACTTCAAGTATGGGCATAATTATACCCAAATGTAAAGTGATGTGAGGTGATCCTGACTCTCTGGAATCTCTGATCTTTCATCTTGATCAATCCCCTCAAACTCCTCCTCTCTCTCTGAAGCGAGAGGTCCTTATTTAAACTTATTTTTATGCCAGGCCCATATGTGTGAGTCACCGTGTTTCCCCTTCTTTACAGCATGTCCGCAGGTTGCTCATTATGTGTGGAGGCTAAAAGCGCAAACGCTGACAGACGCAAGGGATGCCGGAGCCTTCTTCAAAGCCTCTGTTTTCATTGGGGTTTCAGAGGTGACAACAAAATCATACTGTAGTTTCCCTACTGTGGCATCTGTGAATGCAGCCCCCCACACACACATCTACAAGCTCTTCAGCACGTAGCTTATTGACGAAGACTGAGCCCAGCAACACCTCAACACCAGCATCACATATCAGAGGAAGAAAAAATAATTACCAAAAGAAAGGACAGAAAAGAAAGTTAGGAAGAGAGGAAGAAGAGCAAACCGAGGCTAAATGTAAGTGCATAGTAGAGGTGGGCGCAATAACAGCATGCTGTTATCGTCAGTGATTGCAGTGAATGAGGATGGATTTTCAGAATGAGGCTACATATATAGCCTTCAATATGCAAATTAAATTAAAAAAGAGCAATACTATCAAAAAGTATGATTATAACTGCTTTTTATGTAACATTTCACACACTGTGCTGCACAATCCAAATAAACTATGCTCTTAATGAACATAATCAGTGTTCGGTTTTCTACAAGTACTAACTTGATCCTCAATAAGCATCTCGTGATGTAATCACGATATGATTTTTTTTTTGCATTTCTTCCCATCAAACTGACCCATGGCAAACATCATAATAATATACCATGGATAAGCGTCACATTTAAACCAGTTATAGAGAGCCTATAAAACAACAATGTATTATAGCTGCATAAACTACATAGTAACAGATTCATTTACAACTTACATATACAACAATATATGTATAACGACTAACAACATGACATCACACAGTATGTGTGGTATTTCAGGAAGGATTTGTTTGAGCTCAGTAATGCGGGGATAATTAAAGCTGTAAACTGGCTATGAAATCTCATGGTATGTTCCATGGTATGTTCCCACCTTTGTTCTCACCACACACACTCAGTTCTGAGTGCTGCTTAGGTGCTGCACTGTCCTGTCTATTCATCGTATTTACGACACATATGCACATATGCGCTGTATGTGGTCATGCGTAGTGTTGTGTTGTGTTTTCTGTTGCATCATGGTGCTGGAGGGATGTTCTTTCACTTCATACTTAAACATGGTTTAAACAACAATAAAACCTCTTGAATTAGGACTTGAGATAAGAGGTGTGTATTACCTGCTGTTGGACCCCAGGCCAGCCTGTATCCAGTGGCTCCAGACACAGCGTTCCAGGAGGTTACAGCACTGCTGGTGCTCACAGCAGTGGCCTTCAAGGTCTGCACAGCACTGCTGTCCACTAAGAGAAAATGTAATAGGAAGAAACCCAAAGAAAGACACCCAAGACACAGGTTTCTTTTTGTGTAATCTCACTGTCTTTCTCCATTAGAAATCTATCTAATATTGTAGTGATTGCTTTGTATTCTTAACAAGTGAAGCTATGAAGTTAGTTCTCTTATCTGACTTACATGTCTTTGCCTTGACGGAGGTGATGGGCCCTTCGATGTCCACAAATATAGGGTTGATGGAGATAGTGTACTCTGTTCCATGATGAAGCCCCTGCACCATGTAGAAGTTATAGTTCTCTCCCAGGTTAACACTCTCTACGTGGCCCTCTGGAAAGACACATGAAGAAGCCATAAGCTTTTATGTGCAAGAACATTGATTTTTCCTAAAATCCAAATCCAAATGTGTGTTTTCATTTACATTCCAAAACAATGTAAATACTTACATTAGGGAATACTTAAATTATTCATATCCACAGAATAATAATGAGCTTCTCCCCTTTGCTATGCTAAAGACTATGCTATATCAGTGTTATGCAGATCAGAAAGCTGGTTTATTCTAGAGCAGTAAATCGGGCTATTCTATCTGTCTGGTGTTTGTAACCCAGTACCTGAAGAGGCCCAAGTGATTCGGTACCCTGACGCTCCTCTGACTGAGAGCCAGCGGGCCTGCACTGTGTCCGTAGTGGCATTCTGCACCAGCAGCTGCTGAACAGGGACCAGTTTCACTGCAACACACAGAGGACAACAGTGCTGGACAATTGTGAAACAATCCACATTCAAAAGAATATGAAGAAAAATAAACAATGATAGTTGCAACATTAACTAAAGAGTGATAAGGATTTATGTGAAAAAATGTTACATTGCCACCTAGTGGTGAAATGCCCATTGTGCATATTTAAACTACCATCATCACAGATCATTCCAAGATATTAAACACTAACAGAGAGAAACGAGGTACTCCACCTTCCTCATCCCTTCATATTTGGTATGGCAGGGTAACATACAATACTCTGCCATACCAAATATGAAGGGATGAGGAAGGTGGAGTACCTCGTTTCTCTCTGTTAGTGTTGAATATCTTGGAATGATCTGTGATGATGGTAGTTTAAATATGCTACATCATTACTACAATGTATGACATGTTTGGATGTTTTTCACACTTTTGTTGTCTTATATTATGAATAAATCATCTGAGATCAATAGGATGATTTGCCTATGGGCTGTAATATTTACTTAAGCTACATGCTTTCGATGAGGCAGGATGAATATATGGATGAGGACAGAAATTTCTTACACGTTCTTCCAACAACAGACACAGGTTCACTGGGTCCCTCAGGGTATATGGCATAGATGCTGACTGTGTATGTCTTATCTTCTTCCAAACTGTCAATCACGTGAGAAGAGGCGTCGCCCTGCAGCACCTGCTCGTAGGTGAGCCCGGGTCTGTCAGCTGTGGTTATAAAATAACAGGACTCAGAAACCAGATACATAACAAACACAGTGGCCAAAACCATTAATCAGTTTCCATCATGAATCATGAATACATTATGAACACATAAAATGTTTCTATATATACACTACAGGTCAAAAGTTTTCAAAAGGTCACATTTTTATGTAGTCTACTGGTAGTGTTCATTTGCGTGGTCAAGTCAGCTTTTCGTGTTTTACCATCTTAGGAATGACTTTCTTACTGCAGCTCCAAGGCTCCTCTTCACAGCTGAAACTAAGACTTGGCCCAGCGTTAAGCTTTGCTACAAGGTGTTGTCAGGTGAACCATCTATCGGTTCACCTGAACCGTCTAACTGTCTTTTGATGTTATAGATTTAAATCTCTCAGACCTCTTCAGTTTTCTCTGTTTTCAAAGAACCTATATTTTTATACATTATAATAGCATTCTGAAAGTGCAATGTTGTCTAAATACTGTAGTAGAGAGAGCAGGAACACAGTCCGGGCAGTTCCAACACTGCCTTAATACACACAAAAGCTTTTTTTATTTTATTATATATATATATATTATTTTTATTTTTATTTATTTATTTATTTATTTATTTTTTAAAGCATAGATGTAAGTTACTTTTGTGCCATTTTGTGCCAGACTTTGTACCATTTCAGATCATTTACTGGATATTTTAACACTGGACCAGCTCTCAGTTTTAACTGAGAAGTCTTATAGCTGCAGATTTGACAGGTTGTGTGACCAGTAGTGTGTATATTCATTTTGTGGAATCACCTACAGACGTATAGAGAAATATAGAAAAGGTGCTGCTCACATCTTGGGATGTAGATTTTGTAAGTGTTGACTAGACCAAGTGGAGAAGTCCAGCCCAGACGCAAAGAGAACAGGCCTTCCTCAATTATGCGGAAGTTTGCTACTGGTGGCACAGGAGCTAGATAGAACAAAACAGTCAAGCAGTTTGCATCACTTAACAAAGGGAGGTCTAAATTCTAGACCATTGTGTGAGAACAGAACTGCCCACACTGTCCATCAAACACATGTGAGAAGGTCATACATTTAACCAGTGCATCATACGTTTTTATGTGTGACACTTACTGGTCTCTGTGAGGATAGTTGAGAATTCTCCAATACGTCCAAGGTAAATTGCATAAACAGTGAGTGAATACTCAGTCTTAGGAGTCAACCCTGTTACCCTCGTACTTCCAACATCTCCCTTCAGGTCAACCTGGAACAAATTGGGAAGATTATGAACACACTTATTTATGTGGGGCTGTCAATTAATTGATTTAACTTGGTTAATCGAAAAGAAAAATAATATTAAATTGTCTAATTTTAAGAAGAATTAAATTAAATTTTTTCAGTGAATCTGTAATGATAAGAGGAACGTTTGTTTGATTATTTTGCACATGTAAATCTTGGAAAATGTAGTGTGTTTTTTTTTCATTTTTTAAATAAATATTTTTAAATGTTTTTGACTTTGTTGTCTTCCTAAAGATTTAATATTCTAGTCTATTCATGGATATTTATTGCTAAGTCTTTTCATTGTCTAAAAAAACAAATTTTTGGATTACTGTGGCTCAAAAGTGACAGTGATGCTGAAAAGTAAAAAGTGATGTGTCAGAGAGACAGCACTTAGTAGTGCCTAAAGCAAACTGTCCACAGCATGAATGAATGAATAAATGAAGCTGAAACAGAGGGCCATTTATGATACCAACAGATAAATAAAACCCACCAAAAAATGAAAAATGTTACTAAAACTAAAACATGTGAAAGGGCTGCAGTAGTGCACCATCTCTGAGTTCTGCCCTGCTGGAGTGTGTGTGTGTGTGTCACCTGTCTGTGCTGAGCTGGGAGCAGATGGCCCTTCGGGGACACAGGGGCGATCAGCAGTCTGTAGCCTGTCACGTCTCCGGTGGCCAGACTCCAGGAGAGCTGCAATGAGTTGTAACTCAACTCACTCACCTGCAGGTCTCGAGGGCCTACTACCTTCTCCACCACTGTGAGAGAGAGACAGAAAGAAAGAAAGGGGAAGCAGAACAGAGAACAGTGTGACAATGCATTTGCATCACAGCCAAAGAAGCAATTTCGTTTCACCTCTCATTGATTTCTATGGAGCAGTTATGCAGTAAGGCCTGTGGGAGTAGTGGTGAATTTAAATTGGCAAAGAGAGCAAAGAAGTGAAGAAGTGACTTCTCCCCAACAGTTAGTAAGGAAGCAATTTGTTTTCCTATAATATAGACACAGCATGAGAGACATACACTCTAGTCTATGCCAGGGATCACCAATTCCAGTAGTGGCAGGCAAGTGAAGAACATCTCTTAAAGCAAAGGGAAGCCCCGCAGTAAGTGCGTGTCTGACATGAGCGTGTTCTCTAGTCAGTGTGTATGTGTTCAGTGTCTCACCTGGCGGGCTGTGCTTAACTGGTCGAGGAGGTTCGGATGCAGTGAAACACACTCTGCGGGACAGCTTGGGCAGCAGGTGCTCTAAGAAGGAGGAATCAGGGCTGAGCATCAGGTGCTCCTCAGGAGGCTCACTCACTATCCGCCTCAGCTCCTCTGGATCTGCGTTTCTCACACCTGAGCAATACACCCACAGCATTGACGTCCACATCTATTGAGATCCGTTAATCAATCATCTGACTTGCACATTCAAATTCCCCCTAGCACAGATGATGCATCCATTAAATAGACAGAACAGATGAATGACTGCAGGATTATTCTTTAAGTACAGATAAGTGTGTAAAATAAGGAGGACTGGGGTCAGGGTTGTATATGTCACTGGGAACCTAAATCTGAGTTTCCTTTCTAATGAACTTAATCTGGCTCCTCGTGGCCCCCAGTGTACACAAAGCACAAAGAATGTTTTAAGAACATCTTCCCAAAGTCTAATAAATGTCTACTGTATTTCACTAGTATTGCTCTCCTCTCAATGTAGACTGGATGGTCCTAAAAAAGGTAAAGGTAAAGGTAAAGGTGCACGTATTTGTCAGGGGTCAGGCTTATGTCAGCAAAGCCCTGACTAATCCTAAGACTAATATGGCAACACTCTCTCCTAGAGTCTGGGCACCCTTATGAGCTAAAGTTCAAGCTCAAGCTAAACCTGGCAAGCTAAAGCTTTAGTGCCACAAGTGCCCCATTGTCCCTTCCGTCCGGCGCCCCTTTGAGTTTATATCATTATATCTGTACAAGTAGTTTGCATATAGATGTCTACTCAGGCTACATATGGATGATTGCATTTTTTATTGCTGTTTATTACTTTTAGTACTTTATTTCACTTTACTTTTATTCTTTATTATATTTATTGTTCAGTGTATTTTTCTCTCTTAGTGTAATATTTGTTAATAGTCTGTTTGTTTGTTACATCTCATACTTGTGTTGCTCTCACCAAGTAAAATTCCTTGTATGTATAACATACTTGACGAAACAAAGAGATTCTGATTCTGATTCTGATACTTCGCTTCACGGACGTACAGAGGAGGCACCGTAGCTGGGGAGATCCGCAGCCCTCCACTTACACATTCCTTGCCCTACCAGCATGGTTCGTAGCCTTCCCACCCTGCAAAACTGCGGTGAAGCAGAGAGGGACAACAGGCCATGCAGTGCAGTAGCTTCCGCAGTTGCAGCTCAAGCTTGTATCTATATATGGGCTGGTAATTCAGTCACAGATACCCCAGTAAACCCTAAAGAGATCTGTGAAATCACAACTGCAATGCACAGTAAAAAGCTAAAAAATGCATGTTATCTGCCTAGCAGTACTTTTGTAGTAGTTTTCACTTCCTCACTGAAACAAGCAAAGAATTCATGACTGTATGTATTCTGCATGTTTCAGTAGACAGCACACATGTGTTAATGATTACATAAGGATTTTTTTTTGGTGGAAAGAAAAATAAAATCTTCCTATACCATTTTAAAATAAATTAAAAAAGAACATTTGGGCAATCTCAAACTGTCCAACTGCATGAATGAAATCACAGGCAGACTCGGGCCTTATACCAAATACTGCTTCCTTCAGGTTCTTGTGTGGAAGTAACTGCAGCAAAGTCATCCTGGAAGCATCAGCATCTGATCCACGTCAGCTCTCCACCTTTTCCCTATTCTGTCCTTCTTATCCTCCCCCCTATCAAGTTGCCCTCTTTGAGGAGGAGGTTAATAAGATCTGGCAAACCTTTCTCCTGTCTGCGTTCCAGTCACCACCCTCTTAATTCTCTACATGTGTTTCTCCTCTTTCTACAGATGGTATCTGGTAATCTGTCTTGATAGTTCTTGACCTTTCTTCAGCATTCACCACTCTCAACCGCAAGATCCTCCTGTCCATACTCACAACCCTTGGAATGACTGACTTTACATGGCAGTGGTTGAAGTCCTACCTGGATGGGCCATCTTATCAGATAACATGGAAAGGATTCACTTCAGCTTCATGTGCCTGGTTCTCTATCCTCTTCCTTCATGCTCACTCTCTTGACGATGCAGTATCTTCTCATGGCTTCTCCTACCACTGTTATGCCAATCACACTCAAGCCATTCTTTCCTTCTCATCTTCTGACAACTGGGTTTCTGCTCATATCTCATAGCTGGTTTATCATGGATGGCAGCCCACCTTCTGAATGTGAACCCTGGCCAGACTGACTTAATAGACCCCTTGGTCAGACCCCTTAACACAGCCCTGTTGTCATCTCCATTGAGAACTCAAGAAGTCATTCTAGCTGCTAAAGCATGAGGCCATGGTGTTGCTGTGGAGATGTGTGTAGATGTATGAACTCTGATTCCAGTGTGGAAGTAACTAAGCTGAAAAGTATCTATGGATCTCTTTATACCAGCTAGGGATGTTTTCAGTGAGTACAACGTGTACACACATACTGCTCCTCTATCTACAGATGCTACATAGTGCGTAAATGCATGTAAAAGTGGCTCAGGCTCTGTACCAGAATCCATATCAGCTGGAATTGTCATACTCCATGAGTGTGATACTGAATACCCACACTTGCAGACTATGACAGTAAATGATAGTAGTTAGGTGGACGCGTGGCCCGCTGTGCGCATGTGTCCTAGATGTGCGGAGTTGAGCTGATTTATTCGGGCCTCTCGGGGGCAGATTGATTAGGCAGTCTGTGAGTCAGAGCATGAGGGGAGAGGAGACAAACCTGATGAGAAATGGCTGCAATTAATCGGCCACTAGCTAATGAGCTGTAATTATTCCTGCACTCTGGGCTTCGGGATGGGTTAAGTGTGTGAAAGAGTCAAGGCAGCAAGACCAAGCACATACACTCGCACACAAACCGTCCCAACACTTCCTGATTCGCTGACATTTAATGACCAACACATAAAACGGAACGGGATGAAGCAACATAGAGAGTGTTACTTACCAACCGCAAAGAGAGAGACTCCACTGTCAGCAACAGCTTTAACCGGGCCATCAATTTGATCATCTGATCTGCCATTAGTAATGAGAACCGTGATCTGCAATCACAGCGGGAATACCACGTTGGGGCTCTAGGTCTACAACACTGAATTAACATACTTATCATCACTGTCAGAACAAGCCTCGTATCTCCAAAATTGCAACTTTACAGGAGGGTTTTAATGGAAGTCAAACCTTTTATTCCAAGTAATCTTGGAACTTTCTATTGGTCTGTTTGGCATGAAAGTTTGACACAATTAACAGCTATTGCATTTAAACTAAGGACTAAACATGGTGACACGTGAATTGAGAAAATATTTTTTAGGTTCAATTGAGTAAAAAAGAGGCAAAAGATACATGAAACCACCTCTTCTTCTTTGTAGTAGCTACCTACAGTGATGTTCACACCACTGGAGTCACATTTTAACAGCTAATGTAATACATAATTCACAATCCATACCACGTATAAACGTGCCAGACCAAGAATGATTATTCACCATTATGAAAATCAACCAGTTCGTCAGATGTTCACCTGAATCAATAAAGTTCTTCAGTATGCGCCAACCACTATTATGCACTGGTGTGTGGGTGTGTGTGCGAGTAGGTGTGATCAGATTTGAAATACAAGCCGGTATCTCTGCAGTTCATTACAGCAAACCTCTTCTTTGTCTGCTCTCATTTGCACATCAGGTGCTTCTCTCTGCAGGACCTGCAGCTGTATGCAGTTGGAAATCTTAATGAACTGCTCATTTAGACGCAGTGTGTTCTGACATGAAAGCAGTAGTGACCCGATGTATCTGAATAAGGCCAGATGTGCTGACTGAGGCTTATGGGAGCTCTCTGATAAAAAGAATGCTGTACATAGAGTAATTATGTATGAGGAGCAGTGTGCTTCTTTTGTTAGGGTTAGAATTACTATTCTACACTTCACGTTATTCTGCAAAATTACTGCACAGCCTGACATCAAATCTGAAAGGCTTTTATTTTTCCAAACAAACAGAGTTCCTGATAGTTCTCTAAGTGAGCGAATCCAAATTAAGCATGAGGCTTACTGGGTCCTTTTATTCATTGCCACACCTTTGGAGTGTTGTCCCGGACAATGGACGAGCTGAAGACAGACTCTACAAGGAATTCAAGGGCCAGGCCAGTGCGGCTGCCTCCACCCTCATATGGTAGCTCCTCCACTGCAGTTAACACCTCTTCCAGGTTGGAGTAGTCCGTCAGAGCAATCCGCATCCTGACAACACAGAGCAGACTGATCACATTCACACTTACTTCACTGTATTTGGTTTTCTATCTGTGTGGGAAAATAACATACAAATACAAACTATAGAGCAATAATGCTGCGTCTAAACATAGTACTAACTTTAACCTGATCTTCACATATGGGTACATACTGGACTTTAGGGCTCGACCAATATAAAAATCATCAATATGATACCAATTTTAGGGAATTCAGATAACTACTCATTTAAATTTACATAGTAATTTTGTATTTCACTAGTTTATAGTTTACAGTTATCGGTTCTGCACTGTCACAGTATAAATAATACAATTATTGCAGCTTTGAAAATAACTGTAATTCCGAGGTCTCCTAGGGATTAGTATTATATTAGTTAGGTTAGGTTTGGCCATGTTTAACATTTAATGCCTACCACACAGTGTTCAGATTCACCAGGTTATGCGTAAAACCACTAACTTTCCTTAACATCAAGGCTAATATGCCAATACTGATATTGTTGAGTCTGGAATGAGAATTTGAATTCATTACCAAAAATCACTAAAATGTGAATATATATTTCCACTTTTTACCATCAACACCTAAAAAGATACACTAAATGGACAAAAGTAATGGGACAGGAGCTTTTATGACATCCTATTCTAAATCCATAGGCATTAATATGAAGTTGGTCACCCCTGCAGCTATAACACTTTTCAGAGAAGGATTCCTACAAGATGTTGAAGTGTGTCTGTAGGACGTTTTTTGTCTATGCATCCAGAAGAGCATTTGTAGGGTCAAACACTGATGTCGGACAAAAGGGCACACAAATCCCAGTGATGTTGTGAAAAAACAAAAGTTGGAGATTAATGGTGCAATATTTTAGATTAATTGTAATCCTTCCATTGATAACAGTGGCTTGTCATTATCGAGCTACAGAAGCTCATTATCATTCACCGTTAAGATTCCTACACCTGGTATGGTGTAGTCTTGCACACTGTACCTGGCATGTTGTCTAGTTCCTCAGAAAGCTTCTTAAGAATGCTGGATACATTTTCCTCATTAGTCACAGTAAGGGATTTCTGAACAACAAAGTGGCCGAGACTGAGAATTTTCTCAAACAACTAGGAAATGGCTTGGGGGCCTGTTCCCCTCTGAAAGTTCCTTGGTTGAGCTCTGCATGAGAAAAGCAAAACTCGAACACAAAGAACATTTTAATGCTCTGAATTGTTTATTTTGTAACTGCTTGAACAAAATGAGAAAGCCCCTCCTTCTCTGTATTTTAACCTGGTGCAAAAATTGCATCTTGGAAATGAGGCATTTGAAAGCTGCCTTTAAGAACCACGGGATATGTCCTAAAAATGTAGTGTAAATAAAAGACAGTGCTGTATGTAGAATATATATGAGGAGCACTTTCTTTTGTTAAGGTTAGGTCTGTATGAAGTTATTCTCTTTTTTAGTATTCCACATCACAATTCCATCTATTTTCTCAAATGCAGCAGACTGGGAACATCTCAGAGAAAACAAGGACGAGTCTGAGGTCAAGTGCTGTGACAGGCAGTAATTCTCAGACACAGGCTTTAGACACAGCAGTCCTAGGATAAAGCCAGCAATAAACTAATTAGGAGCCTGAACCACTGTGTGACCCATCATTGTATTCTAATCTCCTGTACCTGGGGACATCTCCGTAGACAGTAACACCGAAGCGGACTCCCTCGGGTCCAATCACACTGTTCTGGAAGGACCTAATAATTTCAGCGATGAACTCTTTAATCTGCTGGAAGCTGGAAGGACCCACTGACCAGGACTCGTCCACCAAGAACACAATTTCTGCTGGCATGGCTGTGCGGCACTCTGAAAGTACAGAAACACATTCATGTGTCAGTATATTCATTAAAAAAGAGAAAGCCTTGAGTCCCTGATATTCTCTGCATTACATCAGAATCTACTGCAGTGAAATAGTTAGATTAGATTGGTGAATTATGGTTGGATCCCAAGTCTGCAGGATAATAGGTCTCCAAGAGCATGGTTAAAGACCACCGATTTACAGTGAAGTGTTGATGCCTGACTTTCTGTGTGAGAATAGCTGATGGGTGTCTGAAAAATTTTCCCACAATCATCTCCATTTTAGTTGTTTTTGTTTTCAACTTTTTGACATAATGTGAATCTGACAGTCATTCTTAACATTATTACACAATTTCCTAACAAATGGATCAATAGAAATGCTCCAAAATGATTTGTATTTAAAACTAAATCCATGAACTTTGGCAATGCTTTCGGCTGGATAGCCACGATATACTGTGTTTCACCATAATGAACATACTTTCATACAATACATAACATTGATTTGATTAGTACCCACAGGACTCTATATACAAACTCTAAACAGATTCAATGAACTAAGTGATAATATCTGTAATTATCACTAGATGGCAGTATGGCATCAAGAAAATAAATATGAGCCTCCTAAATATGATCTGCACAGCTGCCTGGTGGTCAAATCATGCTAGTTAAACTGCAGCCCATTTGTAATAGATGTTATGTACAAGTACTGACATTGGAGGCCTTTGCCTCAGATACAGATGCCTTGTGATCTGCTTTTGATTGCAGTACATCTAACAGGGCATAAGACAACAGTAGACACATTATGCAGCACAAGCTCTGTGAACAAGACACCCCTAGTATGTAGACTTGCAGAAAGGCAGTTAAATCTATGTTGTAGCTTTCCATATATTTTACAATAGCTTTTTATGTTTATATAATATAGAGAAGAAAATTAGCAAATGTCTACAACATGACAACTTGATGTTTCAAATACTGCAGCCTATCCGTTCTCAAGAATTTATTGGTTATTACAAATGCGTACTTTGTCATCATCTCTGCACATTAAACACCCTATAAACACTCTATACACACTGGCCAATTTGTCTGATACACCTACAACATATATGGTATTCTGAAATTTCCCCTTTCTGATTTTCTCTATCTCTGTCTCCATATTGAAGAAAACTCCTTTGGATCTTTACACAAAACATACTCCCCTTAAACCTAAGGCTGTTTCATGTTGCATGCATTTTAACAATACCTGCAACCAGTATTTACTTCCATTTCCTATTAGCTTTTCATATTGTAGAGGAAGCATCAACTACCTGTTTAGGGTCACACTACAACATCGCTACTGGTTTTAAGTCAAGACTTTGACTGTGCAAGTGAGCATTCAGACTGTCGCTCAGTGGTGCATTATCGTCTTGCTGCATAACCCAACTATGTTTAAGCTTCAGCTTATTGACAGATGAACAGACATTCTATGTATGCATTCTGTGATACAGAGCAGAATGATTGGTTCCTTCAATAATATCATGTTGCTCAGGTCCTGAGGCATAAGACTATATGTACCACTATTCCCATTATGATTGAATTGATTATAAAATGCAGTGTTAGTGTGAAGCCAGATATAAAGTTACACTACAGACTGTCCGGTCCATAGAACACAATTGTCAATGCCTAATTTTCCCATTAATTATCCATTATCCCATTAGACTTATTTTATTTTTATTTTTTTGCAAATGTAAGGGTAGCATTTATGTTTATTTTCATTAGCTGTGTTGCTGTTCCCTTGAGGAAATGTTGGTAGGCCAACATTCTCTCCTGGGAAGATTTACTAAAGTTTCTAAAATTCAGAATTTGCTCACAGTGGTTTGGCAATGCCCTAGTGTCCTTAGAAACGGTTTTGTAAATGTTTCCATTTTTGTTCCTGTGCTTGAAACTCAGCATAAGCTAGCACTTAGTGTGATATGGTGTGAATGATCTCAAAACTGCAAAGTAACGTTTACACTTTGTCCCTTTATGTGTCTAGTATCTAGATGATGTTTTGATTGTACTGGGAGAAGCTTTGTTTGTTGAATGCATCTTGGAGAGACAGACATGTTTACACTGCTATAACATGTGGATCAAATGCGTCTCAGACCCCTACCTGAAGTGGTTTAAGTGATGGGATTTGTATCTGGTTTAAATGAGTCTTGTGCGTGTTTACACCTGCATGTTTATGTGGTTTGGCCTTATCCAGATATAATCCTGATAATAAACTTGGTGCAAATGTGGTCTCAGTGTCTAGGCATGAAATGAACAAAGGTCCAAAGAACAAAGGATATAATATGAGAACAAAAGTTACAATATATGAAGGAGAAAGGCAAATATTTGCAGTACTGCTATACCCCCACCTTCCCCACCTTTGAAAAACAAAATTCCAAAATCAATGGAAAACATCCCCAAACCATCACACCAACACCACCACACTACAACTAGCTTCACAAGTTTGATGTCAGATATAACAGGGCCCATGTCAGCCAAAAGCTCAGTGATACAGAGCAGGACGAATGGTTCCTTTAATATTAATATGATGCATTAGACTTTTCCTACACCATCCTACTATCGCCATTATGATTGTACTGATTGTAAAATTCTGTATTTGTGTGAAGCCAGATAGGTACACATTTACATTTATGGCATTTAGCTGATGCTCCTACCCAGAGTGACTTACAAGGTTACTGGTATTACAGAGGTGAGCCAATGTAGTGTTAGGAGTCTGGCCCAAGGACTCTTATTGGTGTAGTGCAGCCCAGTCACCCAGACCAGGAATCAAACCCTGGTCTCCCACATGGTGTTGTAACTCAGTGGCAGGTAGTGGTGTTATCTGTTGCACCACACCAACCACACACATCATACTGGCTGGTCCATAGATTAATTAATCTTCCTATTAATTATTATTTGTCAATGACCAATTTTCTTGCTAGTAATGCCTAAGCTAGTATTCATTCACATATGGTTTAAACATCTCAAAACTGACAAGGAACTGAGTGTCTGGGCAACTACTTTGAATGGCCCAAAGAACAAAGAGACCTATGAGAGAACAATGAGAGCAATGTATGTATCTCTGCTAACGGGAGCTGTTCTGGTCAACAGTTTGAGATTATTGACAACAATAGCAGACACTGAAAAGTCAAGCTAGACAAGACTGGAAAGGTTTTATACTTTTTACGCCCCCATTAAAAGGGAGGAGGGAGAAAGGCATATTTACAATACTGCTACACCCCCACCTTTCCCACAGCATAAATCCTCATTTCCACAGCTTTTGAAGTGTACAGTACATTAAACACGCTATTGTCTATTTTTCTGGAGGAGACGTAACACATCTATTCTCAACTTTGACATTTACAATAGGTAAGCAATTGCCAAAGACATTATTTCTCAGGCTCAGTAAATTCTGCTGATGTAATATCTGTGCAGCACTTTTGTGGAGAAAGGAAACTTCAAGAGACATTAATTTGAAGTCTGTGCTCTGGTGTGTAAAAACCTACTCAAAATGTACTGAATATGATGATCTACTGAACACACATTTGCTGCAGGCAACGTTGTTGACCCAGACATGTCCTCTGGACGAGCTAAGGACAAATGAAGTGGAAAAACTGATCGAGCACACAGATGTTCTCTATCTCTGACTGTCTATCTGTCTGTCTGTCTGTCTGAGCATACAGGTGAGAAGCATATGCACAGTAACATGACTAGACAATATGAACCTAGGGCCTACACTCTAAAAAAATATATATATCACTTTTAGCAAAAATAGTTCAAAGTACAAAGGAGTTTTAACAATAGCAGAAAGCTCTTTGTAAAATGTTATTTGAGGGTGGGTGGCTGCAGGATATACGTGGTGATAATTAGTTACTATTGTAATTCATTCTGTCATACTGCATATGATCTGAAATTGTTCAAAAAAAGATAGATAGATAGATAGATAGATAGATAGATAGATAGATAGATAGATAGATAGATAGATAGAAAAATATGTAGATAGATGACAATGTAAAGAATCATTTGAAGGTATAAATGGTTCTTTGGGTTGTCATTATCCACTGTGTTTTCAGGGTAGAGAAAAAAGAAAATTCATTTATTAATATCACTCTGTATCACTCCGTATGGCTGCCACAGATCCTATTCTTGCCCTGAGTTTCCATGATATGTGAGCCATAGCACTGACCTTAACTGAGGCAAAAGAGGCCTGCAGCTCTTTAGATGATACTCTTGGGTTTTTTGTCACTTCCTGAATTCTATGCCCTGCTCTTGTAGAGATTTGGGAGGGTGTCAGGGAAGACTGATTACTTTTTCTCCATTTGAACAGCAAGGCTCTGATAGTGGCTTGGTAGCTGAATTTGACAATCTGTGTGCTGCCAGTTTCACTCTGATTTAAAAGACCCAAAGTAATATTTAGATTGGACAGGATTGGCCCAAATCTAGGTTGGACTTTATTTGAAGCACTTTCAATTATCACTGATCCAAATTACCATTTCAATTTGGTTGTATTTTCTAGGATAGGGGCACCAAAGACAAAAGTGAAAAAAGTGTTTTGGCAATTTTTCTCCCATACTTATACTTATATATATATATATATATATATATATATATATATATATATATATATATATATATATATATAGACCCAAATAATTAGCTCTAATCTCACATTCTTAAGTCGCAGGTACCATTTCTCACAGTTTTAATGACCCCTTGTTCCCCTCCAAAGCAACCCTGAATGAATTTGACTACTAATAATCCTACAGCTGCCACTCCAGATTTCACTGATTAAGCCCACTCTCACTCTCAAAGTCAGTCCAGGTGTTCATTAAATTAGAGCATGCTGACCAGTATCCATATCAAATCAATAAGAGACCTCCTGCGACCTGAGCAATACACTCTCGAGGACATGTAAAAGGTAAGTAGCAAGACTTGTTCCGTTTACTAAATACAATCAGTATTCAGGCAATTGTAAAATCCATAATAATTCAACAATATTCAACAATATTCACATAGCTAATCTAATTGTGCTTATGACCTTTATACCTGGAAAAGTGTATTTCCTGAAACAAATGCAAAATGGTTGTGCAGCTAAAATGCATTTCATTTCCAGGCAGTAGCTAGGCTGTTGCTAAGTGGTTCATATGGTATTCCAGGTGGTCTCCATGGTGTTGCTAGCTAGTTCCTATGGTCTTGTTAAGTAGTTGCTGTAGTTTCTCAGGTGGTTGCTGTGGTGTTGCTAGGTGATTGCTATGATGTTGTTAAGTAGATGCTGTAGTATCGCAGGTGGTTCCTGTGGTTTTGCTAGGTGGTTGCTCAGTGGTTTTGATGGTATCCAAGGTGGTTGCTATGGTGTTGCTAAGTAGTTACTAGGTGGTTGCTAGGGTTTTCTAAGTAGTTGCTATAGTGATGCTAAGTGGTTTCCATGGTATCCCAAGTGGTTGCTATGATGTTGCTAAGAAGTTGCTATGGTATCCACACTGGTACCTATAGTATTGCTAAGTGGATGCTAGAAGGGTGCTACAGAGTGGCAAGGTGATTGCACTGGTATCTCAGGCAGTTTTAATGATGTTTCTTAAAGGGTTGCTTAGGTGTTGCTACATGGTTGCTAGGCAGTTGATATAGTATTTCAGGTGGTTGTTCAGGCTTTGCCAAGAGGCTGATGTTGTACTTAATTTTGCTGTTACGAGTGTATTTGTATTTGCTTTAATGAATGTCATTGCATGAAATTGTTGTAGTGTTAATGCAGTAACAGGTACACATTTAAGCATGGCAAAGGTCTGATGGAAATATTCAGAAACATTAGAGATGGAATTGCAGTGCTTGTCTATAGACATGTAAAAGCACTTGTGTTCCTGTGTAATTTAATGTTGTGCGAGCAAATAGCACAACAATTCACACAGCAATCAAAATCTGTGGTAAACACTGCTGTGTAAAAAATAACTAGGACTAGGACCTCATAAGCAAGTAATACAGTGGTAGTACTAAAGAATGTTACTACTGTAGTATTAATAACCAAACTCAACTCAAATCAAAAGAAGACAAAAAACAAACAAAATAATTAAAAAAACAACCTTCTCATCTCAAATCCACCCCATCCCTAGTTGGGACTGGACCAACCTGGAACTCACTATAAAAGACTAAGACTATAAAACTGTAAAAGTTGGCAGCCCTGATATATTACTAAAAAACACTATATAATCAGACTCACTGTAATGTGAAAACATTTTTACAGCACTTTGTGAAAAAAAACCCACTTTAAGGGTGTAGAAGAATCAGTTTTGGATACATAAAGACTTTAATGATAATGGATTCAATTACTGTGGGTTTCTGATAATAGAGTGAGCAAGTGTAAGGACCCTTTTTGAAAGAACTTTCAAAGAACGTAAAGGGGCCTAGACCCTAGTCCAGGCAGCTTTAATGATGTTTTTTTAAAGGGTGCTAAGGTGTTGCTAGACTCTGAATCCAGCAATCTTCACACAAAGTTCATATCTCTGTGGAACCTGCAGTCATTTCTTACACTCATATTCACATCTATCCAGTGTCTTTTGTAAATAATGTCATTTGTAATAATTCTATATCAAACCTGTACTATTTAAACTGCGTTGAACCAGTGCAATACTGTAAATGGAGAGTCTGTATAGTATGTGTATAGTGTGTATAATGTAAGTGTATAGTGTGTATAGTGTATATAATGCATAGTGTAAGTCAGTGTGTAAATACTCAGTATTTCTATTTTGTAAATATCTATGTTCTTTTTTACTACAGTGAGGGACAATGGAGCTGGAGTCGGGTTTACTATTTGAGATACACTACATGGACAAAAGTATTGGGACACTGCTTGTTCATTGTTTCTTTTGGGAACAAGGGTATTAAAAAAAAGAGCGCATCCTGCTTTTGTTGTAGTAACTGTCTCCACTGTCCAGGGAAGGCTTTCTACTAGATTTTGGAGCATCACTGTTGGCGAGGTCAGGATCTTGGATGATCACCACCCCACCTAATCCCCAACCCCCAAAGTATTTTACTACCGTGAGGGGCAATGCACCTAAGTTTTTCACTCACCGTTACGCCTGTGTAATGTAATGAGACAATAAAAGTGATTGATTTGATTTAGACCCATATATCTAAGCCAAGAAGCATCCAACTTATAATCGGTTCCGTCTGTCCATTCACACATCCTCCATCAGCACAATCCAGAGACAGACACATTGTTTATATAACCTGAGCCAGTGATGAAAACAAAAACAGCACAAGAACACCTCTGCTGCCTCTATCCCTATATCCGTTTGTCTGACGACCCCTCGCACTCTTGAGTGCAGGCAGATTTCGGGGATTAGCACTGACACCTGCGCCTGTGAGGGGCGACAGCAGAATAATACAGAGGTGAAGGCTGAAGACAGACTAGTCATCCTACATAACACAACAAACAGATCACCTGTCTCCTCAGCTCAGCATCACTGCCACAGCAACAACACTGAAATGTAAAGTTTTTAAAGCCCTCGAAATTTACAGTGACACGCACAATTCAGTGCACTGAGCTGGAGTCAGGTTTACTATTTGAGACACACTACATGGACAAAAGTATTGGGACACCTGCTTGTTCATCGTTTCTTCTGAAATCAAGGGTATTTAAAAAAAGAGCTTACTCTTTTTTTTATAGTAACTGTCTCCACTGTCCAGGGAAGGCTTTCTACTAGATTTTGGAGTATCGCTGTGAGGATTTGAATGCATTCAGCAACAAAAGTGTCAGTGAGGTCAGGGTATTGGATGATGACCACCCCACCTCTTCCCCAACTTCCCAGGTTATCCCAAAAGTACTGGATGGAGCACCATCATTCCAGAGAACACAGTTCCACTGCTCTGCAGGTCAAGGCTGGGAAGGGGGGCTTTATACATAGGGGTCATTAGGCATGGTGCCAATAGGTTCATGTTTATCTGCTCCAAAGAGTTCTATTCTCTTGATAATACTTCTCTACAGGGACTCGATGAACTGTGTGTGTGAGTGTGTGTGTGTGCATTTGTACACCTGTGTCAGCAATGAGTGCAAAAGTAGCTGAATGTGTTCATTAGAAGGGTCGTCCACAAACATTTGGACATATAGTGTAACTTGAGTTTAATGAAGTGAGATTTTTATACACATGGCTTTACCATCTAAAAGTTGAAAGTAACTGAATACAGCACTGCTTTTTGTATCTGGGTACATGAGGAAAAGAAGTTAAAGTGCACATATCCCTGAACTGTCCTAAAGGGAACTGTTAACAGGTGCCAGTGCCAAGCATGACATCATTGGTAACAATAGCAGACACAGGAGAGTACTCAGAAGGCACTGTGACATTTACTGTTCAGTGCATTAAACGTGCTATCAGAGACAACTGGAGTTGAATCGACTGGGATTTTGCCTTTTGTTAAAATACATAAATAAATAAATAAAATAAATAAGTAACAACATCCAAATACAATGTTGTGTAGTTAAAACCGACTATTTAGTTATTTAACTTCCAGTTAAAATGATTTGAAAGACATTTTCTGAGGATAACATATATATGATATAGACGATATATAAGATATTTTACTTACACATGTAAAAAGGAAAGCCAAAGCAATAATGAAGCTCAAAAAGTGATTAAAACATACAGAGAAAATTCTGGACAGTCTGGACTACAGGTTGGGTCCATGGATTTAAGCTGTTTGTGCCAAATTCTGAATGCCTCAGCAAACATCTAGATTAAAATTATTATTTTTACAAGTATACTTTTAGTTAAAAACTGAATGTTAGTTACATTTAATAGACTTTTGTACATTTTTGCTTAGCGTAACACCAAAAATCTATCACTGTAAGAAGTCGACTGAACACTGTGGGTCTGAAAGGATGTGGAGCTGATCGAGAAGGCCTTACTGAGAAAAGGAAACAGATATTGATATATTAAACTGCTAAAGCTTCTCAGAACTAACTAAGGACTAACTATGCTGGAGTCGAGACCTCTGCATTATTAAATGTGTTTGGGATGGTGAGAAGCAGAACATGCTTCTATGAAAGAAATGACTGAAAATCGTAATAAAGGAAAAGACTGGAATTACTAAATACTGAAAAGGTATATAGTTGCTGTCTGACTTTTAAAATATATCTAATATATATCATATATATTATATGACAGCAACTATATACTTTTTCCGTATTTAGTAAGTTAACTATTAGTAACACTTCATTTATTCTTATTCAACTTGTACTTGGCAGATTTGGCGGAAAATGCAATAAATGAAGGGTCTCTGACTTTTGCACAGCACTGTACAGTAAGTCTAGGGGGTAAAAAAAATCCTTCAGTCCATATGCTAGGGATTTATACACGAATCGAGACAACATGGAATGGCCTACACTGAATGTCTGTGGAAAAGTCCAGCTTTTAAAGTGGGAACAGCTATAAATGTCAGTTCAGAGAAATGAATCAAACATAGCCAGTTCCTAAAATGAAGATCAAGCCTAGTCCAAGAAAATCCACCACTGTCAGTAGAGATTTTACAATGAAATTCTTCTCTTCATCTCTGGCCTTAACCGCTTCCGTAAGAGTGCATTCTTTTTCTGTAAATTATTCTGTCAATCACTGCAAACTTTAAGAAGCTTTCATTTAGATGATGTGTAAAATTACCTCGCTTCAGGGCCCAATGAGCATTAGTCATGGCTTCTTTCCATCTTTCCTCACCAATGCCACAAAGTCTACTTTTTAACAAACGCAAATGACATACATGTGCAAACGTGCACACGTACTCACACACAGGTCCTGCAAAAGCAGGCACCTACTTCAAAGTGTCTATAAGCCCCGTCAAAGACAAGGTGTGCACGTTTGGTCTGCACACATTCTGCCTTGTCAGACTGACACTAGGCAGTAGGAGTCTACATGATTTACAGTAGGGGATGAATTCTGCTGGAAGGCATACAGATGCCCATGTGAAAGAATGTGCTGAGTGTAAAAGGCAGAGTTTCTTTCCGGCACTTACTGTACAGCTCAGGTGCGCAGCCAGATGAACATATGGACAGCATTTAGTGGGTCAATTCTTATTTAAGACTTTCTTTTATAAAGACTCCATCGGCTGACTTTCAAAGGTTTGGAGTTCTAAATAGTTAACTCATGTAGATACTCGGCCACAGTTCATTTAATGCTGGATAAATTTTACTGCATTTATACCACCTGAAAAAAGGCTTTCAATAAAAATGTGCTGTCCTTGAGCCATTGTCTTTGAAATAAATGTGGTCGGGGTGTTCAGTAAACACAAGAGCTTGGGCAATATGAGCCTGCAGCTCATACCTTCAGCTTGTGAAGACACATTCTGATAGGAGAAAGGAAGGGACAGGAGCAAGATCCACACATAGCAATGATCCATGCTTGCTCTCTCACTCCTCTCCTCTCCTCTCCTCCCTTTCTTATCTCTCCTCTAGCAGCTCCTCTTTTCTGGCCTGATATCCTGTGACGGGGCTCAGCTTCGCTTTATTCAGCTGTGACTCTTGTGCTCCTTTATCTGACAAAGAGAAAGAGAGAGAGAGAGAGGGGGGGGGGGGGAAAGACGGAGAAAGAGAGAGAGAGGTAGATCAATATCACAATACTACATGCATTTAAATGAAGTTTTCAATCTAGTCTGAAACTTCTTTATTGTAACCTCAGTCAATTACGCAGTATTTTTACTGTGCACATTTAGCATGGCACAGCCCTCCTGTTGAACACCGGTCAAGATAGCAACACAGCTTTGAAGAGGTACAATACATTCAACAGCATATAGAGATACAGGGGAACTCATTAGCATGGAATAACACACGAAATAATTGCAGTTGTGAACCTAAGTAATGAAGAACACACCTGTGATAGCATCCCAAATAACATGCCCATGTTGTCCATGGGTTCCATGTTGGCCCCGCAATATGGATGCCCTCCAGGGTCAGTGATTGCACCTGGTGGGGTTAAAAATGGTCTTATCTGGGTTGTACCCTGCACATGGAGCCTAGATGGGACCCATGTAAGATTAGGGTGGGTAGTAATGATGGGGCCTATTTGAAAAGGCCAATTGTGTCCCAGTAAAAACACATGTACAAACCCTCTCAGAGCACATGTCCACCTAGAGCCCACCTAGAACCCACGTTCCACCCATGCGAGTCCCACATGAGCATGTTGGCTGGGATGAGATGAGAACAAGCCAGCAACTTTATATTTCTTTTTATTCTAGGACACCATGCCAGCTTGTTGGGTTGTCTCAGTACAGGAAACCGAATATTATCAGAATATTTTCAGAGGCAAATGTGACAGTGATGGATCTATTGATGTGCATTTAATCAGGGCCTACGAGAAAATGCAATGTGGAGAATGAAATGCTATTACTGAGATAAAATACATCAGCACTTGTAGGATGTATACAAGATACAGATACAGTAAAAAAAAAAGGACTGATACAGATCTGCTTTTCTAGTCCAAATAAAGCCTCTTATGTGCAGGCTAAATCTTAGATTCTGGACATACTATTTGACAGCCTTAGTGCTTACTCCAGCACAGAATCTTAGTTATAAAGATATTGAATGGCTGACAAATAATAAGAGCGTATGAGTTCCAGTATCAAACAAATGAAAAAATCAAACCATTTCACATATCTCTCATTTTACCTTTCATGGAAACCACTATTACGAATACACTTTACTGCAATGCATTTTATTCATCTGTGGTAGTGAGCACATGATATTGGGTGAGCACCATCGACAATTTTCTGCCAGTCCAGGGAATTGAATTAGCAACCTTACCATCCCAAACGTGTTTCTTTCAGGTAACAGGCAGAGATACTGAACACTATGCTAACAAGGAACAATTAAAAATATAAAAATTATTAGTTTGTCTGTCAATTTTTTCTGTTTTTCTTCCACTGCTAAATAATCCCACCCGTTAATGATGTCCCCTAGCAGTGGCAATACTCCCAACACTAGGAAACCATGCCTCCTCCGACACATGCAAATCCAACCACCGCCTCTTTTCCAACTGCTGCCGCTACGGCATCGGCGGGCAGCTGAAACGCTCAGAGGTAAGCGTCAGGTCCCTAGCTTCTCCACACCAGCTAACAGACGCTTGTGCCAGCCAACATCGCTCAAGATGAGGGGAGAGAGCACAGCCAATTGTGCTCCCACAAAAAAAAGGAGCTGGGTTAACCTTTGCAAATAACTGGGTGTCATTAAACAAAGCAAAAATGGCAACAGCTAAGGGGAGATGGTAACTATCACTCCTACTAATTGATCATAAGAGGTATAAATCTCTGGTATAAATAACCAGCCACTTCATATTAATGTTATTTATATGCATAATATGAAATACATTTTTGGTCGATCTACTCAGGAACAGACATTGTATGGACAAATGGACACCTTTTAATCATTGATTTCAGGTGTTTCATTTAGGCTCATTGCCACAAGTTTATAGAATCCAGCACCTAGCCATGCTGGCTATCTTTACAAACATTAGTGAAAGAACAGGTGGTTCTTAAGAGCTCACTGAATTCCAGTGTGGTACTGTAATAGGATGCCATTTTTGCAGCAAGTCAATTGGTGACATTTCTTCCCTCCTAGATATTCCACCATTAACTGTGAGTGGTATTATTAAAGATGTGGACGCGTTTAAGACCCACAGCAACCACAGAGTGGCCGACCACGTAAAGTTACAGAGAAGAATTGTCGAGTGCTGGGAGTTCTGCTGTTAGAGCTGCAGAGAGGTGACCAACTCCATATTATTGTCTATGGATTTAGAATGTGACATATTATTGCCTGTGGGTGTCCCAATACTTTTGGCCACATCAAAAGGGAAAACACCAGATTACTTTATTCTGTATTAAACTTAAGACATCCAATTTATATACATTTACATTTGGTCAATCTGCTATGCTAGGCTACAAGCTAATGCTACAAGCTAATGTAAAGCTGTTACCAATTCTTCTCTTCAGCATCTGATCCCTCAAAAATAAACTACCTCAGCTCACTACCAAACTGGAGCTAACATAGAACAAATCAAAAGGGCTGGCTAAACACCCGATATGGATATAAAACTTTTACTTTTGGTCGACCTACTCAGTAATATACTGTACATGTCAAACTTCACACCTGCTCACGAGAACCCACACATCTGGGAGTGTATCAGGTAAAATGAGGAAGTGATACGATCTGACTGTTTCTGTTTCTCCTGCCTTGAAGGCAGACACTTCAAGAATTTTATGATGATGGGTTATGGGCCTGTAGGCCATATGCTAATCACACTTACTGACTTTAGATTCTGTAGACACAGAGGCTGTCTGTCATCATGCCAACACCATGGTCATAAGATGTCCCACCACAGCAAAGAGAAAACCACTGTAGATTAAACAATGATGCACATTTATCTAACACAAAGTACATACGCAAGTGGAAATAGCTGGCTGCAAACCCTTCCTTGGCTGGTTTATGGCAGCAAACGTCAACCTGTATTTATCTTGGAGAAGTTCAATCATGGAAGTTCGGTACATAGAAATCACACAGACATGTTGTGAACCCTAAACACTGTTGGATCCAGCACAACCAAAACAGGCCTGTAAAACGGGCCAATACCATTTTACATTTTAGCTACATGCCCAAAATTTGCATACACCCATCCCGCTATCACAAGCCTTGCTAGCCCTAGTCAAACCAGATCAAATGGGTAAATGTGACAGCCACCTCCAGAGAATATGATGTTGCTGATGCTGGAGAGTAGCATGTCATCATCAGGATAGTTATGGGAATACAGGTTGGTATGTGAACCAGGCTTTGTGAACGCGGCTTTTTCTGTGCCAGTGTCCGCAGAAGGGAGCCAACCGATATGTGATGAAGCAAATAGACGCATTATGCTAGCCGACCAACGTTTTACAATGTCTTTTCACTAAAGTCTAAAGTCTGTTCCCTCAAAAACAAACTGGAGTACCTCAGCTGACTACCAAAGTGCAGCTTAATACATCTGAAAGAAAATTATTCATTTATTATTTTTTATGCCTTGAATCCAGTTACACTATCCACACTCTCCAACGAGACTACTAAATATTTTTTAAATAGTTACTGTAGTGCTGTAAATCTGTTTAGATATTAAATATCCACCCCATTTACAAATATTCATTTGACTAGTATCTGGATGTATCCTGATAAGATTTTAGCCACATCCATTTACACTTGTTAGTCAAATGCTTCTCCAGTTCGTTGTGCGGGCTCATTGCACGGCAATTATTACTGGTGTTTGGGTTGTACTGGTTGTTGAATACATCTTGAAGAGATGAACACATTTACACTGCTATGACATGTGACTGAAATGCATCTCGAACCACCCCCGAAGTGGTTTGAGTGATATTTGTGTCTAAAAGTCAAAAAGCAACTTAAGATGCTCAATAAATGCATTCTTTAGCACCCTTGAAATGAGAAAAATCACAGTTGAGGAGCATTTTCTTTGTTTTGAGTGTTTTGAGCTCTAGTGGAATGCAGTATTGGTCTAGTAAATAATTTGTCTGGAAAGTAACCCAGGTATACATGGAAGACCAGTAGTAGAATGAAAATATTGAAAAGTTGTTGGCTACTTAGTTATAGAAAGATCAAGCTCTACTTAAAATAGTACAAGTACAATCAGCTGGATCCCATCTTTTATCTTTTAGTACAATGACATTAGAATATAAACCATGTTGTGCAGAATATCATCTCTGTGTATTAAAAGAAACACTAAAAGGACTATGATTACTGGATTGGACTGCCTTAAAACACAACTCTTGTTTTTGACTCTGTCTCAGCCTTCCGTGTAACACATACAAAGTTAATTGAAAGATTTTTCTTCCATTTAGTGGCTTCCAGCTCGCAGATGGAGCAGAAAGCTGCTGTGTCTGATTAAAGCCCTAATCAGGAGGAATTGCAAGAAGGCCAGTAGGCTACTGGTAGTGAACCAACACAGTGTCTCAAAACAAAGAGACAAGACTGTAGCTTTTTAACTATACTAACCCCTGTACATGCACCATACCATTCATTAGTAAACTCAGAGTCAGATCTGTGGAAGCAGACGTGCATTTCTGCCACTTTCTGACTGGAGCTTTATTAGCAGGAGAGATATAGTATATTTTTTGTCGCCCCTATTCACTGGTTTCCAGAGAGCAGATGGTGCAGAAAGTTGCCATGGCTTTCAGTGGCAGAGCTACGGGGCTCGGCGCCCACATGCCAGTGCAAGTCAGTCCTGCCCCTGCATGTAAATCCATACAGTTCTCATACAGAATAGGACTGATGATCCGATCCTCCGCTTTGGAAAGGCATGGCTCTGGCGTCTACCAGAATGATCGACATGCAAGCAACTAAATATGGTTGGTATAACCCCAAGCAGCAAGCTGGAAAACGCAATCGCCCGAGCGCAGGCCGGCCTCTGGTCTGTAGGAGAGTGTGCTGCGGGTTTGTGCATGAGGGCTTTGAGGGGATTAAAAAGAGGAGAGTCGGCCCAAGTCCCCATGTCTGCCCTTCTCTCTCTCTATTCCTCCGTCTGTATCCTACAAGTCGCTCTGCATGTCAGCTATTTCTACATAATGGCATTTTTCTACTTCATAAAGGATTATCCCTGTAGGTGTGAAATTGGTTGTTGAACTCACACTCACACATAGACGCTACTTAGACACGTGGGAGCCTGCATTCATGCACACACACACACACACACACACACACACACTCCTACACGTACATATACACACAGAACCCTAAGATAAGGCTACTGTCATTAAATGTGTTTGAAATTGCACAAGATGCCACAATAATACAACCTAGCAAATATGTTTTTACATGACATTTCAGGCACTATAGGCACATAAACACACTGTCAAAAGGCCTTTTCTCTTTCTGACAATGCACACTATTAAGCCTAATGTTCGTGGTTCAGCAAAAGCAACGCAAGGCACTCTGCCAAAGTGATAAAATACACTTTCTTTATGCAGCTAGGCCAAAAGCCTGACTGATGTACTGAGCGCCTGTTCCAAAAAAAGGTTTGGGAACAGAGTGAACGCTCTCAGATTGAAGACATCACTGGCTTTGAGTGGCTGTGTTCAGCGTAACACTTGTACTGCATTAGCATGGATATTCCAGCTGCAAGCTCTGGCAGTAAATTGAATGGAACACCATGTACCAAGATGAACAGTCTCTGAATTTGTTTTGCAATTATTTTATCACAACAGGCATGAAACAAATCAATAAAAAAGCGGTCAAATTACATCGGTGCAGATGCATATTTGAGCCTGGGGACTAAAAAAAAAAATGGTGCATGTGAGCAAGAGAGAGGATGTTAACGAGCTTTAGAGAGTAATTACAATGCTTAGGCACTCACTCTGTCAATGGCCTGCATCCAGAGAGGGAGAGAGGGGCTGGCAGAGTGAAGGGAATGCAGTGGACTCCAATTTTAAAGAGCAGTCAGTAAAAGACAGTAAAATTTTAAAAAATAAAATAAAAACAGGTCATTCAGTACTGTTACACTGAAGTTCCCCTACTTGTGCTGTTCTGTCAACTCACCTCTGCCACAGCTCCCACACCAGGGTCTTTCACGGTCTAACACAATCCTGAATCAGAACCTCTGAGGCAATCAGTCTCCGGTGGAATTCCTGCAGCAAACACTCTGAGAGCAAGTGATGAAACTCCATGCACTGTACTTTCCAGTCCCAGAACAAGTGGGGGTAAGAATCCAGGAAAGCGTCAACAAGTAGCGATATGTGCAAATATGTGTGTGTGTGGACTGTGTGGGAATGAATGAAGCACACACCTTCCCAGCTGCAAACACATGGAGTGTGTGGATTTGCAGTAACAGGTCTAACAGAGTAGTTGAAAAAGAGTGAAAGTATGAAAGTGAGTGTGTGGAGGGGGGGGCAGCAACAGAAGCTTCAGGGCATTGATTTGTTCCTTTGGTTCCTCCAAGTAAGTATTTGTCTCTCCCGCCCCCTCCATCCATCTATGTCCTTTTTTTCCCCCTGGAAATGTCTGTAAAGAGAGAAGGAATGTAGCTTCAGCTACCAGTTGGAGGGCTGACTGGAGCTCATAGTGGCCAACTTAGATGGAAGGAACCAATTAGGAGAGAAAGGGCCTAGTTTGCAGGACAGCTGGGTAGATTTTTGGTTTCCATCCAGTCCATGTTGAACCACACACCAGGTCACACTACAGTAAGTGACATTTCCATAAACATCTTGATATCTTCCACAAAGAACTGTACATCTTGAAGAAGGTGAAACTGGGCATTTACATGATAAAGACATTTACAATATTGGATGGTGTTTCACCTCGGAGGTTCAACAAACATTTTTAATCAAAAAGTACACTTCCAACATCAAGGGTATTATTAGGGAGTTTCGCCCACCTCCCACAGCCTCTACTCCTTACTCTAGATGTTGGAGCATTGCTGGGACAAATTGATTTGAGTTCAACCATGAGAGCATTAGTGAGGTTAAGTATTGATGTTGGATGATTAGGTCTGGATCATAAATGTCACTTCAACACATCCGAAAGCAATGTGATGGTGCACCTTAATGCCATTGAACACATTTGGACTATTCTATGGCCCATTGCTGAGGGGTTTCGTTTACACCCCTCTAGCTGTCAAGCTGTCGAAGACTTCGATTAGCTGACCACATCTTTTAGATGGAGAACCACTGGATCCCAAAGTTGGCCATTAAATGGTTACCGCCTGGTGCTAGGGTCGCAGGAGGACACCCTAGACTCACCTCAAGGCGAATGTATTTACAGGCCTTCAGGGAGGCATTGCAAGTTGTCTGGGACAAATGCGGAGACACTCGCTCAAGACTAGAAGTACTGGAGAACACTTGCTGCCCGATATACTAGTTAGTATGGGAGGATCTGAGCTCTAGGTCTAGCTATCACTTGGCATGTGGCATGGTAACCTTAGGCCAATTATGGATGCTCCAGAGCACCACATTCTATTGGCAGTACTATTCTATGGGGATAACACAAGCGTTTTGTGAGCAACCGAATGCCTGTGTTAAGAATGGGGGCACCTTGAATGGAAAATTGTATTTACCTAGGCATGGTTGACCAATGAGAGTTTGGTACATGAAAGTGACATACTGAAAACTCAAAACTGTTACTGTTACTGTAAGTTTTGACTCATTATAGTTATACCCCCAGAATTTACATACAAGCAACACACCTTTTTAGGCCTAGTCAAAGCTGCAAAGTGGAAAAGCAATTGCCACTTTGGACAATATGTGTTTTGATGCATGCAGACAGGTACACAAGACTCTGCTAGTTGTCAGTGTCTGCAGAAGAGTAGCGCAAACCGGCAGGCCAGGAAGCCAAAGCCAGAGATGCTAGTGGGTACTAAGATAAAAACTAACCCTAACTTAAGGAGAAGCCATTTGGAGAAGCCCAGCTGAGGGAAAGCTTCTCTATTGGAGCACAGCTGACATTTTATGCCATTACACAGAAAGCATCCCTCTGGGAAAGTGCCACGCATATCAGCTAAAAGCTAAACCCTAGCTGATCGGATCATCTCTTCATCTCTCACAGTCAAGGCTAAGCAAGGCTAGGCTATGCTATATGCGGTACCATAAACCAGCCAATAAAAGCAGAGCTTATCATTTTCTTTGCCCACCATAAAGGAAAACCAGATTGTGGTTTTTAACGGGCACGTAAAATCACATCTGTACATTTTTCATCCTTACTATTTCTTTAAAATACTCAATAAATGCATTCTATGGCACCTTCAAAGTAGCTGAACTAGAAAGAAGGTTTGGATACCTCTAGACATGTGGGTCATATCACAACTGCAACATATTTCCAATAGGGTATTTTGTCCATATCATTCTCCATACATAACCGCTTAACTTGAAGGTGTCCTGAATGAGCAGCATTAACATCAAGGCTAGAGAGGTCGGCTGGTTCTGCTGTGTACTCAGAACACAGAAGTTAAAGAAAGACAACACCTCTAAATGAGAGCGTGCACACAAGCATTAAAAGCCCATAAGGGATGTGCAGGACAGTCATGTTGAAAAAGTGAGAGCGGTACATGAGGTCAACTTTAACAGCCCCTCATTGGAATGCAGAGAGATTTTATTGGTGCTTTCCAGCTGTCACTCATGACACACTATAACTCAACAAGCCCAGGTCACACATAAAGTCTGACAGACTAAAAGAAATTTCATGACCCCAGAGTCACAGGTCAAGCAGAGGACCATCATCTGGAGCAAACTGTGGGGAGGGCCATCCAGTATAACATGCATTCAGACATGATAGTACGGCAGCAACCACATAAATTTAGTCAGTTCTGTGTACGTACTTAAAGTGTCTCTGGATTTATACATTTCTGAGAGTTCTCAAATGATCAAGTACTTTTACTTCTACTTGAGTTTTACTCGATTATTGTATGCTGGATGTAGTCAAAGGTTCTACTTCACATGATGACTATGCAGTTATATCAGAATATAATGATCACCGCTGGTTTGGAATGAACTTGGCCTATTATATCAGCTCTACTTATCATATCGGAGCTCTTTGTAGTTCTATAATTCCAGACTGTAGTCCATCTGTTTCTCTACATACTTTGTTAGCCTCCTTTTACTCTGTTCTTTAATGGTTAGGACCTACAGGACCACCACAGAGCAGATATTATTTGGGAAGTTCTATAAGAATTCAGTACTTACTAGAATGATATGTAAAATATATGTAATATATATGTATAATATATATAATAACAATTCAGAGATTTTGACCTGGTACTTATTACCATCTACATTTATTACACATTTACAATTACTGGAAGGTCAGCTCTAGTCATTATTTCTTGCAATACCTTTACTTGAGTATGGTTGTAGGAATCACCACCATCTTGTACATGCACATATATAACAGATACATTGATTATTCACATTAAATCATTAAAATTGTTTCTACTGAAAACTACACATTCAATGTCCGAGATACTGGGATCTCTAGGAATAGTCCACTATGAAACCAAGGGTGGTCTTAGCACAATTTATGGCTTTTCCCAAAATCCAAAACATCTCAGGTTTTAGCGAGAAGTGAATCACTTGTTTGATTTAAAGTCTTCTAAGTGGCACTTGAGACGGTGGTGTAGCATGTATGAAGATGAGAGAAAAGGCCAAAGTGAGAGTGGGAGACTAGATGGGTTATGAGTTAAAGGGAGATCAGACTGGCCCACAGGTGTGGAGAACTCCTGCTAGGCATTGCAGAGTCACTCTTTCATGTTGCAGGGGCCTCTGGGTTAGCAGGCACTACAGGGCGCCAGCAAAGCCATAAATTCTGCTGGCTGGAGGTGCATGCTAGCTGAAAGACATGGAACTGATTGAGGAAGAACTTTCTTGTTACTTAAAATCTTCAGACACATAAAGCTTCTCATTTATTTAAAAATACACAAAATATAGAGGTAAATGTCTCGAAAACAGCTTAAACAAAAGCCATGTTATCTGTTTAGCATTTAACATTAGGGTGTGTCTACTTGTCTGGGAGAGGGGCCATTTATTTGTTTGATTAGGAAAGGTGATATATTTGCATACTTGTAACTTTCCTTTCTATATAAGCATTTATCTCAAATTTTAATCATGCTGTGTTGGATCAGTACCTGTACTGCATTGCTGCTGTTCCCATTTCACAATTCTGAGTAAAACATACTTTAACATATGTTTTTAACATTTGTTAACTGGAAGATCTCAAAAACACAGAGATTAGCACCAAACTACATTCATTTCCTACGCTAGTAGGTATAATATAGTCAGAATAGACTCTACAGAGCACACACTACTCAATGAATCCTCTTTTGTCTGGGACAAGCTAGTGCTTCTCTTCAACATTTGGGTGGATCAGTGATATCTCCAACATTTACATTGTTAAGTCCATAAGCATGCCACTGTTTTAGAGAGCAGCATATTCCAGCTAACATTTGAATAGATCTTGATAGAGCTGGGAGTAGAGTATTTCATACTGTTCCATATTAAATTCCAGCACTCGTTCATGCTTGAACTCTATGTAGTTTCCTTTATACATAATCAAATACAAATTTAGATTATTTAAATATATCTTCTAAATATCTTCTCTTTTTTTGAAGATGGAGATATAAGTATGGATCAGATGAGCCTTCTTGAAATTAGTAATAATTACAAGTTTACCCTCTTCAAAGATGTTTTTCATAATTGTATAACCCTGGTGCTTCATTGCACATTATGTAATGTTTTTTTGTTTGTTTGTTTTGGTGAATAAATGACTGGTCATTTTAGTTTGATGTACCAAAAAATTAGAAGAGAGCTTTGTTAAAAACAGTTTGTTTCAGAAAGGTGGAGGACCATGAAGAAAGATCTCTTACAGTGACAAGGGTGACTGAGTTGCGTGTAATCTCAGCACTATCATCAATACTATTCTTATCACTTTGGTGCTGCTGCCTGTAACTTATTATTGTTTTGAAGTACACAACCGACTCCACATGTACAGCCTCCACACATTGGGGTTGGTTTTAGCCCAGTGTTACAGCTTAGACCACCCACATAATTAATAAGGCCATTTTCATATCAGTCCCCAGCAATCCTTCTTAAATACAATACAGTCAATTGTGTATGTATGTCTTTAGGCCCAGGTTCATTATAACCCTTCTACAAACATAAAGTTGGTTATGTCATTGTACTGATATTGCTGTCCTTACAATTAGCCAGTGTTTGACACCATGTCTTTCACTACTAAACTTCAATGTAATGTATATATTTTTGTATTTTTAGTTTGAAAAGCTCATCTGGTTCAAACAACTTTGAGGCACATTGTTATATATTAGCATATGTTCTAGGGACTCTCACAACTAGCCCTTCCATCTATTACAATTAGCAAACCCTACTTAATCGGTTGTAACATCCACACACTGCTCTGGGCTGAACTTCTAATAGATAGAAATGTGTAGGAGATATGTAAGGTTTCTTGTATAAAACATAATATGACATGTTATGTTGTGCCCACCCTTCCTTCTACAATTTACTTCTACAATCCTTTACTTACTATACTTTGCTTAGCAAACAAAGCTGCTAAGGGTAACACACATACATAGACTTCAGACTTGCAGACTTTTTAGCCTGGCCAAAAGGCCAGAGCTTTGGTGCCCCACCCAGAAGAAAGGATCACTGCATGACAGGCAGCAAAATCCACTTGGCCCTGGTCTGGGGCCTTCTTATCTTTCAAAAAACACTCAATGCCCTTTAATGGCACTATTATAACATCATCAAATAGCTAACTGCAGCACAAAGCTGATAATGGCTAATCAGCCTGGGAATATTAACTGGGCATGCCTTTATAAGCTAACCACTAATTGCTGTTTTTAGTGCCTCACAATCCCCAAAGTCGTCCATTCTGTTGTTAAAGTGCGCTTTGATTAAATTCAAGTTTAATGTGAAGGAGAAAACAATCAGACACCCTGGGATCAGCATATTTGCAAGCGCAAGGCAAGAATGGCAAGGGAATATTACAGCTACTGAGAACCTTCTCTCTCTCTCTCTCTCTCTCTCTCTCTCTCTCTCTTATTAGGAGGAACGGAGAGATTCTGTCATATATTAGGAATTTAGAGGCAGGGCATATTCTGACACGGTGCAGTATAAAAAAAAAAATTAAAAAAAACACGAGCAGCATCATGGGTAATTCCATCTTTAGGGGCTTGTTTTTACAGGTAGTTTGGCCCTGGCCTCAGCTTTCTCTTACTTCTGACTCTGTATCTTCAATCCTACTCTCTTCACTCCTCATCTCCTTAATGACCCTCTCTCCTGTTTCTCTCTTTTCCAGTATATTTTCCCCCTGAGAGAATTAGGGTATATCATTAAAATCATCATCATCATCATTCCCACACATTCCACTAGTATCTCATTGTGCCTCTATATTACACATTCCTGTACAGACTCTCTACAGCTTGCAGTGAGTCACCTCACACATGATAATGTAGTACTCCATCTGAATACAAAATGAAGCAAGTATCTTATTCATAAATCACCACATTGAGTTCTTTTTACCCGCTGGAGTTTAAGTGTGAATAAGAATGTCCATTAATATTCTGTCTGGCACATAGTGTCCATGATCATTCAGAGAGCAGGGCTCTCTCTGATTCTTGGGGAAAAAAAATTGACAATGTGTAGATTTAATGTAATGCAGCAATCTTAATTATAAGTTCATTTTCTTTGCTCCGATGGCCCCATCACTTTGGTTATGAATCAAATATTATTCTGGCCTCCAGTTCCCCTTCAGCTCGGCTTTAATTGTGTTTCTGATGTTGAATGAGTTCATGCACCGTGTTTAAATAATGCAGTTATCCAAGTTGGCTCTTGGGTAAAATGTATTGATTAATGTTACATAAACATGCAAAGCAGTTCATTTAAAGTTAGACGGGTGGGTGTGCGTGCAAGACAGATGATTTATTTGATTTGCACGGGAACTTTTCTTTATGCCAAATACATTCCCTGAAACACAATGGACATTACTAAACAAATAAAAAAAAGAAGAGGGAAAAAAAGAAACCATATTCAAGGACCAAGCAATCAAGGATGCTATGTGAAGCCTTATTATGTATGCGTAGGTGACTGTGTGTTTGTGTGTGTGCCGTGATGAAGCCTCTCTGGCACACCTGGCAGATTGTCTCTCTCCAGGAACTCAAAGCCCCGTGGCCCATGACGATCTGGATTCTGAAACACATCAACCGCTGCCATGCAAGTGCCCTGGGCACGGCGTCCATGCCAAGCCGCAACAAAAAGCCCAAACCATGCCAAGCACATCAACACAACCACAACACGTGCCCCTCCCCCTGCCACGTACACACACACACACACACACACACACAGTAACGATCCTGCAGTAACGAAGGCTGCAGGTGCACAAGAGCAGAGACACACTGCTTAGAGTACACCGTCCAAACAATTTAATCATGATCAACCCACTGCAAATTCAGAGAAAACCTTGGAGCCCATCTCTGAAAATAAGGTAAGCTTTGGCTAGAGGGCTCTGCACCAAAGCGTTCAGAGTAGATCAGAGATTGCTTACTGTGTGGAATAATGACCCTGATACAACTATGGCTCGCTATGCCTTCCTGACTAATGTGGTGATCGATGTTTGTGCACACGCTTAACAGAGGGGAAAGGCACCTTGGTTGGTCCTGACCCAGAAATCTGTCCTTTCTGTTTGTTATTCCAGTAGAGGGGGTGGGAACCATTGAGTTTAAGGAATGTCAGAAAATAGACCAAACAGACACGGGTTGACTGACAGAGCCCAATGAGAAGACGAGGAGGCTGTCAACCTGTAAAATGCATCAGTCCACACATCAAGATGAAGTTCTTTCTGTGTGTATGCATGCAATACTGTTGTGAAACTATGCATGTGTTTAAGAGCTTAAGCTACAGTGGCGTGGAAAAATGTGGGCCCTGTAGGCGTAGATTTCTGTTACTGTGGAAGTGGAAGATGAACTGATCTCAGACAAAGTTAAAGAAGAAACATTTTTCAAGATTTAAGCGAGACTAGGGTATGGTTTTTTTGTTTAGTATAATTTCAGAGTGAAAAAAAGGCGCTGACAGGATGATCCGAGGATCGCTGGTTCGATTCCAGGGTCATGCAGCAGAGTCATCAGCAGCCGGAGTCCGAGAGAGCACAATTAG
The DNA here is from genome assembly GCF_030463535.1 of Salminus brasiliensis. NCBI lineage: Eukaryota > Metazoa > Chordata > Actinopteri > Characiformes > Bryconidae > Salminus > Salminus brasiliensis. Next base: position 44,626,728 of record NC_132879.1, read on the forward strand.
CTTGCTGTCTAGGAGGGGGGTTGTTGGCACTTCCTCACCACATCATTCCTAGTGTGATGATGGTCAGCACCAGCGTCTGTTAGCTGTTGTATTGGAGCTGGGAAGCTGCGCTTTCCTCAGAGTGCGCTGGCTACCTAGCGATGCTAGGCAGCAGTTCGAAGAGAGGTGGTGGCAGGCTTCACATGAGTAGGAGTAGACGTGCTACTTTTCACCCTCCTAGTGTTGGGGCATTGCCAGTGATCGGGGGGAGTTCACATGAACAGGGATTGGGTAATTGGCTTTCCAAATTGGGAAGAAAATGGGGTATTTCAAAAAGGAAGTCTCACACTACAGATACACTATTCTACTGTGCAGTGACAAATATTGCACAAATATGACCTTCACGGAAAAGACAGAAGAAGACAGAGGAAGAAGAGTCTAAAGTTTCAGAGAAACATCTAAGCAAGCCTGGTGTATTTTGGAAACCTGACCTAAACATCATTACAAATCTAAACAATCTAAAAATCTGAAGATCTCAAATGAGCAGTGCATGTGAGATGACCCAAGAATCTCACAAAACTTAGAAGCCTTTAGCTAACAGAATGGGAAGACCATGTTAACAAGCTGATATGCTTGCCAAAGAGGGTGTTACTAAACACTGGCCATGTCGGGTGGCCAAATTTTTCCTTTATGCAATTACCTGACCATTATTTGAAACTGTAAACGATGGAAATAAATATTAAAGAAATGTTATATTTACCTGTATTTCTGTCAGAAATCAGGATATTTTTTTAACTCACCTAACTATTCACAGTAACAGAGAATTTGGCCAAGGATGCCCACCTTTTTGCATGCCACTGAATGTTGCACATGCATTACACAAAGTTTTCACATGCATTGGATGTCTACTCAGGCCACTATTAGCCTGAATTATGCCTTATTAAAAGATAAAAAGCATATTCAGTTTTATTACAAAAGGAATGCAGCTTTCTCCCTCTTCTTCTTCTCTGACAAGAAGCTAAAAAACACAAGCAGGGACAAGCCCCATATTTCCCCAAAGCAAACTAGTCCAGCTTTTCACACACATGCATGCACACATGCACATGATTGTGCATGTGCACACACACACAAACACACACAGACGGTCAGGACTTGTAAATGTGTATGGCCTCAGTAAAAACAGTGAGAGTAGGTAGGAATCAGCAAGTCCTTCACAGGGGGAAGCCATAGTCTCCATATGTTTCCGCAATGCATCTGCAAGAGGCACACATATTGCCAAATGCCCCTTTGACCCAGCCATATCTGCTCATCCTATTGCTGTCACAGGCTCTGGAAGCTGCAGAATATTCATCGTAGTTTGCAGTGCTTTCAAAAACTCAGGCTTGGCCTCATTTCATATGCACATAGCAGTGGGAGCTGCAGGCAGGCCGCCATTCGTCCCTGCAGGGGATATGAGACAATGAGAGAAACATCCAATAAAGAGAAACCCAGCATTGGCTGGATAGGGAGCTGCAGACCAAGGTATAATATAGCTTAATTTAAAGGGGTCTTATCCTTCTTGTATTTCTACTTTTTCCATTTAGAAAGACTTATGACAATTGTATGGGTATTATGTATTCGAATTGTCATAATTCACTTTACATAACCATTTCCCCAACCTTTCCTAATCCTTAAGAATTACACAGACTGTTCTTTTTTTTAACTGTGACTTTAATGTATGCAGTATGCAAATAGTTTAAGCACCTTAGAACATTTTGAATTAAAAGGCTACTTATCTGGGCATTAAGTGTTTATTTGCTCAGGAAGACACTAATATTAGAATAAATACATACAAATCTTAATACGCGTTTACACATCACTTTGTTTATTTAACTACTTTCAAACTTCATGGCAGCCCTGTAGTTACTGTTATCGTTTACTGCTAGCCCGTATAGGCTTGTTGTGATCCAAATCGAGAAAGAGGGGTGACTACGTAGTGGACACAGCATTTCTGGGCTCTGGGTTCTGGGCACTAATGAAGAAGCCAGGTGCTGAGAAAAGGCACAGCACTGGGGAATGCAAGGCCAGGGAAAACTGAGACTGGATAAGAGCTGACTGTGATCAGAGACTGGATAAATGACTGAGGTCAGTGGGATAGGTGAGCAGGGTTAATGGGATTAAGTGCTGGTATAAAGGGGCACAGAAAAACATCAAATTCTTCGATTACAGCATTTAAGAAGCTTCTGAACAATTAGTTGGAAATTTTGTTTTCGCTTAAGCTGTGCGATATGGCCAAAAATGTTATCTCAATAATTATCAAGCAACTCCTGATAACTATCTAGCAAAAGTCGCCACAATTGACTGTTGTTTAGGAGAAAACTTTGTGACTGACTGTTTTTACACTCTCCATGTACTCAAATGCATGTTTTTTTTGTTTGTTTGTTTTTTTTTTATGGTAAAACAAACTGGTAGTGTTTCCTGGCTTTGTCTGTACTGCACGGCGGCATATATGGCATTTTGGGCTTAACTGCACATGGTCAGACTTAAGATATCTGAACCATATGATGGAAGTAGTGTGGCCTTTCTTTGGAACATCATTGAGAGCAGATGCCTCACCTTCGTCTCCACTTTTGCTCTCAGGGCTCTCTCTACTGGCCATCTTCCCATAACCTGCTACTTTTTAAATGCAATCCTCCACATAAGCGTGCAATTTAGCATGCAGCCTGATAGTGTGCTTTGTGTTGAGCGTGCTTCCGTTGGCTGCCCTACTTAGATGGGAAATGGAAATGAATGTTTACTGAATTCCACTGCCCAAGCTTATCATCGTCATCAAGGAAAAACGTATCAAGAAACAAATCAAGACTGTTTTATCGCCCAGCACTATCTACAGACGGACAAAGTCACTGCAGACCTGAGCACTGATAGCTGCACTGCACAATGACACATGCAGTGAACAAGCAACATACTGTTGATACCGTTATAACCTGAGGGATCTTAGATCATGGGGTAGAGATTAAAGCTAAGGTCAGGGATTTAAACTTTGTAATTTTCCACATCATTCTGCTAAGATTATTATTAAGACAAATTCATTTTCTAAACCTTGCTCTACACTACGATTGTTTTTAATATGAGCACAGCTCTGTGCGGGTTTTACTTTAGTCGTTTAAAGGTTTTAAAGAAACAAATTTGAAGAAAGTAATGTACTTAATTTCTTAATTCACTATTGACCCCCAAAGGTGCACTATATCCATAATGAATTACTTATTGTTAAAACATTACACAGACATAATTATTGCCAACAGTAGGTACACTGACCAACAAAAATGTGGCAATGTAACAGTTTATTCATGTGGAAATTACTTACAGTGGCATGCAAAAGTTTGGGCACCCCTGGTCAAAATTTCAGTTAACGGTTGGATATGCTTAGATGCTTTACATCATTTGTAAGACAAATATAAATAATGCAGTTAATGCACACATTTATGAGAAACAGAAAATGATTTAAAATAGTTTAAAAATATGAAAAGCTTCTCTTCTGAGAGATTCACTGCTACATTACCTGCCAGACAAACCTTCTATTGGGCAGGTTTATGTCCACATTTGCTTCTGGTTAGATGATGGAAGAGTTACAAGAGTGTAGTAAATAAAGCTGTTAGACTGGGTCATTAACAGCACTCTGACTGAAATCAAATACTACAGTAGGATGACTTTTACGAGCCACACTAAAGACAGGATTTAGATCTTTTTAGCCACCTTTCTGTTCTGAACGAGATCTAGAGTGAGTTAAAGTAGTGGAGAGATGTGAACGAGAGGAGAAGGGAAGAGACAAGATGACATGAGATGAGAAACTTTAGAGTTTCCACTCCTCTGCAGAGATGACGTAATGCAGTGTTTGTGTGTCACATGAAATGTGCAAAACCAGAATGATTGAGATTCCATCAGTGAGTCAGGTCAACTGTAGCTAAGACCTCCATTAGGAAATACAACATTACGGCACTACGGCAGTGCTCATTATTACGTGGGAGGATTTGGACAAATGTAACAAAATGAGGTAATAATATTCACAGCCACTGCATACACACATCAATATCCAACATCTAAACCACGTCATTAAGCTGTGTTGACTTTTTTAACCACTGTGCACCAATTTGAGTTATGCAAGTGAACGTCTTTTGTGGGATTGGTGGTTGCAGAATACATCATGGAGTCCAGATAGTGCTCAACATGTACAGTATATTGATCGGTGCTATTACATTCCATTAGCACTTCATTACTCAAAGTGATATTTTTAATTAAAAGAGTCACACAACACCCACTCACTGCAATGACTGCATACCCTAATTAAAAACAGAAAGAAAAGAAACTTTCTCCCACTATCTTGACAAGGAATTAATCTGAATATACAGAGACATTTTGGTCACTTTCTATTCAGAACAGATAATGCATTTTAAGTCGCTGCCTTGAGAAGAAAAGCCAAGCCAGAGATCCAACAGGAGCCTTCCCAGTAAACATCAACTCAGTGGAACATCAATGTGGGTAACCATTTACTTAAACCCTGCTACATAACACTGACATAACCTTGCCCTAAACATTTTAAGAAAGATGAAATGTGCTGTCTTCAGCTGTCACGATAGATTATGTCTAGTAATCTAACAGTGTTATGGTATAATTGCAGGTAATTATGACAGATACTGTCATGACATCTAACACTGTAGCTAGTGTCTTTCATGACAGGTACAAGGAAAAACACGGCTGTGACATGACACAAACCATGGCAGCATTTAGAATTTTCCATGGCATGTTTACGGCATGGTTAGGTCAATGCTATGTAGAAGGCTTCAAATAAAGTGTTCCCAGAAATATGCATATTACATATGCAAAGACAGCCTATGTAAAGCCAGATCCACAACAGCATGATGTACAAATGCTCACAGTTGCAACGTTTACTTCTCATGACTTGAATGACCCTGAATGTTTTCATGAAAGTAGGAAGCTAAGACACTACTCGTATAACCAAATGCTACATATTCAACTGACTATCTTTCATGCCATTTCTCTTATTATCTGTTACACAGGTAAATGTAGTGTTAGGAGTCTTACTGGTGTAGTGTGCTATATGCCCAGAGAACTGAACCCTAGTGTTCAATGCAGTGTGCCAACAACACACACCACTATGTACACTGTTAAGCTCCAGATCCACACAAACACACACATAAGCGTGCACACAAATTTCACACAAACATCTCTTTCAGACAGCATAACTCTCTATCTCTGTAAGACAAGACTGATTTGGACAAGATCTGAAGAAGCACTAATGAGACTGGCTCAGCTACCAGTAACAGCTCACACAGTACCCCCCACTGCCTGATATAAGACGTAGGGATTCACAGCTTCAGTAGCCTTCGTTCATCATCAAAACTGAATCAAATATTTCAAAGCCCCTATTAAGGTGTCTGGACTTTGAAGAGCTTCTAGTTCCCGCTGCTGTCTGAAAGACAAAGCACACCTGACTCCACAGCCCGACGGCTCTACTGCAAGGTATGGCCTTCAACTGTGAAGACACTTGGTCTTCTCATAATGAATGTGTTTTCTATGTTTTATGTAATGTTGACAATTTCCACTAAAATACACTTGTGTTATGTCGAAGCGTTGATCTGCTGGCAGCAAGAAAAGAGAATGCACACTGACCGTGCAGGTGTGCCTATTTGTATGGGCACACAGACACAACACTTGTGTGGTACTGTACTTACACTTTGATGGGTGCTGTAAAAACACAAAGATAAAAACAAAAGGCCCTACTTCTAAGGGACCATCCACCGAGTCACAATCTGAGATTTAGGCTGTATGAGTGTAACAAAGTGCACAGTCGAAACACATCTTCACCATTACTGCCTTACCATATGTCTAGCTAACTTGCTTTCCAGACCTCTATGACAACTAAGCTGATTGTATTCTATTATACTGATCCACAAATAATGCAATATCGACCAATATTCTCAAACTCACTCAAACCAAGATCTAACCACACAGTGCAGCGTTCTATAGCTTGTGTGGAGCCGTAGGCAAGCCCTCCCTTCAGTGCTCCAAATTCCATATCTTACAAATCGAACACTTTTAAAAGAGATGAACTAATTATACTTTGGCTCATCAAACAAGAAACACATAAAATAATGACTGCATAAAACTGCATCTGCATCTGCATGCAAAGTCATTCATTATATTATCACACCTCCTTCCCATCTCGTTATTCCCGGTGGGAGGCCTCCCCAGGTAGTAGCACTGGCCATAGGGAGGTTCAGAATTATTTCCGGTGGGCTGGCCATGTTGGCCCATACTCTGCATTTTATAGCATATGTCTAGCATTCGAAAGATAAAAAACGAATAGAAAGAACAACGTGTGGCTGGCGGTACAGAAAAGGTGTGATATTTAACTGGTTGATGCAGCAAAGTGAGCTAAGATAACGGAGAACTCCATAGTTGATGATAAGGACATCCCATCCTAGCTTTCCTATTTTCTTTACTGTGGCTGCCCCATGCCGTCCCTGGCAAGATGCTGCCCTTGGCAGCTGCCCATATCGCCCATACCTAAATCTGCCACAGACATAGCGTATGTGTGAGCTAGGCACCTGGTACAATTGCTACCTTAACCACTACACAGCAGATTGTAATGCTCATATCTAGTTTGGTGCTGGACATCTCAGTGAGCAATCGATGATTAACACTGCTGTTCTTCAGGTTTGTCACTGTTTAATTTAACGTATTAAGGTCTGTCTTTCTCTGAGGGATAGCCTTGCTCTTCATGAACAAAATTATTCCTTAATGGAGGTGTATCTTGGAAAAAAAAGGTAATTGGTAAAATTCATCATTATAATCAGCTTAGATGGGAGCAGGTTGTAATAACACGAGACAAAGCAGTACACAAGTTAGATTTCTTTGAAACTATTCTGTACATGCTTTCTCTGGCAGACATACCAGGCATACAAACATAAGCATGCACACTTTTAAAAACAGCAACATCACATACTTCAGATACAATATATACTCTACTGAGCACTGAGCATGAGAAACACCTGTACAACTACAAACAATTATCCTATTTGCCACACTTGGCAGCAGTACAGTACATACAACTGTGCAGTTCCGTGTCAACAGCTTCAGGTGATGTTCACATCAACCATCAGAATGAATAAACAAATATCTCAGAATTTGAATGCGATATAATTGTCGGTGCCAGATGGGATAATTTGAGAATTGAACTGCACTGAGAATTGATCTTGTAGGAAATCCTTTGTTGACAAGAGAGGACAAGATTGGAGCTGATAGAAAAGCTGCAGTGGAGATCAGAAAATCATTTCAGAATGCACAGCATGTCAAACCTTGAGGTGGCTGGGCTACAACAGAATACTATGTTAGGTTCCTCTTCATTCAGCCAAGAACAAAAATCTGCAGGCTGCAGTGAGCACAGACTCACCAACATCTTGCCTGCCTTTTGTCAACAGTTTAGGCTGGTGGAGGTGCTGTAATTGTGTAGGGAACATTTTTTGGGTCAGTTAATAGCGATCAATCAGCAATCAATTAATTAAATGCCACAGCCTATGTAAGTATTATTGCACATGATATGAATATGACAGTGAGTTCTCCAGTGGACTAAATCTAAATCCAAAAGAACCTTAGAGATGTTGTGGAATGGGAAATTCGAACTTGGAAAACTGCATGTTACCATCATGTCAGCAATCATGTCAACATTCCTTTGATGTCCAGAATCTCAAACAAATGTCCAACATCTGTGCAGTCCATGCCATAAAAAAGAACCAAGGCTGTTTTGAGAGGGAAATGGAGGCCTTAATCAGTAGTAGTCCTTAATAAAGTGCTTGTGAGTGTATATTTTAATAAATTGAACATTTATTTCTAAATATGAATTTTTGTCTTCAGTTGTGGAAGCCTACAGGACAGATGTGGGAGGTCATGTATTTGGATAATGTAAGGGAGTGTAAAGACTGACTCTTAAGTATGTTATGCCTGTGAGCTCCTGCAGCATTGTGGGCCTGTCTTGTCTGAAACTGCCTCTAAATTATGAGATCATTACAACATCTGCTGGTTTGAGGGCATGACACTGACAGATGGCCAGGTGTGTGTGTGTGCATACTCAGTTTAGAGATTACAATGAATGAGTACAAAAAAGCTGTTGGAATAATTTTAAATGTATGTCTTAGAAGTAAGTTAAACATAGAAAGTGACACATTTTAGACACTAAATAAAACCAATAAAACAATCACCAACAAATGGGCAGTGAATTCAGTGATTAGAAGTCATTCTTTAATACTACAATTGCTTAATGTATTTTATACACTACAATAATTCATTTATACAAGTGAAGAGCATTTTCCTACCTACAGAGAATATTAAGTCACTTTCTCTTGTAAGTCACTTCATTATCCTAAGAACAGACATAAACTTCTAGAAAACTTACACTCTCTAAACAGTGAGGGAGTAGATTGGTAAATTCGTTATCTGAGTTCAGATAAGTGGTGAGAAAATGGGAGAAATGTCAAGTGTTACTATGACTCCTGTTTCATTGCTGTCCATAGCGGCAGTTGTTCTTAACAGAACTGCAAATTTAGGTTTCAGATTACTGCCTTTAGCAGATCATCAGGCATGTCATTATCAGTTACTGTACAGTCATGATTATCATCTGTCTAAGTAGCTACACACAAAGGAAAGACACAGTTTTGTTTGTAACCCAAGTTACAGCAAAATGAGTCTTGTGCTATAAGTCTGTACAACACATTAATTAGAATATTGTACAGTTTATTTTTCTTCCAAATGTTTAACATCCACATAATTAACTTTTTTTCTATAAAACACCACTTTCTTCTATATCATTTTCCTTTGGCTATTCCTCATCCACTCCCTGCCCTGTCAATTACTGCCTGGGACCAGGCTTAGCGGCTTTGCGGCCAGACGGAATGGGAGGCAGAATGGGCTTAGCGTTGGAACCTGGTCGGCCTGGGGAGGTGGTCAGAGTTGGAGAGGCCCGTTCAGAGACTGAGCGGGGAGCATCTGGGGTCATTTGATCTACAGACAAAGAGTGAACAGTTATATATAGAGAGTGTAAGCATGGTCCTTCAAAACCTAATAGAGAGAAATAGAGAGATGCTGCCTTCATTTAATGTGTAGAAGTCAGTCAATGCCTGTAACTGCGTTCTGTGGCAGTACAAATGCATAGTTAGAAAATAGAGAATAGAAAATAGAGAAAATAACAAATTGCAAGACCAAATGAATTATAGCTCAATGTTATTGACATTGAATGTTGTTTTATTAGGGCCTGTGGAGTAACAGTATGTAATCAGTGACTTGTGGTCCTTGCCTTTGAGTGATTCCAGGTTTTGCCCCAACATAGAGATATCCAAGGGCTCCACCTTTGCCCCTGACCCTGCATCCAAACCTTCAGCTGGGCTCCCTGTAGAAAGTGCCCCTGCTGAGCTATGCACGGACAGGCCAGAACTGGCACGAGATTCCTCTGAGCTAAGAGAGAGTGAGGGAGTAAGAAAGAAATATGTGGAGTTGTATTAATCTGATCTATCAGAAGCATGTTGGCTCTGCTCTCAAAACCCCACTTAATACAGCTGTCAGGAAAATACTGCACCAAAGGCTGTATTAGTTGCTTTATGGGTTTCAAATGAAACACATTCATCAATAAAGAATAAACTAAGTAGAATCCCAAACCATTCATTAACAGCAGGTTAGAGACGCCAGTTTTAGAACCGTTCTGTTATTACAGTAAGGGCCCTAGAGTGTGTAAGAAACCACTTTGGCTTCAGAGCTTCATCAGTAGATGCAGGATAAGTGCATCCAGAGGCATCTGGCATTCCCCCAGCAGGGGGAGAAACAAAAAGCTAACGTTAACACAATTACAGCATGTGTGTATGTGTACTTTTTTTTCATCATATAAGCTCCGAAATGAGTTAGTAATTGTACAGCAGGAGGGTTTGGCGACTCAGAAAGGGAGTCTCTCAGGACTCTTCTTAACAGGCTAAATTAACGCAAGTTTAAATATCCTGAGGCCATGCATATTTCACAGATGTAGTTTTGAGTTCCCTAGCCTATTTATGCCCTGTAAGCAGACACAGAGGAGCAACACAAGCAGCAATAGCTATAAATCTGCATTTATGTATGCTCAGACACATCCCCCATATGGCGTGTTGGTAAGCAAGAGCTGACGCTTTTGCTTAGCCCTGGAGAGGACAACTCTGACATTTAAGCTTTGATGAATAAAACAGGGAGAGAATGAAAAACTACAGGTGTAATTCAAGATGTGCTGTTTTTTTTAAAGAGATGGCTAGGAGAATAATGAACATACCAATTTATGTCTATGGGAAAGCATATGTAGCACACATATGAAGGTTGAGATGTAGAGAGGGTTATGTGTGTTGGCATGGCAGAGATTACAAGTTAAAGGGTCAGGCTGCATGTGATATACCTGCTGTCCTCAATGCGGTCAGACAAGGGGCGGCCAAAGTTGGGGATCAAGGAGGAAGATCCACCAGGCTGAGAATGAGGGCCCAATAACGATGGAGCTGTATGAGCATATCTGCAACACATACAAGCACACATTTAATTAAGGTGTTTTAACATTGCCTGAGATAGAGCACAAGTGTACTCATGCCAAAGAAAAGCATTGCAGGCTTCATCTAAAAGGTACTCCCCTAACATTATATAAGCATTCAAAATACAGACAGATGTTTTCTGAAATAGTGGAACATCCTGAAAGACAAGGGGGGTCAGATGGCCAACAAGCACAAGGGTGTAAATCATAATAGATTACTACTAGAAAAAAGGAAAACTGTCCTGAGCTCAATATCACCCTCTGCTGGAAGTGTTACACAATTTTTATATAAATTTTGCCTTGTCCTAAAGAAGCAACATCTGTAACAATACAACGCTCTGACAGTGAGGTTTAATATATAATAGTTAAAAATTACAACACAGAAGAGCACATATATATATGCTCTTATATAACATTATATAGAACAGTACATTTACCTTTTAAAGAGCTGTGGATAAACCCCAGTACTCTTTCCCATCAGAGCTTCTCGAAGCAACTGTTTTTTTCTGTGTATAGATGCCAGTTCCTACCATACAAGGTAAGAAAGACAATACTTTAAAAAACAAAAACAAAAAAAAAATGATAAAATGATAAAGTAACTGATTACAGAGAATAAATGAATTCATTTAAAATCAACTTAGTTTAGTCATAAGTTCTTACTCACATCTGTAGTTCTGCATCTCAGTTTTGTCACCAATGCACTTTAGGTTAAACCACAAAATCATTAGTAAATATGCTGCAGCTGAAACACCTTAAATATTCTGTGAGAGTTTAAGATATTATGTAATGTAGACTGTGTTTCTCCCTCTCAATCAGTTTGCTGTTTTCTCCTATTTGTATGTTAGAACGTCCCATGAGACATCCCCAGATTGAGAGGCCTTTGCTGGAATCTGAACTTATTATCTCCTCACACTTGAAGAACAGGCAACTGGGGCACTCTAGAGTGTGTAATTACACTACATAAAAACACAGTCCTGAGTAAATGTACCTTTCTGTTTTGTTTAGTTTTTTTTGTTTATTTTATTTTTAAATTTTTTTGGGGGGGGGGCTGCTCTAGACACAAGAGATTATACATTTGAATCCACAGTCCTAAATGATTAGAAGTCTGAGAATATAATCTCTGTCTGATAATACAAAGTCTGAGTCCTAACCTACAGATGGGAATAAACGTATATCAGCTGCAGTTTTTGAGTCGGCTTAACTTGAAATGCATTGTTGACCAAAGTGAGATGCAAAACTTAAAAAATGCTAGTAGAACGTTTGACTACACAAAGTTGAGTTCATTCAAAAAGGCTTTAACAACGGTCTCTCTCACTGCTGAAGTTTTCTGAGGAGTCAACCTGGTCTGGACTTTGTTCCAGTAATTAATGCTGTCAGTGTCAATTGGGTTGACATCTACTTTCTCGGTTGCTAGAGACGCTCCAGCTATATCTAAACAGAGAGAGACATAATATCGAACACAAACAAGGGTCACAATTTCCCTACTTCATTATCCACTGTGAAAAGTGAGTGAGCATCTATATTTCTTTTCTGTGACCACATCGGATGGTCTGAGTAACAAAAGATAAAAGTGTTTTACCTTGGGGAGAACTGTGAGGTATTACTCTGGCACTGTCTCCTCCTCCTGCGCTCTGCTCATGCAGTCCCAAAAATTCTTTCACTAACTGTCTCAACCTTCTATAAGCCTCTTCTTGATTGTCTAATAGCAAAACAGACCATGTTATAAGGATCACTCCCATTTGTTACTGCGCTGGTTGGATGAATCTAAAACAGCAATCTTTATAGAGAAGTTGTAGATTTCCTTACAACTTTGACCACACAAATAAACATTTACATAAATAAATAAGTAAACATGTTTATGTAATAGTAACACTAATGTACACTGCACCAGATCAAGATTCTTACCACTGGGGATCACACTGTCAAAAAACCCAGGCTGCTCTCTGTTGACTCTGATATAAAGGTCAATACGTGACACAGCTGTGTCTATCTGGGTGTTACTGTAGAGGCCTCGTGCCTTCATGCGTGAAATGTACCCCTCAGTACTGGTAGGAATCAGCAAGATGTATCTGGGCTCAAAATATGAATTTTTCAGACTATACACACCCTATGACAAAAAACAGAGACAAACAAAGGTTGCATACATGCCAAAGTCATAAAATAGACAGATGTGTGTTCTTTCACATGGTTAACAAAGCTAAAATATCCTATTCTTTCACATATTTCTAACGTGTAGGAAAAAGTGTTGTTCTTGTGTGTACATTATTTAGAAGCCTAAACATCACTGACAGAAACTGCTTTTTCCGAAGGTCTTTTTGTTGAAGTACAGACTTTAGACTGGAAAATGTAAATGTACTCACAGCGATTCCACATTGCTGGGCTTAAAAATAATCTTCAATCTTTTACTTAATACTGTACCTCCAATTCCATATGAACACAGCAAGCAAGGCCCTCTCTTGCTGCACTTTCAATGGCTTCACGAGAAAAACCATACCAGTGGCCTCCATACTGCATGGTCTGGACAAAGCGACCCTAAAAGACAAGGGAGGGAGAGAATCGGATTCAGAGACAGAGCATGCTGTACTCTAGGCATGGAACGTAGTTGTCACGGAACATCACTGGAGAAATTTATGGGTCAAATTCATCTACTAAATGGATGTTGCCATGGCTGCTTCTCCCGTTTAGTGCTCCCAGGCGCAAAGCAAACCTAGCTCTTCCCACAACATCACACAGCTGACTTCTGACCCAGTGTCCATTTGCACCTGGTCCTTGTTAACCAGGGTGCTACCATTTATCACACAATGTGACCCTGAAGCCTTTTTTCTGTCTTATATTTTCGAGGACAGAAGGCAGCAAAGCTCTGTAAAACATGCATATGGCTTCATGACAAATTTAAAACACAGAAACAAAATACAACCACACACCTCTCCTGAGCATTATTGTGCTTGAAAATGGCCTGGGGGAAGGCTACACTTAGCTCAGGTGAGTTTGTTGATTGGGGTTAATTTGCTGAATGCCAGCTAACTACAAGCGAGAACTGGTGAATCTGGGTGCACATCTGTGGCTGTGTGATATGGGGCCAAGCTGGTCCGTAATCCTTACCTGAAACTCCTCCTTTGATGCTCGCAGCATACGCTTATAATCACACTTCAAAGGGCTTCCGCTCTAAATCAACCTGCGCCCTCTATTCATCAAACCCACTGGACTCACAAAACCACCCTAAAAGGAGGAATGATAGCCTGCAACAGTACAGCTTTAAAGCACTGAAGCGCTGTAGAAGCAGATCATGAGGAACAGTCTTTCGTCCCATTTTCAAATATTCACCAAGTCATCGGCTGTGCGGCACATTTGCGAATAATTGTGAAGCGAGTTCAATGCAGGAACACGGGAATATTACCAGAGCTATAGGAGGAGCAATACAACAGCCAGACACAGGTCTTGAAGGTCTCATAAAAGCAGCAGTTTAGCACAATACGTTTCCATTTATTCTCAGTATGCTTTAGGGCTTATCCCATTACTACTTACTTTTTTAATTATTGTGTTATTGTGAGATACAGGAAAGGTGAGCTTCATGTAACAATTAGGACTGCAGAAGAAGTACTAGACAGCTGTACCAAGATCCCTGGTACTAAAAAATGAATTATGAGCGTGTTTTAACCCTTCGAGCTTTGGGCTCCATATTCTTGTCAGCACCATCGCACCTAGTTATGTTACTGAAAATCATTCAAAGCATTGTGCATCAGAGTTGTATCACTACATTCACTGCCTTAAATGTCAGTAGAACTATGTCAGATCACACACTAACTTGGTTTGTTTGATTAGGACTTGTTTGATTAGGAGTAACATGACACAAAAACAGTGATAAAAAGGACTTTTTCACTTTCACACTATAAATGCAACAAAAATAAGAATTGGGCCTTTCAGATGTATGGGCGTTTTCCATTAAGCTTGTTTTCTGTCTTGTAAAGCTCAAATGTTATAAAAGAAACACTTTCCATCCAGAATGTGTTGCATAATACTGCTTTAACTATTAGCATGACTAATATTCAACCATTTTTAAAATTTTTATTTTATTTATATAAACCTTCAAGTTACTTTATGAACAATGACCAAAGCACCAATGTTTAGTCAATAGCAGACCAGCTAGGCTATAGAGAGGAGTATGGTAAACATTAAGGGCATACCATACTAATCATGTTTTGAAATTCCTCTTCCAGGACAAAGTGGTAGTCAGAGCCGTCTTCCTCTCCAAAGTAAGGCCCTCTGGTGGTGTGACAAGCACTAAAATATGGAAATAAAACATAAGGATCTTTTGCAAGTTATAACACTTTATAAACCGTATGTCCAAATGTTTATGGACACCACGCTCTAATGAACACATTCAGCTACTTCAGGTTGCACCTATTGCACAGATACCCCTGCAAATACACACACACATACTCACACACATAGCTTGTCTAGTCCCTGTAGAGAAGTATTGCTAATAGAATAGGACCCTCTCTGGAGCAGATAAACGTGAACCTATTAGCACCATGCCCAATGCTAGGAGTGGGCTAGAGGAGTAAAATGCCCCCCAGCACTGAGTTGTGAATCAGTGGAACTGTGTTTTCCGAAATGATGGAGCTCCAGCCAATTCCTTTGGGATGAGTTAGGGAGCTGGGGAGTATACGAGGTAGAGTGGTGATAATCAACATCACTAATACTCTTGACACTGAATGCAATCAAGTCCTCATAGCAATGCTCTAAAATCTAGTTGAAATCTTTCCCTGACAGTAGAGCCTCCAACAAGTAACAAAGTTACTCCAACAAAGTTTTTTAGTACCCCTGATTTCAGAAGAAACAATCAGCAGGTGTCACCATACTTTTGTCCACAAATATATGACAACCATACTTAATACAATTTCAATTTATATATGAAGATATGCATGAATATGCCATCATAAAGTATTCTAGGACTCACCCGTAAGCAAAATAATCACAGAATTCCTGACAAAGCTTATGGGCCAGCTCCCTCTTTCCACATGCTTGTGGCCCTGTGAGGATAAGCATGGGGTATGGAGCATCTAGACTGGGCAGGGTGCTGGATATTAAACAGATGGAAAACTGAACACTCAATTCAAACAGGCTTGATAATGTGTTTAATGGAACACTATGAACAAAATGCAATCAGCATAATGCAATGTATAATTTCTGCAATTTCTAATTTAAATGTGTAACCACACCTCAATGTCTTTTAATGACATACTGTATAATGTCAGAAACACATTTTGAATTTTATTAAATTATAATGTGATTGATATGAACAACAGCCTCCATTGAAGCCAATAAAGAATCAGGCATATTAAAACAGCTTTATAACATTGATTGGCCCACACCTGTCAAAGATGACTTGTGGCTGCATGTGCTGATACACTATGTGATTCATGTGGTCACGGGCTGCTACTACCTCAAGTGGTGGATCATACTTGTTTACAGCAGTGACCTACAAACACCAAGCAACAGAGGCACCAAAATCTATGATTCAAAAATATAACATAAATTACACTTTTTAGATTTTATTAAATCTTTATTATTTAGAAATAAATATATACAAATATTTACACAGATACATTTTTAACTAAATTAAAAATTAAATGCATTACCTTGTCCTCAGCAGTCACAGCCTGTTCATCTAACTCAGTTATACAATTTAGAAGGAAGATCACCATCAGCCTGTAGTCAGGCTGTTCCTGCAGTAGAGTATTAAAGCAGTCAGCAGGAATGGAGTGATGAGATCAGGTACTGTAAGCAATGCATTTGTTTTGTGTGTCTAAGGTGAAATCAAGATGCTGTTTTAGACTTAAATAGCATACACTGTATACATTGTCTGATTTGACCACATTCAATTTACATATAGATAGGTAGATCAGACCTGCACTGGGTTTCTCTTGAGATTTAGCTCCCTCAGCAGCAGAATGCCATGTAAATATGAGACCTCCTTGATCTCGCTAATCTAAGATGGAATCAAAACATGTGACAGATGCAGGAATGCCTAGACAGCAACTTTAACCATGTTATTCTTAAGGTCACAAAAACAATTCTTACCATATTACTTTCGAAGTTGATGCTTCCAAGGAGGGGGAGGTTTTGAAGACCAGAGAGACAGTGGATCCTGTTGGAGGACAAGTCCAGAACCTGCAGGGCCCGGAGCGTATGCAAATTCTCAATCTTCTTTATCAGATTTCCACTCTGTACACAGAAATCATCACCAAAAATCAGGAACTGGTGTGAGACCACAGCAGATAACGTACATTTTAAAAACACTGACATTAAGATAAGCTAAAGATATTAAATTAGTCATCCTTTTCACTTATCAATAAATAACAAGTATAAGCACTACTGACCCTAACACAGGCAGGCAAAGCATCATTTTATCCAAACAGTATTTTAGTCATATTACAATATTACAGAAATTACAATTGCAATACACTATTTCAAAAATCACATATTAGGAAATCACATATTAGGAGACTGACATACAGCATTAGTGCAAGCTAAAGGAAATGACCTGTAGTTCCTTTGCACAGTTCTTTTGTGCTTGAATTTCACCAACAATTGAGCTCTTCTCAGGCAGGGCTGATGGGCATATCGACAGACAGCTGAACAGCTGGTAAGACGCAGGAAATGCGTGCTTGTAGGACGGGAGCTTTCCAAACCTCTCGCTGACCCACTCTCATCCTTTCCTCAGTCCCCAGCCCTCCTAAGGCAACTCTGGGCTGTCAGCCAGAACCCAGCCTCCACTCCCTGCCCCCTCACCACCCCTGCCTGGCAGAGAAGTGCAGACAGCGGGGGAATGGTGACCATAAGGGGTCCCGGATGCTCCAGTGCCAGAATGTGATGAGGTGAGAGAGAAGTTACCTGACAAGAGCACCCTGCTCAGGGTATCAGGGCAGCAGAGGGCCCGACAGGTTCAGCGTGTGGGAATGTGTACTTGAGAGCGAGTGTGTGTGTGTGTGTGGGTAAAAGTGTGTGTGCTGTTGAAAGTGGTCCAGGCTCACTCACATCAGCAGCTGTGCCCTAAGGGGGAAACAGACGACAGAGGACGCGGCACTGCTGACGATGAAGAATCACTTTGATAAAGGACAATGCAAACACCCTTCAGTGAAAGTGGCAAAGGGTCTGGAGGCATGTCGGCATGCCATATGGTGGGATTCAACACCAGGTTCCATTTTTACTCTGTTAAAAGGCTGGGGTGACAACATGGATACAGTCTGGAATTCGCTGTGGGGGAAACATGACTTAAAATCCCAAAACACAACATTGCTGTCATCTGTACCAAGAGGAAAAGGGGGGGGGGGGGTGCTGAAGCAAGAGGCTGTGTATGCACGATGAGAGGGGTAACCTTTCTGAAAGCGATGACACAACGGAATAATCAGGCAATGGATGATGGATCACATGGAGATACAAAACTGAACAAAGGAAAAGAAGGGAAAAATGTGTCACTAGCTTATGAGCAGCAGTTAAAGCAGCAGTTGAAGCTAATTAAACCAACAGAGATGCATTAGAAATGTAAACAAAGAGAAGGCACAGCATAGCAACAACAAGCTATACACACCGGAATAAAAGGGAGCTAGTGGTTTCATTTTTTTTATACCTAGTAAATGCAGCACTTATTTTTTAACAATGTAAATAAATATTCAATTAATTCTCAAATGCTTTGCATCAATGCTAGCAATAGTACAGAAATAGAATCAAACCTCACATTCCAAGGAAACAGAAAGCATATGAAACTGTCAATCAAATCAGCGGACACAAAGGATAATGCAAGGCAGTACCTGCTACTCTCAGACTGGCAGTTCTTCCCTAGTGTAATTCACAGTCTTTAAAACTGTACAATGTTAAGATATGCAATTCATGAAAAACTGATATTCACACTTTCTTTGAAGGTTTAAAATCCCTAACTATAGCACTTCCCTTCAGATAGCGTTTCTACGTTGAGAGGTAATACATTTTGTATACACATCCAGCGAGATGTGGAGATATGGTGCCATATCCCAGCATAGAATATAAGCAGTGGAATTACTGAAATGGGAAAAGCAACAATTCCAAACATTTGTATTCCCTAATTTTCTGCATGATCATCTAGGATTAGATGTTACCAATTATTGCCTATTAATGCACAGCATTAACACACAGCGGGCAGAGGTGGCTC
Organism: Salminus brasiliensis; assembly: GCF_030463535.1. Taxonomy (NCBI): domain Eukaryota; kingdom Metazoa; phylum Chordata; class Actinopteri; order Characiformes; family Bryconidae; genus Salminus; species Salminus brasiliensis. Next base: position 44,645,483 of record NC_132879.1, read on the forward strand.
AGTGTTTAGAGTGCTGGGTTCAATATCTAGGTCTGTTAAGCTATCACTATTGACTTTGTATGCTTGAACACTCTACAATGTTCAAGTATACAGGCACCTTCCCATTACATATACGCTTAATGTCTAAATGTTTGTGGACACCCCTTCTAATGAATGCATTCAGCTACTTTAGGTTGAACCCATTGCTGACACAGATGTGCAAATGCACATACACACTCAACTTGTCTAGTCCCTGCAGAGAAGTACTGTCAATATAACACAACTCTCTGGAGCAGATAAACATGGTATGGCCAGGTATGGGTTAGAAGGGTATAAAAGTCCCCTAGCATTGAGCTGTAAAGCAGAAAACTGTGTTCTCTGGAATAATGGTTCTCTGGAATCCAAAACCTTTGTTGGGTAGTTGGGGATGAGGTGGGGTGGTGATCATCCAACATCCTGACCTCACTAGGCCTCATGTTATTCTAGCTCTCAACATAGCGAGACAGTGAATGAGTACTCCATGTCTCAAGCCCGTTGTACAAAAATAAACCAAATGCAAGCTCTTGAACTGGATTGAGAACTTCTACTGCAGATAAAGTGGTTGAGGAAACAGACAATTACCAGACAGAGATGTTTGAGAGGTAGATTATTCAGGCCGCTGATGCGTGAGATCTTGTTGTGAGCTATGCTGAAGTGGAGCAAGCTGCTACACTTCTCCAGACCCTTGATTTCACAAATGGAGTTATCTAGCCAGTGAAGAACTCAGTCAAGGCATTAACCTGAGAAAATGATTGTTCTGAGACTACAGTGTACAGATGTTAGACATACTGCATTAAACATAATGTAAAAAACAAGTGTTCATGCATTACATAATGACAACAAAGAAAGTTTCATTCACAGCCACACAGGCAAACACTGGTTAAATGACACATGAATAGACTGAGCAAACACAACTGGACGAATGTGAACCACTAGTGGCTCAGGCAGGTAGATGATTTAACAATTCTAAGCATTTGAGGATCTACGAAGTCAACTACAAAGCTTTGGACTCAATTCCACACAGAGACATTCAAGTTCAACACAAGAAAAATGTAAAATGTAAAACAACACAAGAAAAATGTTGCAACAAAGTGATGTACAAGCAAATAACATCAGCACGTATCTATTTTCTCACAGGAGCTGACAAAGAATTATGTATAGTTGATTTAAATCCTGCTGAGCTAAGATAATTTATCTAGGGCTATCTCTGAAAATGCCTGAGGTGAGGTGGGAGCACATTATGCTAAGATGCCAAGATCTATTTTCTCGATTTAAAATATAAGAAAGGAGATCCTGTTAAATACAAAGTATATTAAGTAATTCTCTATAATGATTGGCAGTATGAATAAAAAAGTCCTAATTGTGTATTACTTAGCACTGGGTGATGTTGTCCTGAAATCAGTGTCATAATTAATTAAACATTTTACATCGATTACAATTGATGAACAATTATAAAAGCTGCTCAGTTGGCTCATTATTCTCCTCCATGTTGCAGACTACACACATATTAATATGTTTTTAAAGGGACAGTATATGAATAGTACATGAATATGTATGTAGGTTCTTATGGTGGGTTTTGAATTAGTTCTTGATTTATGCCCAGTTGTAGTTATTACCTAATGTACTTTGTATTTAATCAGATCTCCATTTTTATATCTATCTATTTTTAGACCCAAGAAAACAGAATTGGTTCTCTTGGAATAGGAATCAAACCACCTTACAAGTGGCTAATGGTATTGGCAAAGGTCATTCAGCCATCTGATACATAGTTAGTTTGTTTCCTCTGGATCTAGTTTCATGGAATCTGTTAAATGGTAAAGTAGATGGATCATTTTGCTGAACTTCTCAGTCCTGCAGAAACACAACATCGTAGTTTTTGCAGCATCACATGATCTTCCCAAAAAGAATTGTAGAAAATGTGATTTCTCAAATTCTACTGCAATCATGTGTTATACAATAACATGCATATAAACAATAGTACTGTGTATAATTGAATTATGTATATATGTGAGGTAGCTTAATTACTGTAGCAGTATGTTTTTGTTTTGTAGAAATCCAGCTGGAATCTCTGTGGTATTACTCTGTAGATATTTTTGGTAAGGGAATGTATAAAAAAAAGAATTATGTTATCTTGTAAAGCTTGTCTGAACATTTTCTTCTTCAGCCTTATTGTATGTGGAGTGGAACAAAGTACTCCGACCTTTTTAGCCAGGTTTCATAAACTCAGGTGCAGATTATTTAAAGTGACTTAAAGTCACGAATGAAAAAGAAAGGAAGCGGGGACGTACATGATGCAGTAGAACCACAGCTTTACTAGAACAAGAGCATGGGCAAGCAAGAGAAATAGCCACAGGTTGAACAGGGAGTAAGAACTAAAAAAGAACAGAGAGGTAATACATATGGATGACATATGGCATTATCTGACATTCTCTGTAAGACAGCTGTGTCTGACGTTGGTGGGGAGTATTCGTGATTAGAGCCTGAATTTAAAAGGATACAGTCTAGAATCAGCTTGCATAGAGAAAGGTAGGAAGATAGGTCCTTCATTTCCGAAATCTGGTTATGCGACAAATTCACTTCCTGTGATGAAAAAGACAAAACATCAGTACGATTCTTTGTTTTATCATTGTAGCAGTATACTAAAATGACTTGATTACATAAACCATTCTAATACAGCTCAACACCCAGTATGACCATGGCAGTCACGTACTACTGTTGTCACATACTTTTTAATGCAAGAAAATACCAAGGGCAATACAACCTATATTACACTATATGTCCAAAAGGGTGAGGACACCTGCTCATCCAATAGTTTATTCTGAAATCAAAGGCACTAACAGGGAGTTTGGCCCCCAGTACCAGCCTCTATACACTGTTGAAACATTGCTGTAAGGATTTAGTTGAATACAGCCATGAAGCAAAGTCAGTTTCTAATGACTGGTGATTAGTTTAGGATCACAAACTAAACCACTACAACTCATCCCAATAGGATTGGATGGTGCTTTCATACTCCAGAAAAGGCAATTCTGTGGCTCCACAGTCCAGTGATTTGGATGGAGGAGGTTTATACCTCTCTAGCCAACATTTTTTCCACAGGGATTAAACAAGCTGTGTGTGCACAAATTAACGTTGTCAGCAAGCAAGAGGTGCACCTTGAAGTGGTATAATGGCATGTCTGCATTCTTTTGGAAATACAGAACATCTTGTTAAGTCATGTGAAAAAATGTTGACACCCCATTTTTAAACATATTGAACCATATGGGCAGTTGATCTTCATTTTCACATTAATGAGAGATGGAGGTAATATAACGTAACAAGTTAACCTGTATAAATGTCTTCAGAAGCATTTAGAACCTGTAATTAATAGAAATGGGATACCCACACATTAAGGCGTGAAAAAGGAGTGAAATTACGGTCCTCCGGGACATAATTGTGCAAACATGGAATCATAAACAATACAATAATTACAAAATATACAACAGACATTAGACTCAGTAAACAGACAGGACTGAATGTGTGTGGTGGGGATAAGGTGCAGAGGAATGTCACATGCTATGACATATAGATATACCCATTTATTACTACTTAAAATGCCTATAATTAGAATCAGGTGCTCCACATCAGCTGGAGATGGTTAGAATTTGGTTAGAGATGATTTTGGCAGCACATGTCTTATTTAAACCTCAGACTTTTAGTTTGGTTTGCTCTTGATTAAGTAGTAATAAATGTGGGGGCATCCTTATCCTCACAAGAAAACTGTATCTCTATTAGCATTCTATTTATTATTTTTTTTAGTTATATTACCTATATACTTTAATAGTGTTCAAATCAAAAAATGTCCATATGTTTGAATAAGTCAAAGAATTCATGGGATTATCATGGGATATTACTGTACATTCACTGTAAATAAACTCACTGTTTATTGTGAGCACTATACAACATTCAGTGGTGAGTATACTGGATATTTGTAATCAGATAAACAAAAAGGGTTTTGAGTCCTTTATCTGTACAATATTTGTACATGTACAAAAATGATCTGCTGTCCTTCTTGGACCTCTGTACAAGGACATTTTAGAACAGGGGTAGGGAACGCTGGTCGGAAAGGGTCACATTCCTGTGAAATCGGATGATCTTCTTGCTTAAACAGACCTGATCCAACTCATTGATAGGTTTTAGTAAACATGTTAGATCAGAGACAACACCAATATTTGCTGGACTCTGGCCCTCAGTTCCCCACCCCTCTTATAGAAGGAAACATTTTTTTAGGAGGATAAAATATATACCTAATACCCAATCAACACAAAAGCAACATAACAGTGAGCCTGGTGATGAACCTGCTGGACCATGAAAGCCTAAATAAAACTGTCTATCATAGTATATGTTTGGAATGAGGAGGAGATGCAGTTATTTATATATTAAAAATAAAGCTATGCTACAACTCAAAAGGTCTCACCTTGAGATATTTTGGTGGTTGGAATCCAAAAAAGTTGGAGAGTTCATTGTGGGAAGCATCAAGTATGATGAGGTTTGGCATGTGGCTCACACAGGATAAATCTACCAGTCACAAAACATTAAGCACAGAAAGCACAGAGAGGAATAGATGGCAACAGTGCACACAACTGCGATTTCTTATCCAAGTTTCCAAGGGCAAACAAGAGGATCATAAGACAACACATGAATTTATCTGGTAACAGCCATTAATAACGTTCTGAAAAGTAGCACATATTTCTGACACAAACATGAGCTTCATACACACCTTTTATTTTGTTGTGGGGGAGTTCCAGTTTTCGAAGATGGATGTAATCGCACAAAATGGACACATTTTTCAAATTTTTCCTCTAAAAGAAAATAATTATACATTTTATTAGTTGCCCATGATCTCAGTTTTCATGAGAAAGAAATATCCTTACATAGTTTTACACTGATTTATCTGGCAGACTATTGTTGTGCTTATGCCATAAAAGCAAAAAAACAGCTGGGAAATGAGGAACTGACTTGGCATTTTTTGGACTTGGCTGCTGTTTTTATCAAATAATTCTTATTGAATTTAGCGTTTAATCAAATTTTACTTGATGCTTGGCAGAAGCATCAAGTAAACACAGAAAAAGAAAATAGACACAGAAAAAGCTCATTGTCACTGAACAGAACAGCATATTTGTAAATATTCACACTCAAGGATTCTTAAATCTCAGTGTTTACACAGACATAACAATTAACCTCTTAGATGTCGCTTTATTCCTAATCAAGCATCTTGACCTACACAGAAAGCTTCTGCATAAACAACAGCTTATGTCATTTTTGTTTACAACATATAACAATGAGATACTTTCTTGTTACTATAAGTTGTTCTGTGTTCGGACATATTTTTACATTTTCACATAACTAGAAGACATTTTATTATGTAATAATTAGATGTTTATTGCATACTTGCAACAGATCTCGTAATGTCGACATGCTGAATATTGTATGTTTTTCTTGGCAGCAATATATCTCAATGCAACTGTTATCTAGCATACTGTACATTCACGTTTATGATTATTTTTTACCCAAATACCCTATATGGACAAATGTATTGGGACACCTGCTCGTGCATAGTTTCTTCTGAAGAGTTTTTCCTGCTTTTGTTGGAGTAACTGTATCTACTGTACAGGAAAAGCTTTCTACTGGATTTTGGAGCATTGCTGTGAGGATCTGATAGCATTTAGCGACAAGAGTGTTGGTGAGGTCAGTATGTTGGATTATCACCACCTCACCTCATCCTTAACTCATCACAGAAGTCTTGGATGGAGCACCATCATTCCAGAGAACACAGTCCCACTGCTCCACAGCTCAATGCTGAGGGGCTTTATACCCCTCTAGCCCACACCATTCAATGGGCAATAGGTTCATACTTATCTGCTCCACAGAGTCCTAATCTACTGACTATACTTCTCTACAGGTGCATAGCTGTGGGTGCACCTTAAATGAGCTGAACGCATTTATTAGAAGGGGTGTCCACAAACATTTGGACATAGAGAGAGAGAGAGAGAGAGAGAGAGAGAGAGAGAGAGAGAGAGACTGAGAGAGACTGAGAGAGAGATAGACAGAGAGAGAGAGAGAGAGAGAGAGAGAGAGACTGAGAGAGACTGAGAGAGAGATAGACAGAGAGAGAGAGAGAGAGAGAGCGATGGAGAGAGAGAGAGAGAGAGAGAGAGACTGAGAGAGAGATAGACAGAGAGAGAGAGAGAGAGAGAGAGAGACTGAGAGAGACATAGACAGAGAGAGAGAGAGAGAGAGAAAGAGAGAGAGAGAGACTGAGAGAGACATAGACAGAGAGAGAGAGAGAGCGATGGAGAGAGAGAGAGAGAGACTGAGAGAGACATAGACAGAGAGAGAGAGAGAGAGAGAGAGACAGAGAGAGAGAGAGAGAGAGAGAGAGAGATAGACAGAGAGAGAGAGAGAGAGAGAGACATAGACAGAGAGAGAGAGAGAGAGAGAGAGAGAGAGAGAGACTGAGAGAGACATAGACAGAGAGAGAGAGAGAGAGAGAGAGAGAGAGAGAGAGAGAGAGAGAGAGAGACAGAGACATAGACATAGACATAGACAGAGAGAGAGAGAGAGAGAGAGAGAGAGAGAGAGAGACAGAGACATAGACAGAGAGAGAGAGAGAGAGAGAGAGAGAGAGAGAGAGAGAGAGACATAGACAGAGAGAGAGAGAGAGAGAGAGAGAGAGAGAGAGACTGAGAGAGACATAGACAGAGAGAGAGAGATAGACAGAGAGAGAGAGAGAGAGAGAGAGAGAGAGAGAGAGCGAGAGAGAGAGAGAGACATAGACAGAGAGAGAGAGAGAGACCCACCGACACACAGAGAATCTGGTAGGCAAACGACTGTCCTGAGGGTCCCAGGGTGGACAGATGCTTCGCCACCTCACCTCTGGTCAGTTCGCCATCCTTCGTTATTCAGAAAAAAGAACTAGGCACGTTAGCTGGCACTTCTTCAGCACACACAGGCAGAGTAGCTGCTGTTACACTGCCGTTAAGATGCTGATCAGTTTCACTTGACATTTTCTGCGATAAATTGATATGAACTGATAAATATGAATAAAGAAAACTGAATGACACGTTATTTCTCCATTACCTCCATTTCACTCTGCTCCTCCTCAGCCGTGGAGAACCCTTCTCCCTCCGGCTGAGGACTTTCGGTCAGCAGTGTTGTGCTTCTGTCGCCTTGGACCCGCGGCCCAGGGGGGGTTCTTGGCGTTTGGCTGCTGGAGAGAGCGGCTGTCGACGCCGGATGAATTAAATCTGACATTTTTCTTTATTGCACGACTTACTTCATTTGTACAAATTTGTAGCCATAAAAGTAGACGCCACTGAAAGCGCACCTTCCCGCCACACACACGGTTAGCTAGCTAATGCTAACTGGGAGAAAGCCCCGAAGTATCACGCGCGTCCGTTGCCAGGTTACCGTCCTGTGAGAGGGTTGGGCAGGAGCTGTGTTTGCACTGCGCAGAGAAACCGATTCACTGATCACTGATCACCACAACAACAAACCTGAGACACGTTCACACACGTTCACACACATTCACACACATTTCACTTCAATATCATAGTCTAAGTTTCTCTCTCGGAATGTTTCTGAAAATGGCAGTTTTCCCTTCACCCTTAGAGACACAACTGGCCATGGCATGTTGTGTATTCTTTAGTTTTGCACTTCCATTATATTTTAGTTTGATAGATAGATAGATAGATAGATAGATAGATAGACACACAGGTAGATACTGTAGATAGATAGATAGATAGATAGATAGACACACAGGTAGATACTGTAGATAGATAGATAGATAGATAGATAGACACACAGGTAGATACTGTAGATAGATAGATAGATAGATAGATAGATAGACACACAGGTAGATACTGTAGATAGATAGATAGATAGATAGATAGATAGATAGACACACAGGTAGATACTGTAGATAGATAGATAGATAGATAGATAGATAGATAGATAGATAGATAGACACACAGGTAGATACTGTAGATAGATAGATAGATAGATAGATAGATAGATAGATAGATAGATAGATAGACAGATAGATAGATAGACAGATAGATACTCACACAGGTAGATACTGTAGATAGATAAATAGATAGATAGATAGATAGATAGATAGATATATAGAGAGATAGATAGACAGACAGACAGACAGACAGATAGATAGACAGATAGATAGACAGATAGATACACAGGTAGATACTGTAGATAGATAGATAGATAGATAGATAGATAGATAGATAGACACACAGGTAGATACTGTAGATAGATAGATAGATAGATAGATAGATAGATAGATAGATAGATAGACACACAGGTAGATACTGTAGATAGATAGATAGATAGATAGATAGATAGATAGATAGACACACAGGTAGATACTGTAGATAGATAGATAGATAGATAGACACACAGGTAGATACTGTAGATAGATAGATAGATAGATAGATAGATAGATAGATAGACACACAGGTAGATACTGTAGATAGATAGATAGATAGATAGATAGATAGATAGATAGACAGATAGATAGATAGACAGATAGATACTCACACAGGTAGATACTGTAGATAGATAAATAGATAGATAGATAGATAGATATATAGAGAGATAGATAGACAGACAGACAGACAGACAGATAGATAGACAGATAGATAGACAGATAGATACACAGGTAGATACTGTAGATAGATAGATAGACAGACAGACAAATAGATAGATAGATAGATAGACAGACAGACAGACAGACAGATAGACAGATAGATAGACAGACAGATAGATACACAGGTAGATACTGTAGATAGATAGACAGACAGATAGACAGATAGACAGATAGATAGATAGATATAGATAGCTGTATTCTAAATATTCAAAGAGTTCAAGATTACCCGATTTACTTCAGTTCAGTTCAGGTTGGTTTTATTGGCATGACCGCCTCAACAACAATGTTGCCAAAGCACACAAACATCAGATCTGAGCAATATATCAAGAATAAAATTAACGATGGAAATAATAATCTAATTAAGCATAAACTAATAATAAACATAGTAAATCTGTAAAACAAGACTTTCATCATTCACATAAAGGATTTTACATGCTAATAATAATAATAATAATAATAATAAAAATATTTATTGACATTCCTATAGTACAGTAGTTGTATCGGGGTGGGCGTGGTTGAGCAGGGTGTGGGTGGAGTCTTACAGGCGGTGGTATGTTGTCACATATCTGGCGACGGGAGGCGCTGTCTTGCCTTCGCCAAGAAATAAATTCAATCAGAATTCAGTCCGAAATTTCAGATTGTTTTTGAATCCTGTTGAATTTTGGGCAGTGAAGGAGGAAGGGCAGCTCTGTCTCGACCTCACCGCTGTCACAGTGACCACACACTCTCGCCTCTCTACAGCCAGGCTGTGACTGATCAGTGTATAATATATAAAGCAAGGTCTTCAGGGTTGATTTCCCCACACATGGATTCATTTTAGACTAGATGTGGGATTTTTTTTTTTTTCTTTTTTTTGGAGGGTCTCTGGGGGCGGGGTGTTTGTGTCGGACCAAGGGTAAAAAAAAAAAAAAGAAAAAAAAAAGAATAAATAATAATAAATCTGGTAGAAAGTGTTCATACTGTAAATTGGTCTTAATGTAGGTTTAGGCTTTAACATGGGGGAAACTGGGACATATCGTATAGGAAAGGTCTCGAGACACATTTTCACTGCAAATTCTTTTGAAGACACTGGGCACTACATGGGCAAAAGTATTGCCCGTTTATCGTTTCTTCTGAAATCAAATGTATTAAAAAGCATGTATCCTGCTTTTGTTGGAGTAACTGTCTCTACTGATGGGGGGAGCTTTATACCCCTCTAGCCCACACATGGCATTAGGCATGGTACCAGCAGGTTCATGTTTATCTTTCCCAGAAAGTCCTATTCCATTAGCAATACTTCTGTAAAAGGACCAAACAAGTTGTGTGTGTGTGCAATTTAACATCTGTGTCAGCAATGGGTGCAACTTATTGGTGCCCACAAACATTTGGACATGTAGTGTATGTGATACTGGGACATGATCATGATGCTCATTAAGCACCACTGTCCTTTGATACTAATATTATTGGAGCTGACTTTTACATTGAGTGCTCATCTCATCACATCATTACTCACCAATCTGATGCCCTTCTCAAAATCCCTCTGTAGTATATAAAACACTTACAGTCAGGTTCACAAGCAAATCCACTGTATTTAAACTCATGAAGGTGACAATGATACCTCCTTGAAAGTGTTCTTGACTTGAGTATAAAGAGAGTTTTCTTCATCAAGGAATTAATTACAACATTATTATTATTATTATTATTATTATTATTATTATGAGTTCATTCACCTTGGTTGTCTTCTGTGGTCTTCCAGATGTTTTGGTGTTGCTGACCTGAGTTTTTTTTTTTTTTTGCCCCCTTCATCGGTCTCGACACCTTCTTTAGACTGCATATTGAGAGTTCCCATGAATGGCTACCAAATGCAAATTCAGCACTTGCAATCAACTCCAGAACTTTCACCTCTTCAATTTGTCATAAAATAATAAGGGAACAGCCTGGCTGCACCTAGCCATTAAACCTCTTATCAGTCAACCGTCCAATTACTTTTAAGCATGTAAAAATGGAACAACTGTGTAAAAAGACAAAAACAACCACATTCACCATCTGTGTTGGAAACAGAGGAATATAGACTCTGCCTTTGAGCAAAAACACCCACAGTGGACAGTGAGCATATACCTGCCCAGAGCACTAGGCAGCCTTCGCTGTGACTCCTGGGGAGCAGAGAGGGTTAAGAACCTTGCTGAAGGGCCCATGAGTGGAAACTAAGCGAACCCAGGTATTGAACCCACAGCCTTGTCATCAATAACCCAGTATGCCACTAATTCCTAATGGTTATTGCACTTTTCGGTTAACTCCCTTGTGTGAAAGCTGAAATTCTGCACTTCAAACACATCTTGATTGCTCCCTTTTAAGATGTTGTAACACTGTCCAAATACTTACAAACAGACCTGACTGTAGGTACAATGTGTATATATTTATACATTCATTTAAACCATTAATTTGAACCAAAAGACCACAGCATCATGGCAAAGACTGTAGTTTAATTCCATTTATTAACGTTTCAACATTATTGTACATTGGCAGATTTCCAAATGTGCAGATTTGCTCACAACATTGTCAAAAGGAAACTTTGAGAAAGGTCTAAGGCCGTTCAAATTTCAAAACCCACTTAACGAATTTTCTTCTAAACTTCCAAACAACAGACGAGAAAAAAAAAAAAAAGCCTGGGAGTAACAGTATAGTACGAGCTGGCCAGACTCCACTCAAATGTGGTTTGTTGTCTTTCAATTTCCTCCTTAACACAGTCTGCAACGGCGCTACCTTGCTGTGAATGTTTTCAACACAACACTATGCAAATGCTCTTAACTAGCGCTCACTGGCGTTTCATCCATCGGCGGTGGATTCGTACTGGATCGTTTCCAATATGTGGTTCCAAGCTCAGTTTGATCCCATCTTCATTAAAACTGAGGCATTTCGCTCCAGCTGTGAGCGAAGTTTGCATTCGCACCAACTTGGCAAAATGATATTTGTCTTCTTTTAGGGAGACGTGAGCTCAGAGTCCATTACAGATACAGACGCTTTCCTCTGGCTAACAGAGCTAACTACCCAGAATACACTGCCCAGCCCGAAACATTATGCCCACTCACAAATGAGGCGAATGACATTGGTTAACTTGTAACAACGGGGTCAGGCTTGTCGGGGTCAGGGATATGTGTTAGATGGTAGCTGAACAATCAGTTCTTGTAGATGATGTGGTGGATGTGGGAGAAGTGGGCAGGTGTGAAGACTTCTGAAGGGTCTAATCGTTATGGTCGGCTGACTGAGTCTGAGCATCTTCAAAAAAGAAACTTGTTGGGTGCTCAAACTGAGCTGTTTTGGTGGCATGTGCAGATGACCAACAGCATATTAGACAAGTGGTCATACTGTCTTGGCTCACCAGTGTTTAGGAAAACAAAAGAAGTGCAGCAGGAAATCTTGCAGTACTGTGACATTTAAACACAGTCACGTGCAAGACATGCCAACCTCTCTGTGACACAAGTATAATGTATACAATTAAAACAAGAAAATAGGGGAAAAAAAGAGATATGATCAAAAAAATGGGGGGAAAAAATATTGAAGCACATTATTAGGTCGACTCATACAGCAATATTTTAGCAAGCTACATATGCCTGCCAATCTACTGCTTCTACACCTCTAGCACTCTTCCTTTTTTGTCATCCACAAAATAAGCCTAAAGGCATGATGGTGAGGTCACACGCATCTGGCTTAACAAATACGCAGACAGTCAGGAGCCCTTCTGCACAGCCTCTACGGGCGGTACGTTCGGCAACATTTCTGCAACGTTCGCACAACCGCTTCACTCTCCTTGTGTGAGATTCAAATTAGACTGGAATATTAAAGATGTTTTCTCCGCGTTAATACCTTCGGCGGCCCAGAGGCCGATATTGATTCTTGACGCTGAGTCATAATGATGGATTGTTGTGCCGGCTTCAGGGAGCGCCGTTGCCTGGTGCCGGCGTTCTGTATCGACAGGGCTTTCTCTCTCCCCCTCTTGTTAAGTACTTTTCTTCGGAGTTAATGAACTAAAAACACCAAGGGACAAGAAAGAATGAATGATTTGTGGTTTCCTGCGCGTGCCCGTGTGCGAGTGAGTGAATAAGAGACAGATTTGCCGCCTTCAGCATGCGGGACTTAAGAGAGAGAGCCAAAATAAAGTTTTAATAGCTGTGGTTGGAGGCCAGAGATCACTTCCCCACCAATTAGACCCCGAAACGCACTCCTGTAGGTTATGCATGCTCACTAAGCCTACAAAGCAGAGGTAGCTTCACGGCAACGGACCGTGTTAAGGAGTGTGGCGGGATCGATCCCCACTTCTTTCGTAAATCAACCACAGTGTACGCGACGAGGGACAACGCAACACGAAGACGGAAGGGAGGGAATAAAAAGCCGCTTGAAAGAGCGTGGCCGTTTTCCATTTCCTTTCCTGAGGGAGCAAAACAAATCAACAAAAGCAGAAGGAGCCCGTTCTTTTGGGCCGATAATAATTCCAGTGTTCTAATCTGGCATCTGTTATTCCGGGCACAAGCTGTGGGCTGGGAGATTCCATAATTGAGAGCAACGGTTTTATATTATAGGAAAATGAGATGACAGTGTCCCCGAGCCACGCGCCTAGAATCCATCTGCTTATTCCGCAAGGTGAGGCCGGGGCTGGCGGGACATGCTTGAAGGAATTATTTCATTAAAAGAGTTGCTTTTATATATATATATATGTGTGTGTGTGTGTGTGTGTGCTTAAAGGTGTATGTATGTAGACAGTATGTGTGCAAAGCAGTCGAGCTGAAAGACTTACACTTTCACTTTGCCCGCTAAACGTCCCTCACCACACCAACAGCATCCTCTGCTCAATTTAGTGTGAATTATAAGATAAAAAAAATCTAATCAAAATCAGAAACCGAATTAGCAATTCAAATGTACATGTTTTACATCTGCAAAGCACTTCATCAGTCAACATAATGAAACATTGAAATACTGACTGGACTTTGCAGGACACAACTAACAGCAGCAGTGAATGCACTGTTGTAATGCATAAAGGATGCCCAGCTCCTGTCCTGGAAGGCCCTTTCTCCAGCACAGTTGGGTGATTCCCCAACCATGTTTAGTTGAGGATTTGAGCAGGAAAATCAACAAACTGTGCAGGACTTCAGCCTTCCGGGACCAGAATTGGATACTTTTAGTGTGGAGTGTGTATGGGGAGGTGGCTGGGGTCTACACGGTGGTGATTTTCTTGTCCTTGGTGGCCTGTTTGATGGCCGCCTGCTCGCAGATGATCTCTTTCAGGCGCTGTAAGCGCATGTTCTGCACCGTTAGGTCCCCCACGCCCGTCTGGCTGCGATGCAGCAGGCTTAGAGCGTTGATGTACTCCAGCTCGGTGTATCGCACGCCCTGATCCACCACCAGGTTCAGCAACTCATCAGCTGTGTTATACAGCATCTCGTAGTACTGCCTGCAGCGACAGGAAGGAGGACACTTTAGTGGAACATGCAGACAGGTACAGGTAGGAACAGGTAGCCTTGTCAAGATAATTACGTTATTCAACTTATTGTACAATATATGAACGTGACCTCAATATTTTGCGCTGACCTCCATATTGCTCATTGTGTTCACTTGGGTGTTTGCTTGCATAAAACTGAACATCACCAATATTTTAGCCAGTGCATCAATGCACCAGTAACGACCCCTTTATACGACAGAGCACATTACGACAGGTGAAGTTATTGGAGGTTAGTAGATGTCTTTATAATAATAATAATAATAATAATAATAATAATAACAAACAGTATTTAAAGATATGCTACAAACCTTTGACAGGCAAAACAAATTGTTAATTGAAGGTTAATTGCTCTTTTAAATAGTGTAATTGCATTATGATGATGTTATATTATAAATATATGAGGAGCATAAAAAGGTTTTAAACGACTAAAATTGTTTATCACAGTTTTTCCCAGGACAATCTATCGTCCAAGAAAAAAATATAGTTGAGACAGGCTTAGTTACACATTGTTCAGGTTGGTTAAACGCTTGTTTACTGTCTCATTTGAGACACAGATTCTGTATTGGACTGAGTTCTTGCCCTGGCCTTTGGAGAACATCCCCCTTATGCGTGTTCAGCCACTCCTGTGCTATTTGGACTTGTGCTCAGAACTACTGTCCTGCTTAGAGCTGAGGTTTCCTCTTTGCTTTTTTAGCAGACTAAAGCAGATTGTCTTGCAGCATTTCCATCAATCTGTGCTTCAAATCTAATAAGATGTCCAGTCCCCACTGAAGAAAAACATGCCCACCATAATATGCGGCAACCTCCATGCTTCACCTGTTAGTTGTTTGAGCGTTGTTGTACCTCTAAAACTGCAGTTCTGATTTGCTTGGAATGCTCTTCAGTCTTGATTTTACAGTTTTCTTTGAGATTCACGATCTGACCACTACTTGAATTAAGGGGTATTTTGTCCAGCAAAGGCGAGCTTTTACAATGATCCTCAGAGCGCAGTTCTAAGCCAATTGTTCTCCTTGGGCATCTGTGTAAACTTATGCAAACTTTTTTCAGTTATGTTCTGATACTCTGTTTTTATATTAATAATAATTTTACATACAATAATACTAAATTAATAATTTTGGGGTCAGACTTTTACAATAAAATATATAACAGAACAAAACAGTGCTGTATTACCTATGTCACATCATGACTTTGAAGGGGTTAAACACTTCTGCAAGCCACTGTATACCATCATACAGCGTTCATGCATTAAGTTAACAGCATATAATAAAGCTGTTCCCAACACAGTTCCACAGTCCCACTTCTCAAGCTCTTAATGGTGATTGTGTTCAGCTGCATTTCACAGCCCTCAACCCACTCGATCACATTTTTTGATAAGGTTCTCCACCAAAATAGAAGTGATAAAGCTTTTCAAACACAAAGTGGTCAGTATAAATCAGTCTATAAACAATATGTGCATCTGAGCAATTAATATAACATCAAAGACGTACTACCTTTGCTTTGCAAGTGCTGCATAACAGTGATTCATAGACAAAATATGCTGCATTTTAGTTCATACACACACACACGCACTATATCAGCTGCTAGGTACATGGTGACATGTATTTGGCTTATGTTACCTGTCTTCTGATGTCCGAGTTCTCCAACAGAAGTTCAAGAAAAACACACACACACACACATATATATATATATATATATATATATATATATATATATTCTACTCCCAGATGTCAATGTAAACACTCACTACATTCACATACACTCGCCACACACACAATTTTACAACTTCTATTTTTGCCAAAGAAGCACAACCGCAGCTGGTGTGATAAAAGCTCAGTATTGAGGATGTCCTGTGCCCCATCAGAACGTATAGTGTCGACTCCTCGTTTGAAGCCCCAGCACCTAACCCCCCCACCACCCCTTTCCTCCTCCATCTCTCTCTTTGGCCCAGAATGTTGCTGCTCCCTCTGAACTTGCAAAGCCCACAGAAAAGACCTGAGCCAGCAGGAATCTCTTACTCTCTAACTCCTCTATCAGGCAGACACACTCTCCCAGGTATTGAGGCTTGTGACTGCACTCTCAATGAGGTGCAGTGTACGTTTTAATGCAGCCTCTCGCTCCTGCTTCCCAATCTCCAGCTTTCTCCCCTGTGATGTACCCACCGTGACCTTCAAAGTCAAGGCAGAAGGCTATCACGAGAGTTTTCAAGGTGACAAAATGGCAGCGATGTGTGCTGAGTTGGTAGGGCTGCGTGATATATATTACCTGTAAGTTGCTATCGCAATACTGACCTTTGCAATACTGATTTCGCCACAAGGTCACACTATGCCAATGAACAGAAGAGTAAATCAGAGTGTTCATATTCATCTTATTTTGTCCATGTCCACTTTGAAGAGCTTGTTACTTCTGCTTTAGTGTAGAATTTCCAGGCAGTTTGTGTGTTTGTGGTTGTACCGTATTCAAAAAGTGAATGCAGTCAGAAATTGGCTACCGCTATGGACACTGATCATAGTTGGGTATGCTGGCTCAACATTCCACAGGCTTTTTAACATTATTGTACAGAGCATAGCTAGCTTTCCAACACAACACAAGGCGACTGGAAATTTGCGAGGCACCACATCCAAAGAAGTTGCTGAATTTAAAATCCACCCAAATGTCCATGCATTTGCTATTACTGTTTTATGGAGGGGAATCTCATTATGAAGTTCTGGTAAAGTGGGCGCATCGGGTGCTTGTGAGGCTGTCAGGTAAGTCGTCAGCCCAAGAGCTGACCTAAGAGCCTACACGTCTGCTTCACTGGAGCTTCATAACCGTGCCATTTCTCTGGGTAAGGATGGTCGGGTGTTGGTTTGCCTTCCACAAAATGGTAAGAGCAAACTTATGGACGTTTTTGTGGAAGGTTGAGATTTAGCACCTTCAACCGCATTTAGACGCAGGTCCTCTTCTTTGGAAAGCATTGGAAAGTTGTATGGATATTATATAATTTTCCCCCATTTTTTGATAGTTAATTACCCATCTACTTGTTAGTATCGTTAGTATTATCACATGTAATGCTTCCAACAGTATGAGGGTGAGGACACTCAAATGCCTCCTCCGACACATGTGCAACCAGCCACCTGCTCTTTTCGAACTGCCCATGCCACATCTCTGGGCAACCAACACAATCTGAAGAAAGCGGCAGGTACCCAGAGATCTAATGCACTGGCTGGCAGACACAGCATTACACTGGGGTGATATGAGGAGAGAGAAAGGACCTGGGGTCATAATGGCAGCATCTTACTTTGCTGGACTACTCAGAGCTCTTTTTATATGTTGGTTATGGCTATGGTTGTAATCTATATCAATAGATCCCCATCACACCGGATGTTCTACACAAAATAAACATAGATGCCTTCCCCATTGTTTAATGGAAAATAATCAAAGAGATAAATATCTTTGGTCAAATGGAGATTTTAAACATCTTAAATCGCTGCTAACAATATAACCACCACAGGGTCTTCATTGCTGTAAAATGTGCACTAACCACTTCCAGGCAAAAGATCTGCAGTGTGGGTTAGCTAGCAATACAAAAGAATTTTGCCTTGTGATCCAAGGACAAAAGAGAGGGGAGGAGTGAAAGTATGTACACACATTACACATCCTAGAGGGGGGGAAAGGGCTGTCTACTGATTATTCATCTATTGTAATAGGGTTCGTGCCTTGGTCCAAAACAGCCTGTTGCAGGCTGCTTTGGACACCGAGGAAGAAATAAAAGGATCCTGGGGGCAACAGATTGCAGTAAATCATGTATGTTATTGTGGATTTTCAGAGAGAGCTTTGGTGGCTGCCTATTTTCTCTATCCAGTAATGTCCTTGGGTGTAAAGAATTAGTATTGTGCAAAATCCCTTTATCTGAGAATGGGTTCTTTCATAATAAATCCCCCTTTTGTTCGCCCTGAATGTGGGGTCATGCATTGAAGGGAGTGGTGCAAAAGACAGTAAAGGACTTCTGGCCAACCCTGCCTTACTGCATTATGCTCTCAGGGCACCAACACTGACTGCACTGGTTAGACTAGCAAGGTTATAGTGTTACACAAACTGGAAGGAGGCACCGACTTCATTTGCTGCAAGGAGAAACACATCAACACTCAAACAGAATCATATATAGATACAGACAGAATACAGAAAAGCAAATTATCAGAGCAACACTACCAGTACTGGAACACCTGGAAAAGATGTAGATGCCTTGTTTGTAGGACACCAGATGTTAATATACCAGTTGAATTAATTTAAACTGAACTGAACATACAGCTATATACAACCATTTAGGTACCCTTGGAAACGGACATTTCATTGCGTGTTTTAAGTAAAACAGTTTACACACAGATACAGATATGGATGGAGCCTGTCAACACTCATTCATATGCATTCGTTTTGTCTGTATTTGGTATTACAGTAACTAAGATTGTAAAGAATTAGACGCTGCTACAAAAAGAATCTGCAAGCTGGGACTATGGATGTTTCATCTGAAGCTAAATAGACGGTGTAAAAGGTGCTGTGGACCCTGGTCCTTCTGACCAAAGGACCAAGATTTGGTCTTGATCTGGACAATGAACAACGGTTTGGTTCTTGTACTTGCTCATGTGCTTTCTGTATAACACAGGTTACAATGCAGTTATCTGTTCTCTCTGGCAAAGTACTGACTAAGCAGGATGTTCAAACTTTTGCCCATGACCATTACTAGTATTTTTGCATTGGAAAAATGTATGTGAAATTAGTGGTGCACAAACACACAGGTCCTTTCCTCTCCTATACATTTAAAGTGGACGGTGGATTTTAGCACCAGTGTAACTGCAGTAGCTGCAGGACAGAGATTGGGCAGCTCCATTAACCTCCATTCATCTCCGACACGGGGTAAAAACACCACCATTTATAATCTCTTTGGCGGAGCCGTGTCCTGGTAACCCCTCTGATACCAAAGCGTAAATGCACTACACCCGTCCTGTCCACGCAGCGCAACTTTGAACAAAGTGTGTCAAGATGGGATGCTAGGAGAGAGGAGATTCATGCACTACAGGGAGGGTAACAGCGTAACATGAACACGGATGCTGGGATGATTAGGAGATCTGTTAAGGGTTAAGTCTCTCTTCAGATGTTACTAAATGCATGCATGCACTGGTTAGCGACTGTTGGTGTTCCCTGCCAACATGAACACACTTCATTTACCAGCCACTTTAAAACCATTTACCAAAACAGCAGTGAGTTGTTAATCAGATTCAATCTCAGTGGCTTTTTAGCCCCCCACCCTCCCTACTATTTCCCATTAGGAGAAGATAATGAACAACTAACACTACATCACTACATTCAACACTCTAATACACTCACTCACACACACACACACACACACACACACACACACACACACACACACACGTGCGTGTGTGCATGCGTGTGCGTGCACTCACCCACAAACACTCACTTTGTCCTCCACCAGCCTGACACCTGCGAGTGTGTTCTCTGTGTGTCATTAAGTTTTAATTAGCCCGTGTCTCTGTGTGCAGTCCTGTATACAGAGGGTATTAAGCAAATTTATGACGCATGCGGTGGAGGACGCGGGGAGATGTATGCTGCTGCGAAAGGAAAGAAGAGGGGACGGGAGGGAGAGGGGAGAAAAAAAAAAAATTGGAATCAGCACAATTCATTTCCTCTAATTTCCAGCATGTACAATATTAAAACCATTAAGGGCTGCTTCTGTCAGCGCGTTCTCAACAACACATTATTTAACGGCCAAGAAGGAGGGAGGGGGGCAGGGATGACAGAAGAGGACGAGATTGAGAGAGAGACAGATGCCCTGAATGATCGTCTCCATCTAGCAGAACGCACAGGCTTGTCACCACGGTAACAAATGCAAACGCAAGTTCCCCGCATGCTGCCACCCTCTGCTTGCTCTGCCTTCTCAGTAATAGGAAAATTCTGAAGCTTCGCCTACCTTTCCTCAAAACGACAATAGGAAACGCTTTACTGCGAAGTGCAGCCTAGGGAACAGTCTCAAGGTTAGAGCAACAGTTCAGTTCCGAATCAATCTCCCGCTCACCCCAAATGAAGCCAGTCAGCCAAGGATATTTACAGTCTAAAGCTAACAAGGCCTAGAAGCTGATGACCAACAATTTGCATCTGCATGCTTACATCGTTGAGTTGATAACGAGGACTTCGAGGAAGATGTAAACAAAGGTATTCAAAATGGTGTGAAAAGCTCTAGAGAAACATTCACACAGTCACAATTATTTGCAGTCGTGGTGACAGGAAGCAGACAGTGGAACCATTTATTACCTATGAAAGAAACTTTTTTTAACTTAATTATGAATACACTGGCACAGTGGCTCTGGATGGAGGAGCTGATCCAGGCAGTTTTAATGGATCACATATAGTTTTTTAAGATTTCATTTTTTTTTTAGGTTTGCTGTAGTGAGTGCCATCTCTAGGCGCCATTAACAGACATGATCCTCAGCTGCTGCAGACAAATGTCTCTCTTTTTTAAAAACTACACTAGACATTTTTTTTCCGATGAGCAAAACAAAACAGCATTATTTTAACTGATAAGTGTGGTGATGTTAGCAGTTAGCAGCCCAAAACAAAAAAGGTAAAGTTGGCTTCTAAATCTAGCTCTAAAGTCCACCTTAAATAGCTCCACAATTACATTGTGTACATTCCTGAAACCTGAATTCTGCCCAAACTTATGTCTGTGTTTATGTATAACAGTTGGTAATACCGTGTCAGCAACCAATTACTTGCCAGAATCAGACAGAACAGCCTTGCTTACAGGGTTTCAAATTCTGTATGATGCACTGTTGTCTATAAAACAGATGGACGACAGTCAAGGTACTATATAACTGTATGTCCATTCCTATAGATAGGCATGTTAGGTATACTAACTTTGTAGTTTCAGTGCAAAACAACTTTCCTGTCTTTTCTTCTTCTTCTTTTTTTTTTTGGCTGAAGCATCACTTTAATATTTACGGGAACGAAGCCGAGCTAATCTGCTTTACTTGAAAAAGCAACTAAAGCTGCAGGATGCCAGGTAGACACATCCTCACTAATGTTGGAGTGTTGCTTACTCATACATTTAAGGACACAGAAGAGTGACGCAGTGATGCTCCAACATGGCTCCCGGCATGGGGATTTAAGGCTGATGAAGAGTGCCAAAGATGAAATTGGAAAAGGGATTGATAATAGAGGAAAGATGTGTATCGACCTGTTTTCTTAGTTATTACTGCAGTAAAGGAAGGAGGAAAAAATACACAAGTTATGAAAAGCTTGCCTCAAAACACACACACACATATACACATTCACATATACATACACACACACACACACACACACACACACACACACACACACACACACACACACACACACACACACACACACGTGTGAAGGCAGACACACACACAACACATCACTGTGCTGTCAGGCACAGCTGCTGTTCCGTTTTGTAGTTATCAGGTGTGCTGGGGAGCTGTGGTGTGTAAACAGACTGGGCCATCACCCTGACACGGCAGCTAAGAGCTGTTTTCCGGAAGGCTCCTCTGGCACATTTGCCAGACAGACGTTTTTGGGAGCTGTGACCTCTGCCCTCTGCCGCCAGTCATGGAAATACAAGGTTTATTCCGGCTGGGCAATATCTAACTGCAGGTAACAGAGATTCTAACACTACAAGTGGGCATCAGGAATATATATATATATATATATATACACACACACACATACACATACATATACACACATACATATACACACAGTGCAGGCTATATAAAAACAACATTTGAATCTGGGTGCTGTCCTCATAGACACAGTATTAATACTTTTTTAATCACACAACAACTGGTTTGACTAACGAATACTTCTTTATGGTCAGGTGTGCTTACAAGATTTTTTCTGAAGATTCTCCACTAGGGGACTCACTTCATCCCTAAAATAGTGGAAACCCACACCAGGAGGATCTCGCTAATACGCATCCTGCAATGTTCCTACATTCAAACTGAAAACTGACTGACAGAGTATTTTTACTGCATCTCACACACATATGACTCTGGTTCCGCAGCATTATGCAGTTTCCATGAGAGGTCCCGTGCAGCTCCACCAAAGTTACATAGCATTGTAGAGTGGCAATGACAGAAACTCCCTGTTACACATCTGTGTATCATCAAAATTATTTTTTAGACATTTATTTAAAATAGATAGAATAGCTACATTTTTGTTGATTAAAACTAAATGTATTTACATGAACCTACATTAAAGGCTAAGAAAGTTTGATAACTTCATGTGAAGTTATCATTTTGGCCACATCACAGTTTTTAGCATTATAAAAATACTTATACTAATACTTAGTAATACACTGAGGATTTTTTACAGTAAATACTGCTGTATGATCCAATGTATTGACACGTTCATGACATGACTGGCTCTGCAAATGTATTCATTTCTCCAGTTCTCTCTCTTTCTGGCATTAAAAATGACTTAAATAGTTTTTTAGTAGCAATTAGCAATATAATTACCTGCAGGATGCATTTTAGTTTTAATTCAAACAGAACAGTAGTGTGTGAATAACCCTAATGCGGGGCACTTTTGCATTGAATGGTTCCTATTTAAAATTTTAATTTTTATCACATGCCATCACAGCTTTGGTTAACCCATAGGTTTATTGACTTTCATTTATTTCAGGTAGACCTATCCCAAAAAAAGCTTAGGTGTCCCACATTAAGGCAAAAAAGCTTTGTTGCTGTTCAGTTAAGCCATTTGTATTGTCTGATGGGTACTTAATTCTTTGTCCAAATAACAAGTAGATCACTGAAAATATTTATAATATTGATGACGGCTGTAAAATACATGTTTTATTTTTTAAGTTTTGATCAAAATTAATGTGAAGTACAAAAAAAATCCCCATCCATTTTCGTCCTGATATCATAGCTTAGCCTCGTTTTCTCTGAGAGTAAGAATCAGGACATATTTCTCTGAAAATGTCCAACATACACACAACATTTCAAGGTCCACATGAGAACTTTAATTAAACCTCACTCGCTTGCATGCGTCATACTTGGATTCCAGTAAATTTTCATTTCCGCAATTTCATAGTTATATCCTTGAGCATCCTGTGCCAAACCGAGACTCCACTTACAACAACCATAACTTATCCTCACTCCACCCACCATTTGTGACTTCTTCCTCAAGTGGCCCACTTTTTTTGCAGCCTCATGGCTGAACATCCTCCAAATGCCCACAGCAGAGTGTTCCCTCAAACTAACCCACCAAAGCCTGCATCCCCAGGCTACTGAAGCAGCGCAGATCCCCCCCCTCCTCCAACCATCCTTACACCACCCCCTTCTTCTCACACCGCAGGGGCAAGTCTGCAGGAAAAAAGGAGGGAAAAAAAGTGCTGCCACCGACAGAATGGTAATGTGGTGTGGCGAGAGTGAATAGCTGATAATGCTGCGCAAAAGCATGAGATAGAGAAGACGACGCTCCTCTTCCTCATTGATCTGTAGCCTTCACTTCACCCTTGGGGGCAGCACAGCATGTCAATATGGATGAGAGTATGTGTGTGTGTTGGGTGGGGGTCTAACTTGCCATACTGCGCGCGAAGCTGTCCTAAGATCAGCAGGAAAAGGGTTTGTTCAGTATTCAGTAGAACATTCTACAATGTGAATTGACCTATCCATGTTCAGCGCACCAACGTGTTCTTTTATAGTTTTATAGAGAATAGACAAATGTCAGAGTACTGGGGGGAAAAAAAATCTTTCCACTTGTCCTCTAGTGGCCATTCGCCAGAGTAATGGAAATTGACTAGTTGAATATTCCTTTACTGGCTTAAATCTGCCAGGAATGTTCACACTGCACATAGGAAAGCAGATCGGTGTGTAGAATCACTGCTTTCTGTGTGCTAGTTTTGTGTGTGTTTCTTTTGTGTGTTAAATATGGACAAAGCGTACATGCTTGTTGGATACACTATGTTTTTAACTATGAGCTCATTCAGAGAGCAGTTCAGAGGAGTTCTTAATAAAGTGTTTTCTTTTTTGGAATTGGGCATTATTAGATCATATTCATTACATATGAAGTTACCGCTGTGCGATATGACCTAAAATCAGTAATACTATTAATTGTATTAATTCCACAGAATGCTCATTTAAGCTTATTTAAACAATAGCTGCGAGCAATCAGGAGAAGAGGAGAGGTGGCCATTAAGGTCTGCTGAAAGCAATGCTTTACCCCCAAAATGATAACACTGCACCCTTTGGTGATAAAAATGCCTAATTCCAGGTGTAGACTAGAGGAGTATAAAGCCCCCCCGCAGCTTTGAGCTGTGGAGCAGTGGAACTGAGTTCTCTGGAATGATGGTGCTGCATCCAATACGTGTTGGGATGTTGAGAATGAGGTGGAGTGGTGATCATCCAACATCCAACCTCACTAGCGCTCCTGTTGCTTGATGCAGTCAGATCCCCACAGAAGGATAAAAAAAAAGCATACACTATTTTTAATATTCTTGTTTTCAGAGGCAACAATGAAAGAACAGGTGTCCCATTACTTTTGTCCATTTTGTCTTATCTTTTTTCATATTTCTCCCTCCATCTATCTCTCAACTTTAACTCTCTCCTCTCACTCTTTCTGGCTCTAATGCTCTCTCTCTCTCTCATGCTCATTTCCTCTCGCTCTTTCCATTTGCCTCGTATCCCTGTCTCCCTTCTCTGTTTGTCATTGTTTCTCTCTCTGTCTTAATTAATATTTATTTTTTTTACTTTGATTATGATTAATACATTTTTTTATTTTTTTTTTTACTTTTTTTTACTTTGATTATGATTAATAAACAATTATGTAAGCTGTTTGAGTTGCTCAATTGCCTCAGTATTTGAGTTCTCCTCCATGTTGCAGACTGGATGGGGCAAAGTCACATGACTGCACACATGGTAGTATGTTTTTAACAGGACCATATGAATACAATGGGAAAAGTATTAATAGAAATTTTGGTCAGTTTTGATAAATTTTTGATTAACTGCCCTGCTCTATGTCAAGTAAATGCAACACTATTTATAAAGGGAGTTTTTAATAAAGGCAAAGCAGACTCATGGGCCTGTGAAACGAGGTAATGAGACAAGTGTAGAATACAACTCAAAATACTGCTAAAAATACTGCTAATACGTTTGTTTACAGTTGCTACATAACATTGAGTTTCCTGTTTGAAATGCTATGCTAATGGCTCTCAGGTGGAGCAACTGTCTAAGCGTTAGCCCCATCATCGCAAGATTGTGAGTTCAATCCATGGTGATGCTACAGCCATCTGTGACTGGATGTCCCAGACAGCATTACTGACCATCCCTCTAGACTCATCACTCTAGCACAAACTAGCGAGCAGAGACGTCTGTTAGCTGATGGTACAGAAAAGGCACTGAGCACTTTTTTGTTGAGCTGTCCAATGGCACTGTGTCAGCAAGAGACATGGTGGCACTTCACATGCCATGCGAGTTCTTTTTTGGACGGTGTTCTTGTCCACAAGCAGCTACAAAAGAAGTATGCGAGAGTGACTATTTGCTGCAAGAGAGAGATATGGAAAACACAGCGACAGAGTTTGTCCTATCGATTCTTTCACTTTTTTTTGCCTATCTTTGTTCTATTTTTCCTATCTGTCCATCTGCAGTCTTGGTAAAGAATAAAGAGTAAAGGAAAAAAAAAAAACGGAAAACACACACACACAGACGCAGCTTCCCGCCAGATACTGGTGACGTTGATTAGACATTACAGAGATACCTTCAGGACTCTGGGACCGTATGAGGCTCTGAGCAGATGGTGGCAGTTCGTGTATGTGTGTGTTAGCTGCAAAAGGTTTCTATGTTGCGCTCTCCTTCTCTTTCTTTTCCTCTCTCTCCCTCTCTCCAGAGCTTGGGGACCAACACCAGGTCCAAGGTCGTTTTAAGACAAACCGCCTTAATGGCAGATTGATTACAGCACGGCCAAGATTTCAGCCCCCCTCACAATCGTCTCAGCACACACTACACTGTTTGCACACAATTAAAGAGCCATATCTGCTTACTACACCTTTTGACTCTCAAAGTGCATCATCCGCAGTCCCTCATGGTGTATGCATGCGCTCTCCACCACTAGATGTCACTGTTTCCAAAGCCTTCACTCACTCAAAGAGCTGCTGGGCTTTGACTGCCGCAGCTCTCCTCGGCCTGAACTCCAATCGATGGTTATTATTGTGTCCTTGGCCCAGTTGCCCAGAGCAAGCATTCAGACGGGAGTCCAGCCAACGATTCCCCCCACTTCCTCGTGGGTATCTCTCTGTTTCTCTCTGCCTCCTTCCATCCATATATCCTTCTGTCTCTCAATGAGCTGCTCTGTTCCTCACGAGCAGCCGAACAGCTCAACACTGACTCACTTCTTGCTCTCTCACACTTCTTCATTCATTCATTCAAAAAAAACAACAACAATAAACAAACAAATAAAAAAAATACATGACAGGCAAACTAAAAACACACTTGAGATTATGCTGAGTCATGAAAATAAACAGTGTATTCTTTCCTGTCCCCCTCCCACTTGAGTCTGGTAATCGGTCTGAGTATACTGTGCGTCAGTGCGATCGAACCGCCAACATTTCGATTTTTTTGCATGGACCTAATTACTGTGTTAAAAAGTGGGAGGAAGAGTGTGGTAAAATCACAACCACAGATGCCAGGTGTGAGTAAACAATGCACTATAATTCATATCAACACCTGCACCTCCCACACATGAACTCAAGGACACACACTCAGACTGAGAGAGAGAGAGAGAGAGAGAGAGAGAGACACTGAGAGTGAGAGACTTTACAGCATGCCCATCAGCCTGGCTTGCAGTAAATAAATACAGTTCTGATAATAGCTCCACTGTTGTTGATTTGAACATCAGAAACCAATTCTAAACAGCTATGAAGCTTCATTAATAATCAAACTTTGTTTGGCGTGTTTGTTTACCATGTAAAATTCCATCAGACGTCAGTGTTTATCTACTGGGCGGCTGCACTGAATGCACTAAAAGCTGAAACGTATGTTCTCGGATGTGCTCTCAGTAACCTCGACTGAGTGAACTAAAGAGTTTAAGCTGGGGGGAAAAGGGGCGTTTCTCTGTTACCTAGCAAAGTCCAGGTCCGCTTCTCGTGACATGGTAATGTTGGTAAGGTTCTGCTGCAGCACAAAGATGTTCCTGCACATCTTCTTAATGCCAGACTCGCTGATACGTTTAAAGTACTGAGCCCCGTTGATCAGAATGCAGGAGATCAGGTGGCCCAAACCTGCAGGGCATATAGAAAGAGAGAAACAGCATGATGCTAATGGCAGAATTGTTGGCAACATTTGCATTGTCTGGTTGAAGTACTCTGGCAATGAAGCTGAAGTTCTACTATATTGTTGACTGCTGAAAAGGTAGAACCATCAGATCTGCACAACACGGTTAGCAGACATTCTAGGGCCACCTTATTTCAAAAAGGAGTCGAAAGAAAGATTTCTAAATGGGCTTAACATGAAGGAATATGAATGTGAGCCTGGAATCATAGCTTCACTGCAAAAAACAGGTTTGCTAGCACATTTCAACTGAAATAAAACCCTTTTGGAAAAGAAATGTTACAGATTTGGAGCCAGATTGCAAGATACGCTTCCACTGATCTGGAGTTGGAATGTACCTTCGCATATTGATGGCAACTGTCATGATGTTTTTAAATGCAGTTTTCTCCCCCTTAAAACAGTGCTTCACAGTCCTTACCAGTCCTCAAAATCTCCCAAAACCATCCAAAACCGCTCTCTCAGCTGCCAACACACAGGTTTAGGGCAAAAACATAAAATAAGCTAAAATAATGGCCTCTTCAAACTGTTAGCACATTCCTAAGTGTGTGAAATCTGCTTTATAATAAATTGTGATTTATATTCTGCATCCTAAAGTTGTTATCTGTAAATAAATGACTGTATGTATTATTCTTCACCAAGATGTGCAATTTTGAATATACCTGATCAAGCTCAGCTCTCAATGGCTTAGTTATAAATGAAGGCCACCTTACTGACAGAGACTGAGAGACTGGTTGGTGTGGCGCAACAGATAACACCACTGTGGGAGATTGGGGTTCGATTCCCAGTCGGGGTGACTATGCTGCGCTACACCAATAAGAGTCCTTGGGCAAGACTCCTAACACTACGTTGGCCCACCTGTATAATACGAGTAACCTTGTAAGTAGCTCTGGATAAGAGCGTCAGCTAAATGCCATAAATGTAAATGTAAAATGTAGAGAGGCCAGAGAGGATGCAAAGATGAGAATTAGTGACCATAATAATCGCACCGGACAAAGAATTTGTCACCTAGCAAGTGGTACTAACTTAAGGCTCCTGCAGATGAAAACTAACAACTACATAAAATGATATAAATTTACCCCTCCCCCCTGACACAGCCAACATCGCACTCACCCTCGAAGATGTACTGGAACTTGTGCTGCTGTAGCGCAGCCGCCATCACCTCCTCAATGGCACTAATGTCCTTGTTGAGTTTGACCACCAGGGGGTCGTAGTCCATGCTGGCAGCATTAGCCACAATGGCGTAGTTGCCCTGTTTGGCCAGGGGGATGAGATGGTGGAAGCAGTGCACTCTGAGAACAGAATAAATGCAGATAAAGTGAAATTCTGGGAGACACCAATATAACTGAAGGGTTTACGACTGTGTGCTTGTATCTCCTTCAGTCTTTTGTAAACACAGTCTTGAAAAATTAAATATGTGCATGTAACTGAAGAAAAACCTCCCAAGAGACCTGAAAAAATCCAAATCTACAAAAGACAGACATGACAGAAAGACAGAGAGAGAAACAATGACAAACAGAGAAGGGAGACAGGGATACGAGGCAAATGGAAAGAGCGAGAGGAAATGAGCATGAGAGCATTAGAGCCAGAAAGAGTGAGAGGAGAGAGTTAAAGTTGAGAGATAGATGGAGGGAGAAATATGAAAAAAGATAAGACAAAATGGACAAAAGTAATGGGACACCTGTTCTTTCATTGTTGCCTCTGAAAACAAGAATATTAAAAATAGTGTATGCTTTTTTTTATCCTTCTGTGGGGATCTGACTGCATCAAGCAACAGGAGCGCTAGTGAGGTTGGATGTTGGATGATCACCACTCCACCTCATTCTCAACATCCCAACACGTATTGGATGCAGCAGCATCATTCCAGAGAACACAGTTCCACTGCTCCACAGCTCAAAGCTGCGGGGGGGCTTTATTCTCCTCTAGTCTACACCTGGAATTAGGCATTTTTATCACCAAAGGGTGCAACTTAAATAAGCTTAAATGAGCATTCTGTGGAAGGGGTGTCCACAAACATTTGGACATAAAGTCTAGATGAAAAATGTGTGAGAGACAGAGAAGAGCACAAGAGAAAGAAGAGAAGGAAAAGAGAGATATATAAAGACAACAGGCGAGAAAGAGAGAGAAAGAGAGAGTGAGACAGAGAGCCAGAGAGAGGAGATGGAGAGAGTGAGCGCGAGCATGAGTGAGAGACAGCTCTCCATAATAGCCGCCTCCAGGAACATGTTCATCAGTTTCCCATAAAATAGCCAGAGCCTCCACTACCATTAAAAACCTATGAGTGCCGCCACTCTGCCACCAAACCATAAAGCTTCCATCCTCTCCTCCCCTGACTTAATTTACTCACAAGCACTGTCAGGGGAAATTTGCTTGATGGGAAAAGTCAATAATGCGTGGCACGAGAGCAGGGAGTTACTGTTTCCAAATCATAAAATAGGAGTGCATAAGCTAAACAATATCTGCGAGCAATCAGGAGAAGAGGAGAGGTGGCCATTAAGGTCTGCTGAAAGCAATGCTTTACCCCCAAAATGATAACACTGCTAATAACAAATGCACACTGGCGGTGGCCATTAGTCTTATGTGAAAAAGCACAAGCTTACTGGTTCCCACACTCGATTCTTCCACTGCCAGCAACATTATTCTTTCTGGGGGAAGTTCAAGAAGTTCTCAGAAGAACAAAGGCACTGTTCACACCTACCATTTATGCATCTTGGGTGATTTGATCACAAGGTAGTGCCAAAATGCATAGCTGTTAAATCTGCCACTCTAAATGCCTCCAGTCTCCAGAGACCACTTATGACCAGGGCTTCGAAAGAAAGTGAAGCTCCACACACAATAACTACATCATTCTCTTGCTGCAATTGTTTAGAGAGCAAAATGGCCCAAGAATCCAGTGGCTTGCAGGTTTGATATTCTCCATGGACATTTCCGGCCGCTGTTAAAATAACAGCAGACACATTTACGTCCGTCAATGCAGCTGCAAAGCATGGTGCAGTCGTTCTTTAGTACCTCACATCCGGCACAGACTTCAGAACCTGGGGCCGGATTCACAAAAGCTTCATAAGAATGTTCTTAGCTGCAATTCTCCAAAATAATCTTAAAAGGTTCTAAACTATCCTCTCAAGAAAGACACTTAGGCCAATATTATGTTATATCCGTGCAGCAGAGAGCAAAATGGAGGAAAAAGGGATCAAACTACCAGCCACTGCCAGTACTTTACGGACATTAACCACTTTTAATCTTATTAAATTAGACATTAATTCTAGCCATTCAGAACTCATCATTTTAAAGGAGTACCTTCTCGCCTCTTTCACTCTAAGACAAGCGTGAGGCCATTGTAAGATTAAGAAAATATTTAAGAACATATCATCGCTGTCCGAAGAAAGACGTATCTTCAAAAGGTTTAGGTTTAAATATTATACTGGATATTCAGATGTCTTATTGGTATGACAACACAAACTGCAATGCCATCTGCATTAAATGTATGCGTGTGCTTGCAGAACATTTTACTGCTTTGCTCTATTCTTATTAATCTTCCTTCTGTTTATGTATCCGTACATATATGGGAGGCTACTTTGCGCTTTGCTTTACTCTTGTTTGCTTTTCATTGTACTTTTGTGCTGCTAAAATTACCTGACTTTCCTTCTGGGATTAATAAAGATTAATTATTCGGATAATTTCTATTGGTCCATTCATCCAGTATTATTTACACAGGGTACAGGGCAGTTACACAGTTCAAAGAATGGCGAAAACATAAAATGGACAAAAATAGATGATTAAAATTGAGCAATATACTGTTCTTAGATTCTTCCTCAAGTAAAAAGTTCAGAAAAAAATATGTTTAGAAATTTTTAAAGAATATCAGAACTCTTTTGTGAATCTGGCCTCTGGTTGGAGTTGTGGGTTATGTTAGATAGAGTTTCTCAAATGAGTCCTCAGTCCCAATAGAAATAAGGTATCTTGTCTGGCTTGCAATATTAACTTTTTACAGCTAGGGTAACAATGTGGTTGATATGGTTGGCATTTTGTTACAGTCAATGACGCATCAAGATGCTTTGGCGATCACACTACAAACTTTCTCTGATCACGTGTCCCTGACCGCCTCGAAAGGTGTTTGAGATCCATTGACACACTGTTGCCCCACTGACACTTATGACCAGACATGCATGCTAATGCCAGGTTGGCATAAAACCAAGGACATGAGAAGCAACAGGGCCAGTTTTATTATAGCTAAGACACTTGAGTTTAATGGACCACATCCTACATTTTTATAGTCTTTCATGTTTTTTTCCTTGAGATCTACTTGCACTTATGCAGTTTTATGTTCCAAAAATGACCATCATTAATTTCTTACAACATTGTTGTCCAACCTCTTTAATCCTACCCTCTTTAAATACTATTAAACTATTTAATCATTTACTGTTATTATTTAAGATTGACAGAAGAGATGCATGAACTCTGGACTGTCATTTAAAAAGCACTCAATTGAAACACTTCTGAGAGTTGCAATATGAATGGGTGGGGCTAAACTGTGGTAGGCTGAAAAGGCGAGGATACGTAAATGAGCTGGTTCACTGGCTCATACACAGTGATTTTAAAAAACAGACTGCTTTTGCAGCTTAGTTTTAATGGACTGTATAAACTGATGAGTAAATGGTACATTTTGAAAATTTATATTTACATTCAAACAATAAAATTCAATAAAAACAGCAAGGGGAAACTCTGTTTTCCATAATAGGGGCCTTTTAAGGATTTAGTCATACAGCTTCATGTCCAGAAAATGAGCCGTAATGGAGCTGTAAGAATGCACAGAACAGATACTTTATGTAATATTAGAAGCAGTCAATGGGCTTTACAGCACTCTTAAACGACAAGAGCACTGGCTAGACCTCAGACACCCATAGGGCCATGCAGACTGACTAGTTCAGATACTTGGCCTGACCACTGTCTTTCTAATTTCCAGGAGCCCAACCAGTATACACTACATGGCCAAAAAGGTTTGCACACATTGGCTCATCCAATGTTTCTTCCAGCATCAAGAGTATTAAAAAGTTGGTCTACCCTTGAACTGTCTCTATACAGAGGCATTGTCTAGGAAAGGAGAGGAGAGTAGAGCTGCTTGGACCTACCTGACCTCCAGGTGCAGCACAAGCAGGCAGCGGTCAGCAATGTCCTGGAAGGATCTGGACAGGTCAGAAAGAGTCTGCAGGATGTGTTCTCGGCTGCGCACACTCTCACTGCTTACCTGGTTTTCAGAGCCTGGGGATGCACCTGCACACAAATATACACAAAATATTTGTAATATCTTAAACTACACTAATTTATTGGCACTACGGCTACACCTAATGCTTGTACAATCCATCAACTGGAAAGGTACCAATACAGAAATGCCTGGAATGATACAATAACTGATGATAACCAATAACCTTATCATGACCCTCACCAACAAACAAATATTGAAATGAATTATTTTAACGGTTTACATCATTTTGCATACTTTACTACATTTAGCAGACATCTAATGTAAAGCCACTGACAACAGGTGATTAAAAATAAGTATATCTAAAAAACTAACAAGGAACAAGGGATTGCCTGAGTTGAAGTTAAGTAGTCCGTTCGTTGCAATAATGGGCATGTCAAATTCAGCGTTTCTCTATGTTTATATAAATATCTTTGCAATAACACAGCAAACACTAAATACAGAAATTTGGTTGAAACATTTCCAGAATCTGCAGAGTCTGCTCCTTTGACAGTTGAGTACATGACTCACATCCTAAGATACAAAGCTGTAAAGACGGCCCGAGATACTCGCCTCTGCCTCCCACCAACTAGTGGATGTATGTGTCCATCTTCTGCCTCTCATTTGAAATTGGTGGATTTGTGTGTCAGTCTATGGTTATGTGTGAAACTAAGCTTATGTATCTTGTGTAAAAAGATACCTTTTTTACGGAAAATACGAAGAATTTCTAAGAGAGAACTCAGCTTTTCAAGTTTACGGACATATTATCTCCTCGAACAGAGCTCTAGGTCACATGGTGTATCATTATAGAGAGAGATGGAAATGTTCTGAACACATGTGTTCAGTATTATTTTATATGCAAATGCCTTTAAAGGTAAATTTAAGACGATATGCAACAATCCTCCACCTTAAACAATTCACTGTTCTGTACAGGTGCCAGAATGTAACGGCTGCAGCATTTATGGTGGAATCGGAAAAAACAAACAATAAGACACTTCAGCCTGCAACAGTATTTGTGGCAATGAATAATACTTTGATTAAAAGCTAATTAATGCACTAACTAAAGGTCTCTGTGGCGTCTTAAAGAAGGACAATTCCCAACACTAACGATTACAAACCTCTGATACATCATACACTCAACAATCAACCTATTCATCCATCCATCTGTCTTCTTCTCCTTGGTCAGAGTCATGTTGGTTCTACCCCTCTGGGCAGGGTGGCAGTCCATCGCAGGCTACCACACACAACATTCACTCACACACTCATACTTTAGGGGCAATTTGGGATAGCCAAGTCACCTACTGTGTGGTTTTGGAAGGTAGGAGGAAACCTATGTGGAAACTAGGAGAACACATCAAACTCTGCACAGACAGACACCAGAGTGAGGATTGAACTCCAGACCCCTGGAGCTATGCGGCACACACTACCTGCTGTTCTACCGTGCCACCCTCAACCTGTTCAGTGTTATTCAATACATAACGCAATCTAATTGAGCTATAATGCATTCTTCTGCTCCCCTCCCTCTGCAGCTTTCCTTCATCCACCTATCCTTACAGTCCTAACTGGAGCTGCACTGGAGCTGAAAGTTCAACAGACTCTCACTTTAATCCATCTGTTAAGTTTCCATACTTCAAAAATCGAAATAAGTTGAGTAGTCTTAAAAAGAAAAGGCCAAGTGGCCTTGGAGTGAAAAGAGGGGACGGGCTGTGAACCTGTCTCTGCACCCTGCACCACAATCCTTGAGAGAGAGAGTGTGTGTGTGTGTGTGTGTGTGTGAGAGAGTGAGAATCAATGTCCATAAATTACACTACAGCAGAGCAAAAGTGGAGAGACTTTGGCACCACTGCTCATATAAGAGCCCTTTTAGTCAATGAGACATAGGGACGCATACGGGTGCAGAGTGACTACTAACAGATAAGTGTGTGTGTGTGTGTGTCTGTGAGTGTGTAACGGTAAATCAATGAGACAGAAGGGACGGTGATGGGCATTGACTACCTGAAACTCTGCAGCCACTTTCTGACCTTCTGAAGGTCTCTCCCTTTCTCACACGTACACACAGTCAACCCAGTACATTTACAGCAAGGTTCACTGACGCACAGGGGCTGCGAAACAGTACGCGAGAGAGCTTTCTCACCACTTTCTCACACACATGCACTTGAAGTTGCACAGTTATTTCTGAGGGTCTCTCAGTAAGATATGAGACAGCGAGAGATAACATTAATATTTCTGTATGTGCTGGTTAAAGGTTTCTTTTATTAGCAAACTCAACAGCCAAGATCAAGTGATGAATAAGGCTGTGTTTAACCAGGCAAGATTAGAAATGCATGAAAGGATTATTACACTGTGGTTGGAGCATCGGGTGAGCATCATACCAGCCATTGGAACATACTTTGATTGGCAAATGTGTTGATTTACATTGCTTCCAATTTTAGAGGACAAAATTACACACTACCATAGTATACCCCAAAGAAACAGTAACTACAACTATTTAATCTGCTCAGAGGCTACAAAAAGCAGGTATATTTACATGCAAAAAAGTGACGTTCATGAATAAACTGAACCTTACATATGATTATTTAAGCTTTTTTTGGTCTAAAAGATTGAAACAAACCCACATGGAAACTGGGAGAACAAACCAAACACCTCATTAGAGGCGCTGAACAGACACCAGAGTAAGGGTATGCAGTAAAGTTATGCAGCAAACACTACCTGCTGGCGACCCGCAACCTTAGTACTACTCAATACATAAACCAACTGAGCTATTACGCAGTCTTCAGCACCCCTATCTGCAGCTTTCCTCTATCCACCTATCATTTCAGCCCTAACTGGAGCGGCACTGGAGCTGAAAGTTCAACCAAGTCAGACTTAAATAAACTGAATCTTCTGTATCATACACTGAAGCTTTTTTATTTTTGAAGATAACTAAAGTAAGGACTGCAGTCCATGTTCAAATGTATTAAACGTGACACTTTAGCTATGCTGGACTGTAGCCACATATGCACAGTCTTAGGCAAAACTAATTGGAAACAAAACCGATCGCCAATTAACCCTGAAACAAGGGTTATGTAGTTTGAGCCTGGAAGTGTGAACATGTGCATGGTGCTGCTGAAGAGACTGTGTGTGTGTGTGTGTGTGTGTGTGTGTGTGTGTGTGTGTGTGTGTGTGTGTGTGTGTGTGCACAATTTTGGCATTAAAAGGCAGTTTTGGCACAAAAAGAGCGATTTATCATCATCATCATTATCATCATCATCATGTACTGGATATGCTGTCTTGCTGGTATGCCGACACTGGACGTGGCATCGGTCAGAAAATTGTAACATGGAAGAAAGTAAAACAGGTCACATGACACAAACAGCAGCCACACATCTAACAAGCTCTGAAGTAACGTTTTACATAACATAAAAGAAATCTGTCAATGGTAAGGACTTCTGCATGTTGGATGAATGTGCAAATTGGAGTGTTTTGCGTCTGCGCGTCAGTTTTTCTGCTGTGTGAACACTGGCCATCTTAAAGGTGCCTTAGGGTGGAAAATTGTATTCAACGTGGCATAGCTGAATAATGAGAGTTCTGCTCAGACATACCGTGAACCTCCAAATCACTGAGTAAAACGGAGCTGTAAAACAAGTCGATTCCCTTGACTCGTTACATAAGGCCAGGAAGAAAGTGAAGCACGTGATTAGCCCGGAAAGTGAGAGGGTGATAGTCTGGTGCTAGGCTAAAAGCTAACCCTATCAAACGTCCCTACAACCTCTTCAGCTAGCTAACTGCACACTGTGCTAACTGGACACTGAGAGGAAAGCAAGTCTATCAGGTAAGGATACTCTGGATTAATTACAAAAAGTTCTTCAAAGCTATGCTAGGCTAGGCCATGTTAGATGAGAGGCAGTGAGATGTAGTGGCAAAAGAAATCGGGCATAAACCTTAAAAATCTGCATCTTTTGCTCTGATGCAAAATAAGAGGGTTGTAAATATTTAGATTTACACAACAAATATCAGCGTAAAACACTGAAAAAAGCATTCTATGGCATCTGTAAGTAAGGGACTTACTTACAGATGCCATAGGGGGACAAAAAAACAACTGGGTGAGTCAATACCCAATATTTCATCATCAGAAAAAAAACCAAAAAAAAAAAACGTGTTTGTTAACATAAGCATGCGTGCACGCATTCACATCCTTTAATTGTCTGTGGACGTATGCGGTGCAGTGGGATGTGGGCAACTGCGTCTGCTCTGCTGAAAGTCGCTATGTGCCAGTCCCCCCTGCTGAGGGATCAGGGAGCAGGGGAACCTGCTATTCATTTTCCCCTGCCCCATTGCCTCAAAGCCTGTCCCACTTTGATGATGCGATCAAGCCTGCGCTGCATGGGGTGGCCAATTTAGAGAAGCGAACACACCGCATCTCTCCAGACTGCATTCCCACGTCTCACAACCCCCCACCCCCTCCCCTTTACCCCCCCCCCCCCAAGTTAAAGGCTTTATAGCTCTTTTAAGGGGGTGTGCATGGGTATATGCATGTTTCTGTGTGTGTGTGTGTGTGTGTGTGGTGAGCTTATCCAATTATTTTCAGACCCTTTCTTTGCCAAAGCGTCTGTTTGGTGCCATCTGTGGGAAGGAGACCCTCATCAAGAAAGAAGGAGTGTGAAAAACGACGGACAAGCAGGACACAAGCGTTTCAGTAGCAGATTAACTGCAACATTTCAGAGAGAAAGTCTGCAATGGCACAAATCTCTTTCATAAGCAAACTTTCTTCCTCTTCCTCACAAATGAAGCACTGGTTAGCTTAGGATATGATCACTACAGTGACAACTGAGAAGTTAGCATATCACATCTGCCAACTTCCGCATGCCGGTGAGTGCCAGGCATTCAGTTTAGCAAGGTTTTTATTTCATTGCTATTTCCTCAAGCCTCTTTCCATCAATGAGGCAGTTGTACTCCATTATTTCCTGCTGCAGTGCTGGCACTCCATCAGACGCGTGTGCCATTCCTGAAGTGGTA
Organism: Salminus brasiliensis; assembly: GCF_030463535.1. Taxonomy (NCBI): domain Eukaryota; kingdom Metazoa; phylum Chordata; class Actinopteri; order Characiformes; family Bryconidae; genus Salminus; species Salminus brasiliensis. The sequence goes on from NC_132879.1 coordinate 44,683,243, forward strand.
CGAAACCTTGGGACGAGGAGGTGTCGAAGACGGCTTGAGAAAAGCTTTCAGACAGAGGAATGCCGGCAACAAAACGCACCCTGTCTCAAAGAGGAGGGAGAGACAGAGTGATATACAGTCTCATCCCACCGGTCCAGGAGTTAAAGCAAATTCCTCCCTAAGACACAGAACAAAACACTTCATCAGCCATGGCCATCTCCCTGCAGGTACCAGAAAACTAGCCTCGAACACAAAAGAATTCTGACCTCTGCAGCAAGAACCACCACTGCGTCGCTGAAGGGGATAGAGAGAGAGGGAGAGAGAAGGAGAGAGAGAGAGAGCGAGGGAGAGAGAATAGAAACAGAGAAGGAGAGAGAGAGAGTGGGAGAGAAGGAGAGAGAGAGGGAGAGAAGGAGAGAGAATAGAAACCGAGGGAGAGAAAGAGAGAGAGAAGGAGAGAGAATAGAAAAAGAGAAGAGAGAGAGGGATATAAGGAGAGAAGGAGAGAGAGAGAGAGAGAGAGAGAGAGAGAGAATAGAAACCAAGGGAGAGAGAGAGGGATGGAAGGAGAGAAAGAGAGAGAGGAATGGAAGGAGAGAAAGAGAGAGAGAAGGAGAGAAAGAGAGAGAAGGAGAGAGAGAGGGAGAGAAGGAGAGAAAGAGAGAGAGAGGGAGAGAAGGAGAGAGAATAGAAAAAGAGAAGAAGAGAGAGAGGGATAGAAGGGGAGAGAGAGAGAGAGAGAGAGAGAGAGAGAGAGAGAGAGAGAGAGAGAGAGAGAGAGAGAGAGGGGAGAGAAGGAGAGAGAAGGAGAGAAAGAGAGAGAAGCAGAGTGAGAGGGAGAGAAGGAGAGAGAATAGAAAAAGAGAAGAAGAGAGAGAGGGATAGAAGGAGAGAGAGAGGGATAGAAGGAGAGAGAGAGGGATAGAAGGAGAGAGAGAGGGATAGAAGGAGAGAGAGAGGGGGAGAGAAGGAGAGAGAGAGGGGAGAGAAGGAGAGAGAATAGAAAGAGAGAAGAAGAGAGAGAGGGATAGAAGGAGAGGAGAGAGAGAGAACGCTAGGCTCATGAATGATGCATACGATTGGCTGCGAGCGTTGATTATTCATCTGCAGTAACAGCAGTGACATCTGCATAGGGAGAGCTGAGCTCTGTCGGCTTGCGACCTCTGACCTCACTGCATCTCTGCCGCTACAACTCAGCAACTCAGCCCCCAGGACAGCCAAGGAGGAAGAAGAAAGTGAAAGTGAGAAATCTAAGTGAGGGGGTGGCTAAGGTTTAAAAAATAATAATAATAATAATAAATAAATAAATTAAAAAGAAAAGTGTGTGTGTATGTGTGTGTGTGAGCAAGCATCCACAAATATTATACTGCTGGATAGAAAGCAGACTTCTACTCAAACTGGACCACAAATTAAAAAAAACACAGACGAAGAAACCCATTACTTGACCTCAAATTCCTTTAGCACCAAAGGCTACAGAGCGTAGAGCTTCAGAGCGCTGCTTTTGCTTACTGTTGAACAAAATGAAACCCTCTCCAGAGAGCCATACAAAATACAAGTTGGTCTTAATTAAGGAGTAAAAGAAGAGGAGCTACTTGAGCAGAGAATATTACAGCCTGCAGACAGAAAATAAATCTGGGTGAGTTAAAGTAATACTGTACACACACACACACACACACACACACATACACACACATACACACATACATACACATACACACATACACACACACACACACACACACACACACACACACACACACACACACACACACACACACACACACACACACACAAAAAAACACCAAAAAAAAGTTAACAATGAATATAAAAGAAATGCTAGTGAGGACCAGGTGCCATGAACTCAGCTGGTCTACTAGATGTCACCCATGATCTAAATCATCATTACTGGTTCTGGGTGAGGGTTACCTGTATTGTTAGACACATGGCAGCCACCACAGACCTTTCAGGAAATCCAGTGTTGGGTGGAACACTCAATTTTTATTGCTCCTGACTCCTACTTACCCCTACTCCTGTCTTACAGTACATACATGACATTCTCCAACTTCTCGACCTCTACAGTCAAGACGATATGAGGGGAGTCTGATAAAATACGATAGTTTCTATTGCCTGTTAGACGAATAGATTGACCAAACAATAATGAAGAACAGTAGGTATTACTTAGCATAATGCCATTTATAGCACAGCTTTTGTGACAGAACTATTCCTTCAGTGCATCCTGCTGAGCCTGTCTCTCTCAGACACACACACACAAGCTGTCGTGACCAAAACAGGGCACCGAGTGTAAGTAAATGTTGTCCTAAGGGATTACGTGTCCAGCACAGGGCCTACATGGGTGACATGGCCCATAGGCAATCAATCACAAACCTGCTATCAGACATCAAGGAAACAAAGAGTCCAACCTTAATTCACTTTCCGCTCAGGCTTATCACAAGCAGCCTGCATTCCGAAAATGAGCATAGACCATCAAGAGTGTTTGCTTTGGTCCAAACTGATGGACAGTGTCTGATGACACTGCCATTGCAAACACTCTGCTCAAGATGCATTATCTACTGATGGAGAAGGTTTTTGCATGTTGTGTTTTAATACTGCTCACTATGAAAATGGGGTCGCCGTCACGCCAAAACCTTCTGTCTCCATTTTTGCCTGGCAGTTGTTTTTTTCACACTGTGTCAAAATCATGATGAGTGGACCAATGGAATTGCTCCAAAATGATCTGGAATAAAATCGTTTTACATTGACTTCCACTGAGAGTTAAGAAGGCCTTTATGTTCTCTTACAGGTTTACGATATCACAGTATACAGAATCCACTTCTTGTTATTAAATCTATTATACAGTGACCTTTAAAAGAAATGAAAAAAGGGTTTTGTGGTTAACCTAAATTAAATATACTTAAACCTTAATAATTTTTAAATTTAAATATAATTAAAAAATATTTAATTTATTAATGGAATTCTATGCAATGAATAAATAAGCTATAATTAGCTTTTTACAGCTAATGATTATTTTCTATTATGGATTAGTCTGCTGATTGGATTAGGATTAGTTTAGATTAACTGTAAACATGGTATACCTAACAACGGTATACTGCTACAAACCTATATTTTCGAGATAGCGACGATATATACTGGTACTGTTATCGAGACAAATATCACCTCAGTCTGTCATTGATTTGCCTCGCTGAGTGTACTGTGGATATCATCAGATGGTTCAGTACAAAGAGAACATCATTACTCCTGGTTAACTGGATTTAGTGTGGTGCAGTTTAAAAATGTTGAATAATCTCATTTACTCTTAGTTTTAATAGCACTGTTTACAAATTCTATTTTGTGTCCATTCTAAATGTTTAAATGTCTGAACATAGGAACATCGTGGCATATTGCATTTTGTGAAAAGTATCATATCACATCACATACAGTGGGGCAAAAAGGTATTTAGTCAACCACTGATTGTGCAGGTTCTCCTACTTAGAAAGATGAGAAAGGTCTGTAATTTTCATCATAGGCACACTTCAACTATGAGAGACAAAAATTTTGTCCCATACCTCCATGCAGATATCCTCTAGCGCAGTGATGTTTTGGGGCTGTCGCTGGGCAACACAGACTTTCAACTCCCTCCACAAATGTTCTATGGGGTTGAGGTCTGGAGACTAGCTAGGCCACTCCAGGACCTTGAAATGCTTTTTACAGAGCAACTCCTTTGTTGCCTGAGCGATGTGTTTGGGATCATTGTCATGCTGGAAAACCCAGCCACGTTCCAACTTCAATACTCTGTTGGAACTCTCAATACACTGATGGAAGGAGGTTTTGGCTTAAAATCTCACAATACATGACCCTGTTCATTCTTCCCTTAACACGGATCAATCGTCCTGTCCCCTTTTCAGAAAAACAGCCCCAAAGCATGATGTTTCCAACCCCATGCTTCACCGTAGGTATGGTGTTCTTGGGATGCAACTCAGCATTCCACTTCCACTATAATTTACAAAATAATTATTTAAAAATCCCACAATGTTATTTCCTGGATTTTCTCTCATTTTGTCTCTTATAGTTGAAGTGTACCTATGATGAAAATTACAGACCTCTCTCATCTTTCTAAGTAGGAGAACTTGCACAATCAGTGGCTGACTAAAAACATTTTATTTTTACACTGTATATGCCATATCGCCCAAACCCCTGTTGCACATAAACACATACATAGACTCCCAACTATGCCTCCGCAACTAGGTGGCGACAGGTGCCTAACTCTGGTGGTCTGGTCCCACCTCCCAGTCATTCTCCCTCTCTGCCTGTAATTCTTGTCCTCTCTCCCCCGCTCAAGGTCGTCTCTGTGAGAGGAAAAGAACTCTCCCTTGTCCACCGCACTCCAAAGCTCACTCTCTAGCACGGAGAAGCTCCTTAATCTCGCCCACATTACACTGGCAAACGTGTATGAGTCTGCAAGACAAGGCGGGGAGAAAATGACTTGTTCATACCTGACTGGCTCTGTAATATAAAATCCAATTTGGGTAGAGAGTGTGTGTGAGTGTGTGTATGTGGTTGGGGGGGGGCAGCTTTAGGAGGAAGAGATAAGGGTCTCCGTCGGTGACGGTCCCATCAGCTCGGCAAACACTAAATAATGAACAATACTGAGGCTGTCCCGCCATGATAAAACACTCCATTACTGCCACTGTGCAGAATTAATGATAATTATGCCACGTCCTCCACGGCGCTCTTATTGAATTTTTATCTGCTCCTGGAGCAAGTCTCTCTGAAGCAGTCTTTGCTCCGCCGAAAAGGAGAGAGAGAAATAACAATAGTTTTAAAAAAGCTAATTTACCATTTTCAGTTTAAAAAAATAAAAAATAAAAAAGGCTGGTGGTGGTAAAGGAGGTGGGGAGGCTGTTCAGAGGGGCAGCAGGAAGCTACAGTGATGTAGGCTGGAGCTCAGAAAGACACAGGGACTGCTTGAGTGATCTCAGAGAGTGAACGTGCAAAAGCACTCACTGGCAGTGAAGCATTTAGCAGCCTGAATAATGCTTGGTAGTCTTCAAAAATATAAATAAATAAATAAAGAAAAGAAGAAGAAGAAACGGCTATAATGAACTGCACAGCCAAACATGTGAAGCTGACCATAAACTCTCACTTTTCATGCACATAGAGTAGCATGCAAAAGTTTGGGCACTCCTGCTCAAAACCCTGGCTCTGTTACTGTATATAGTTATGTAACTAGAAGACTGACAGACAGAACTGATTTACAAAAGGTCTCAAGCTTAGGACGAGACAGCCTTTTATAAACCCTTTAAACATTAAGAGTGCACTGTTTTTGTTCTGTACTATTCTAGAATGGAAAAGAAGAGATTTGAGCTCACAGAGAACTTTAAGGTCTCAAATCCTAATTAGCTTTTTAGGTCTATGGTTTGTTCACAGTCACTGTTAGGAAAGGACAGGTGATGCACATTTAAAGCTTAACAAATCTTCTTTTTTTCCAACAATGAGCAGTCATTGGCTTCTTTAAGCAGCTGTTTAGCACTCCATTTCAGGTACCGAGTTCATAACACATTGCAGTCTGGAAGAACAAGAAAACTTTGAGAGAACTACTTGTAGGATTTTCAGAATGGCAGTCCAGTTAACAAGGACTTATTATACTTGGTATGTGCAAAAAAAGTGTTCTCTGAGGAGGACATTCTTATTTTCACTTGCATATTTTTAACTGCCTAACTTGACCAGGATCTATATGACTGTAAATATGCTATAAGGGGTGTGGTGCCTCGAAAGTGTGCTGTAAGAAACTGAAAATGGCAACATTAGACACAATGTAGGACAATCAACATCATAAAAGTAAAATGAAAGCTGTAATTAAAGCTGGAATAGAAGCTATGCTCTACAGTGTTGTGATCAACTGCTCTAGCCACAAGCTAAAGTGTTAGCTCCAAGCCCAAAAACATGCCACCAGCTAACATTGGTAGTCACAATTTGGCAATACTATACTGTAAAATATGATAGTTATTAATACACTTCCTAAAAGTCTATAAAAAAAAACACACATACACTTACTGGAGCTTTGGGGCAGGCTGGAGAAGAAGCCTTTCAGGCGAGCGGCTAGCCACTCCATGCTCTCCTGCAGGTTGGCCAGAGCCTTCAGGTCACTCACATCACGAAGAATTTCGTTCTGAGGGATCAGCTTGTCTCCCAGGTTTCCAGTCAACACCTCTGACTCCTTAGCAAAGGCCGCTCTGAAAGAGAGAAGTGGGGGTAGCATACAACTAATGAGCTGAATGATCTGATGTGCTTTGTCATTGTCTCTTCATAACCATCTGTTGGAATTAGGAAGAGACCATTACATTCTTCACCCCTTAAACCCTAAAGGTCTTTCACTGGGTCCACACTCCAGTTCCTCACTACTGCATCTCAGTGAAGGAATTCCCCCTTACTGATTTATTTTATTTGTGTATGTTTGTCAAAACTTTGGATTTCGGAACCTCATACGGTCAATTGGTTGGAAATTAGTTTTGGTAGGACCTTTTATGTGGAAGATGTGATTAGGTCATTTTAATAATCACTTTTCCTATTGTGTGTTTAAACAATGTGGCTGGTGCATCATTTTGGTCAACTGCTTTGACATTATGACAGGTTAGAGTGCTCTGTGGTTGTGTGTGATTGTGGTTGGGCCCTACATGCCAGTACTAGTGCAGCCTGCACTGTCATTTAGTATTTTTGAGTTTTAGACTTGCATACCACTGCCTGCTTGTGGAATTTTAGTTATTAAATTTTTTGTGAAAGTTTGTGAAGAAGCTTGATAAGCATTAGAGAAACCAAATTCTGATTTGCATTTACTGCAGTTGAGCAAAAGTAAATTACACAGAATTCTGTGAGAAAATACCTTTCCTTAACTGTTCATTTCAATTCAATTCAATTCAACATTTATTTATATAGCAATTTCACAACAAATGTACACTTCACAAAGCACCTTTAGCTAGAGCTAATGTAGGAACAGGTTATGAAGTATGAGTGTTGGTCTCTTTCTGTTGAAAGAAAGAATGAAATAGGGCAGTCAGTGCTGGATAGCTTTTTTTCCTTCTGAAAATAAAATTTCATTGATTGATCCTGTGCTTACAGGACTGACTTTTAAAGAAATTTGCCAGAATAGATAGATAAACACACACATAAATGAAAAAAAAAACAACAGAAAAAATCTGAATCAGGAGGCTCTTCGGACCACTTTAATTTCTTAGCAAATACTGAATTATGAGTCATCATATTAACAGCTTAACAAGAAGGACATGACTAGGTGCACATGACAGAAATGCATTGGAAAGGGGAGGTCTGCAACAGAGCAGTCAGTCAACATGAGGAGAGGAAAGTTTGAGTGCGGAGAGGAGAGGAGGGGAGGAAGTTGCTGAGGAGGCTATGATAACAATCTCACGCTCCTTTGAACACAAGATGGCTGGCTTTGCTTCAGTACTGGAGCTGTGCCAGGAGTTCACATCAATACCAACATGCATTTCAATAAGGCCTGCCCTCTTCTGCGGCTCCTCTCTCTCTGCTGAACGGTGAGATTTTAGGTAGTCAAAGCCGCAGGTTTGTCAGGGAGGATAGCGCAGGAAATGGGAAAAAAGGCACGGACGTTAGCCACAGCTTTGAGTATCTGTGAGATGAGACGCCTGCCAGAAAACGTTGTTTCTCAAAGGAACTATTTGCTCTGTGAAAAATCCCATTTTTGGTCTGTGATAAATATGAGCAACACACTTCCATTTTACTTCTAAAAGAAACAGGAAACAAACAACAACAAATTCAACACGTATTGAACGAAGGACTTATTAATGGGGTTTTTATCGCTCTGCGTAGGGTGGCCCGACGTACGCCACCCCTTTTGCTGATGAAACTGTCATGAGCGTTTATATAATAAAGCCCTTTTGCCGGCTCTCCATGTTTAGCATCAATGAGCAAGGTAGATTAGCTTTTTTTTGTCCACATAGCCACCTAGTTCATTTATTTATTTTAGAGTCGCAGGCCAGGCCTTGGCCTCCCGCTGGAGAATGCACTTCCAAAGCAATTTTGATAAAAACCCAATTCCAACGCCTTCTCCCATCCGCTCGACTTTCTTACAATGACTTTCTTCAAAGGGAAAAAATGGCCATGCTTGTGTCTTTCTGGAGATTCAGGGGTGAATACCACATAGGGTGAGCACGCAAGAGAGAGAGAAAGAGAATGATAGAGAGCAAAAAACAAAAAAACAAGAAAGTGAGAGAAAGTGGGTAGAACTGGTAGGGAAAATAAATACAGGTTTGCAGCAAAACCACCAAAACACCAAACCTCAAACCCCAAATACCGGCAGTAATTGTTGCTACTCAGAACAGTCCGTAGAGTAGCACCATGGCTGTCACTCATTTGAAAAGCGCTGCAAGTGCTGTCAATGGAATCAGCAGTGGAGAAGAGGGGTGGAGGCCAGATTGCTGGTCATTATTAACAGCACTCCTCATCCTTTCCATGATGCACTGGCCAAGCAGTGTCACTTCCCTCAGTATCACACATCTGCACATCAAGTACAGCAAGGAGCGCTTCAGGAAATTGTTTGTTCCAGCAGCCATAAGGCTTTTTAATAATACTGTACCCCAGCCTGTGAGAATCGATGCTGACATTCTAGCTCTAACACACCCAAAACCTGTTCTTACCTGTCTTGTGCAATATGGGTATGAGGTATAGATACAGAACACTGCAATTAATATAACTTACTTATGTGTCAAGTCCAATAGGCACACGTGCCAAGTGCAATATATTTTTGGTAGTGCAATGTTCTCTGTTGTTGTTCGCTGTAATTGACTTATTTTATCAGACTCTCCAAGCAAAGAGGATTCGCTATAGTATCGAAAAGGGGTTCTTTGAATTGTAACAGTAGAACCTACAGCGCTATCTACAACCATTTAAAAAAGTTCTATACAGAATGATCTACAAAAAGCATTCCTTGCCTATGTAATCATTTAACCAGGCAAAGAACCATGCTACCATCCAAATGGTTCAACTCTATGAGTTGTGATAGTTCAATATATAGAATCACTGATTTGCTAAAGAAGCACTAAAGGACCTGTTTCTTAGTTTTATTTTTCATATTTAATTAATTCTGATTTTTCAATGTTTAATATGTCTGCTTTCTTCGAGTCATTCTGGCTGTTGCACAGCCCTAATTTCTCTTCAGGGGATTGAGAGACTGTCAAGCATCAGTTTGAAAAATAACCAACAGCAGGTCGCTTAAAATAACTTCACAGCTTGATACCCAATCTCTTCTCCTTAAGTCTGTTTTTTAAGATTCTTACAAATTCAGAACTATGTTAGAAGTGCTTTTACAGACTTCCCTGTAAAGATTTCAAAATTGACCCTTGATGATATCTTGGAAATTGATGCTTATGTCAGAAGCTTTATATCTACATAGGGGTTGGGGAGGGGTTAGGAGGGTTGGGGAGGGGTTGGGATAATTTATTGGGGGTAATTGACTAAATAGCTAAACAAAATATATCCTGTTTGTTTTATAAGTCTTTTATTTCCTAACTTTCCAATAACAAAAGGTTAAAAAAAAAAAAACATAAAAAAAAAATAAGTAAAATAATGCTGGCATGCATTCGTCCATGAACTGTGCATCTCTCTGTTTGTGTGGAAGCAAGGATACCCAGGATATCTGTTTTCACATTAGCTGTTTACTTATTTTATGTTGGTCCCCGCTTTCAAACATATTAAAAAGATTCTTCAAAGTTTCTATAAAACTCCATTTAAAGCCATTTGGATGCTTAAAGAATCCTTTAGTGTTGTGTATCCACTATGACTGAACTTCAAATGCCCCCATACACTAAGTCTGAGGTGATCAGTAAGTTTACACAGTGTTTAAAACCCCCCAGTAACACAGTCGTCCCTAACATAAACATACAAGTGTAACATGCACTAAAATCCCAACCATTTTGGCAACATTGCTGTGATGTGAATGGTGCACCAGCGAAATACTACCTGGCCAATTAAATATGCAGCAGACAGTAATGGTAAACCTTCAAAAAAGTACCCATACTGGTTTAAACACTCCCCTGGATCTATTATGTCAAATTAGGGCCAGATTTATATGGTCGATACTAATTCTTTATAGGCTAAAATGACTCTGATGGCTACAATTATCAGCCAAAACATTTTAAATTTCGTTGAAAAATCGTTGTCATTTATTACATTTATTCAAACAGTGCTTTGCTGACAGATATGATTAGCAGTTCCCCACTATCACACAGCAGAAACTCACAACCACAAATTACTCGGTTTGGATTGGAGTTACTTTTGATTTGCTGTGGTTTTGGTTTATGTTCATCATCTCCTAATCTTTCATGTTTATTGATAATCAAAGTTTATATAAGTGTACAAAATGTGTCCTCCGCATTTAACCCATCTGGTAGTGAACACACACACACACACACACACACACACACACAGACACACACACACGTGTGTTAGGGGCAGTGAGTACACACACACCCAGAGCGGTGGGCAGACAACTCCAGCGCCCAGAGAGCAGAGAGGGTAAAGGGCCTTGCTCAAGGGCCCAACAGTGGCAGCTTGCCGAGCCCGGGAATCAGCCCACAACCTTGTTATCAATATCCCGGCGCTCTAACCGCTGAGCCACCACTGCCCTAATTTTGTGATATTAGAAGATCAAATCACGACCCTGTCACAACCAAAAAAACTAAAAACCTACATTATTATGTGATTATTATAATTTTTAACAATACCAGTAAAACTGTTTGCTGTCAGTACTAAACAACCAATATACCGTTTATAATATTGCCCAAATCACACAGTTAACTCAACATATTTCTCCTAAATGAACCAGTTTAGGACCGCTTTAAGAACATGCAAATCAATGCACAGCACCCACAGTACATTATATCTCTCTAAAAGATAAGAGAAACTCATCAAACGAAAAGGACACTAAGCAAAGAATTGTAATAAGATCTATATCAAAACTGGTTAATGTGTATCAGAAGGTCTACCTGGTCCGTCTCACAGAGTCTGAGCCAGTGTATAAATTCTGATAACGTATCCGCTATACGAACTGCGTCTGTGCTCAGAGAAGCTATTTTGCTAACTCAAATATTCACATTTCAATAAACCCCAGTCAGTGCAATTATTTCAAACTAACAGAAAACTGAGGGGGGAAATGTGTTTGACTACTGCCTTGTCTCTTGAGGGAGTTTAAACTAGGCAAGGCAAACCTTTTCAGCTTTGCAAACAAAGACTTCTACTATAGATACAGAGACATTCATTATATAAGTTCATTATATAAATTTGTGTTTTTTCCATTTTGTTCCCATTTGAAAAATCCAGCCTCACTCTCAGCACTGCAAGGCTATCTATGTCGATTGTGTAGGCTGCCCATTTATGCAAGTATAAGCTTTTACATCTTGGCATCTATTTTTTTTTTATTCGCCATTTGTTGTTTTGGCTCTTTGTTCATTGCTTGTGCTTTACAGACAGCACATTTTATTCACAGGCCAGGCCTTAGTGAACTTTCATACATAAATAAGTAATAAATGAAATCCAACTAGAGTGCGTCTGTGTTTGTGTCAGTCTGTGTGAAATGATGTCTGTACCACTTGTGCCATGTAATATTTATCTGTGTGTTTTTGTGTGTGTGTGTGTGCGCGCGTGTGTCTGTGTGCATGTTCTCACCGCGTAAAGTCCTCTTCATCCTCTCTCTTCTGACGCAGTTGTCTGGGCTGAGCCATGTTGGCCCAGTTAGGCAGTGACTGCAGCAGGCGGCTGATGTCCTCATCTTTGGCCCAAGATGCACTAATGGTCAGCTTCTCCTCACACTGCACTATACCCCTGCAACACATGCACACACATATGACTCATCACACACTTAGATTTTATGCTCTGCTGTTAACACATAGGTATCCACAGGTAGACAAATTAAACTGAACAGTTTTTAAAAAACTTTTTATCATTTTAATTCAATTTAAGGCTATAAATCATGAGACTGATCATCATGCTTGTTTTGTATTTGTTTTTTCAACTAGTAAACTTCCTATTCAATCTGCTGAATTTCCATGTAATCGTTTTCCCACCAGAGATAAAGCAGCTGGCTCAACAAAAAATGTACCAGGGAACACAGTTCAAAATATTATATACCAAAAATGTATTCATATTTTAAACATCCAGCAATGTTTGGATGATAGAAATATGATACAATTTTGCTTAAAAACATATTCAGGTCCATCTGAGGATGGTCCAGGATGGTCCTAACATTCAAATGACCAAGCTTGACCGACATCTCTGTGTTTGAAACACCCAGCTGGAACTAAAATCAACAGCACAGGATGATGAAAAATGATTGAGCCATTGAGCAAATGCTAATACTGTATGTGCTAGGCTAAAAGCTAACGATATCTTTTACCATCTCCACTCACCAACGCCAAAGCGAGTGGGGGCAAGGCTGAAAGCTAATCGGTTACAATCTATATAGCTTGCTAACAGCTCATCGCACTGAGAGGATACAAAGAGAGGACAGCAAGACAGACCACTGTTATATTGTAGAATAGTTAAGTCACTCGTGCCATAATCCCGCCAATAATGGCACGGCATGTTGTTTACTTTTCTACAAACTCTCTGCAAAAGTTAAGTAAAAAAAAATAAAACAGAAGTTCATACTCAGGCAAAATAACATGGTTGTAAATAGGTTAATTTAATGACATCCTTGCTATTGTTATATTAAATAAAAACCTAAATACACAATAAATTCTTTCTTTGTCACTTTTAAAGCTGCATGGACAGAACAAACCACAATAGCCATTTTTAAGGCTACTGCTTATTATCCTTGTGTTACCCAGAATTAGGACCTCTCAGTTCATCAAAAGGGGGGAGGGCATGGCAAAATGTGTGTGGCCATTTATTGGTTATGGTAACCTTATTCATAGGGCATACTTTTTGCATGCATATTGTGTGCCTCCAAGAGTAAGATTTGGCTAATTAGAAAGAAAACACAGATTTAAGACTCCCTGTGGATTTAAATATACTGCTTTGACAAAATACAGCTAGCCTAATCACAGTCAAAACATCACTGCAGATATTTCAAGTTTTTATGTCCTATTTTAAAATAATTACATAGTGCAGACATCTGGACCATCTGTAAACGTCTCGACACACTCCCTTCTGACAAAAGATGTGGGTAAACACAGTATAAACAGACTTGTTCAGTAGTTTGGTTTATTACAGCCCATATTCAAGCCCCTAACACATGTCTATACTGATCCTGTTCCTGATCCTTGCATTCTACTGCAACATCCCTATTTAAAACTTTTCAAGGACCCCCGGCTATTACTGTATACAGACTTTCTGTCTCTGTCTCTCTCATACACTTACAAACTTTTAGAGCAAGCATATTTCCCTGGTGTACCGGAATCATGAATGGTTTGCTCCTGGCTTGATCCTTGAGCTATGATTCACAAAGCTACATTGCTGAGTGAAGCTGCATCTGAGGGCCTTCCCCTGGCTCCACATCAAATCACCTCAACTTTAGAGATGACTCTGTTCTACTCTCCCCTTTTCGAAACAGAAAGACAAGACATAAAAATCACTCTATCTACGATAAGTAAAGACGAGATCTTCAAAAGAAAAGCAGTCTATGATAATCATTTTAGACAGCTTGAATGCAGAGCGCCAATAACAAAGCCAGAAGGAGGAAATCAGAAGTAGCAATGACACTAAACAGGGCATGGTTTCCATTAGAGCATCGTAATGTCATGGTTTTCTCAGAGATTTTATGACAAAACCTGACAAGAACCAGCCAAAACATTCTGCTTGCATATTACTCTGTGACAAAGTGTTATAGACCACTGTTTGTGTACATCTTTGCCAAACATTCTGGGTGAATCTGCAAATTAACGAGATACATGACCTTACCTGCATGACATGCTTTACACAGAAAACAGGCAGTGAAATGTCCAAACAGCAGTGTAAAGCTAGCAGTCTCTCAGCATCATTTATATGCAGTAGAACACCAATAACAGAGGTCCTAAAACAGAGCCCTGCGGCACTCCTAGGAAATGAGACTGCATTGCATCAACATCTGTACACTGAGGTCGATCAGTGAGATAGTTACAGAACCAGGCCCTGACTTTATGATCTAAGCCAACAGGAGAACAATGCGCTGCATAGAAAAGAGTGAACAATCATGCAGTATCTCACAGGAAGACTAATAGAAGGTCGGAAATATTTGTACTTACCTTCAAAGGAATACAGTATTTTTCAAAACAAGTACTCATAAAACAAGACTGTGATCAAGTTTCAAAGCAAATTAGGGTGATTAAATTATTTAAATTGTAGAAAGTAGCATAATTGGAAATTAATGTTGAGAGAGCTGTTTTGCTCCCCCTTTAAACAGTGGATGGACTACCATGCTTAAGGGATGACTCCAGAGTCACTCATCAAATTACCAGAAGCAATGCCGCAAGCTAGACAGAAATCAGGTCCAAGCCGTCGGCACCTAGACACATTATGCTGTCAGTTCAAAGCAGAGCATTCAACCCAAAGGAAGAAAGGTGCCCACTGAATAAAAATAATCAGTTTGAGACGTTATAAATGTGCCTTCTTACAACTAAGGACGGTATCTAGCATAGCTGAGGTATAGATGAAGTACGTTCTTGGGGAATTTGTAATCGTGCACAGACTGTCTCAAAGGTATGTGTGTTGTCACATGGGTGTTGTGAGAGGAGGTCTTTGCACTTTCTCTCCATGACTGAGCACAATCTAGACCCCCTCCTGATGGATACACATGCTTAGGCATACAAGCACATGTTTGTTGCCATGTTTGTCAGCTGGAGTTCCAGCTCACAGTGCTCAGATATGCAGCAGTGTGAAGACTGCTGTGTTACAATGCAGTGTATGTGAGAGCTTGAGAGGTACGGTAAGGATTTACTTCATTAGGCTTATTTTTGAACCCTTCAAAAACTTGTGACTGAGGCTTGGTCTAAGCGACGTGGCAAAACAGAAAAATGTTGGGGGGGATTGATTTTAGCCTTGCTATTGTGTGTCCCTGTGTAAGATGTTGTAACCTGATAGTAATGGAAAGAGTTGGGGCTGTAACGTACTGCATGTATAGTACAACTGGAAGCTCTGCAGGATTTTGTTGTCTATGATATTTAACAGGTCCATATCATGACAAATCATTGTCTCATTAAATTACTGAAAAAAATTTGACATAAAATATGTGATAAACGGTTAAAGTTTTTAAAACATAGCTTTCACACCAGTACAGCCGGATTTCTACACTAGCTTTAATGGGTTTCTGCAGCCGAGAAAGAGATCTGTTTTGTCATCTAGCGGTTGAGTGAGGAACTGCAGCATCCTGTGATCAACTCGCAAAATATAGATCACATGACCTGACCAGCTCTCAAGAAGCTAAATCCTCGGCCAATCACATATAAGGCCCAAAAACTGGCTGATACTAATGCATAGTCGATCGATCCTTCTATCTCTAATACTAATATAATAAACCAATGTATTATTTAGCTTAGGGTCAAATAATCAATCTGTAGCAATAAAACAAAACTACAAAACAGAAAAAGGCATCACAGTCAACAATATGAAGGAACTAGGTATGATGGTGCAGGCTAAACTGCCTTCAAGATTTCTTTTATACTCCTTGAAATCTTTTTTTATAGTAGCAGTTTAACCAATACAAATCTAATTTATGGATTTACAACATTTTATGGCTACAACATGCAAAGTAGAAAAGTACCATCAAAACAGGTAAAAACAACAGGTTTTAATGATCACAGCAGCCTCACATTAGCATTCGAGCTCAGGGATTCATTGCAATGCAAAAATCTGTAAATCTTTCTGAACTAAGCTTCTGTTCAAATCGGCTCAGCATAAAATGTTGAACTCCTGTCAAAACGTGAACTACAGACTTCGCTGTTATCAGAAACCTGTCTGTGTTTCAGTGCATTGTATCTGGTGATCCTCTGAACAGCAACAAGAGCAGTTCACTGCAGTTTCTGCACATCACAACAAATAATCACACCCCTGCCTCACTGTAGCACAGTATACTAATAGAATGGGTTACCTGTAGGCGGTGTTGCAGATCTCCTTGTACTCTTTGAGCTTATCACAGACCATCTCCAGGAACTGGTTGGAGTATGCACTGAGGTCCTGCATTAGGCTCATTAGGTCTTGGATGGACTTCTCCACTATCACAGTACTCTGGAAAAAACACACACACACACACACAAACACCATCACCAATAGCCATCGGACATTATCTCTGAAGATGCCTGAATCTCTGTCAGGTAGTGAGATAAAATAAACATCATATAAGACGACGTGAGAAACATATAGCCATCATGTGGACATTTTATTATTATTATTATTATTAATACTAGTAATAATAGAACATACAATAACAGAGAATTTACAAGCAAAGAATTTACAAAGACCTTCTAAGCCTTTTTTGGTAAGCTAGGCTAATGCTGGATTGTTTTCAGCTGCTCAAACGAAGCACTGCAAATGACAGCTCAGTCATTTTCCATACCCAGGGCTGCCTGTCAGCTGCCTCAAACTCCATGTGCAAACACGTCAAGCGCTCCATAAATGAAACACAATCAGCCCTCACATTCACCTGTCAGAGCGTGATGGTGCTGCTGGAGCAGCTGTCAGTGATACTGCGTGGATACTGTGAGCGACAGTGGATGAGAAAAAGAAGGAAAAACGCCATCGTGTGAGACTAGGGGCCGAGGACAGAAGCCATTACAGATTAGCCACAGACTTGGAACTAATGGAGAAAACAGCGTGGTGGACGGCACAAAAGGAGCTGGAGCCACTACGCTAGAGCTGTCAGGTAAACTCCACTACTAATGCAACGCAGCGCATCCCTTCCCTATGACACTGATCTAGTTCTGCCTCCCCTATCCCTCCTGTACCCTCGCTGCCAGAACGAGTGGCGTTCGACACAGTTTAACGGAGCGTGGCCAAAACAGAAGCACCACACGTGGAGAGACAGCAGTCATGTGGTGTTGTTAGTGCCGCCTGTAGCCTTTGGCTGGGGTTCCATCGCCCGGCAGTGGCCGGAAGGATCCGTGCATGGAACCGGAGAAGCGCTGGCAGCGGTAGAGGCGACGACGGTGGCAGTGGCATTGGCTGGCATACAGAAGTCAGAAGCATAGCTCCCCCGCAGCCTTGGCACTGCCGTAGATCTGTTTAATTGGGCCTAGTGTTGGGAGGCCCCCCATGCTGAGCTGCTATGACACACCCCACCCAGTAGGGGGAAGCAGTGCCCTTAAGCAGCAGAACAGTTGATCTGCAATCTGTTCTACATATCAATGCGCACTGCCGGTGGCTGTGAAGAGGAGGGGGGCAGGGGAAGTAATGATCCATAGCGAGGCTGGAGCTGTGACTGCAGCTGAGGGGAGAGGGGGGTGGGGGGGTGGGGACTGAATGCTGGGTTCTGTGCCAGCCTGTTACAGCCGGGGACCCGCAGAGACTACGCTGTGGCCTTG
The DNA here is from genome assembly GCF_030463535.1 of Salminus brasiliensis. Lineage (NCBI taxonomy): Eukaryota > Metazoa > Chordata > Actinopteri > Characiformes > Bryconidae > Salminus > Salminus brasiliensis. The sequence goes on from NC_132879.1 coordinate 44,700,741, forward strand.
CTGGAACAACTCCATCATCTCCGCAACATGTCAGTGTGTGTGTGTGTGTGTGTGTGTGTGTGTGTGTGTGTGTGTGTAACAGCCGAGCATGGCTGCTGCCACAACTTGACATCTAGGCTATTGTTTAAATCAAAAGTTGGCAAGAAAAGTAACACAATGAAAAGGATCAGCAATACTGCTTGGTCAGTTTGACAGAACTCTCACAACTCTCTCTCTCTCTCTCTCGTACGCTCTCTCTCTCTCTCTCTCTCTCGTACGCTCTCTCTCGTACGCTCTCTCTCTCTCTCTCTCTCTCTCTCTCTCACTCCGAGTAAACGAAACCCCTTAAACCCAATTATTCCAGTAACAAATGCTTCAGCACTCTGCAGCACTTGTCTAATTCTGCTCATTTAACACAGCCATTCGTCTTAGCTCAGGAAATCATTAAAAAGTAATCAAGCCGCCGAGTGAGAGAGAGAGAGAGAGAGAGAGTAGAAGGGCAGAGAGAGAGAGAGAGAGAGAGAGAGAGAACGAGGGGTAGAGTGAGAGAGGAGGGAGCTATGGAGCAACAGACAGGCGGAGGAGGGAAAGCAAACGAGCGCAGGTCCATTTGTCCTGCAGCTACTGAGATCTTTCCATCTTAAAATGCCACGCTGGGACAAACGATGAGAGACACAAGTGCCACTCCTCCCTGCTCATTATCCCTCCTTCTCCTTCCTCTGACACTTTCCCAACGATCTACCTCTCGCGCCCAAACGCCACTTCAAGCAACTTCAGGAGGGCATTAGCATTTGGAGCATTGATTACACACAGACACACAGCTGTGCTCTCCAGCTCATTCGTATGAGCCTTTTCAATACGAATGCTAGGATCAGCTCGCCCTCATCCATAGAAATATATTCATCAATAGAGAAAAAGTCCAAAAAGAAGTCTAATCTGTACCCGTGCTAGCTGCTGTAGTTTTAAAGTAGGATATATGGACAGATTGGACAAGCGCTGGGATGGTAATAGCGCTACCTGTGAGAGCTAATGAAAACAACTGAACACTCAGAAAAGCAGAGAACATACAGATGCTCACATACAGGGTAAACGAGGCTATTCCTATTAGGCCTCATTCAAAATAACTCTCAGAGCACACTGAGAAACAAAATGCGCAGTTATGGCCCAAAGATTCTGAAGCGGGGCTTAAAGAGAAAGTAACTAGCTTAATATAATAATGGCTGCTTGGAACACATAAATGTCTGCTTCTCTTAGAAAAAAGGTTCAGGGAAAAGAGACAAAAACAAGGCAGAGGATGAAGGAGCCGAAAAGAAAGAAAATTCTCCGCCTCTTTTCACATTCAATGTGGATCTTGGGAACTGTAAACACTAGATATGACCATTTTGTTTTTAAACCTTTCCTTCCTTCCCATTTTATATTATAAACGGGTCTCCAATCTGGACCTGGAAAACTCATTTAAATCTGTTGCTCTTTACAAGCCTGTTATTTTACCTCATACTGAAAAGTGATGAGCTCTGCTCTGATTGGCTGGTCTATGTCACTGCAATGGCTCACAGTACCCACGCAGCATAGCATAGTTTTGTTTTTTGCACTGTAACAAGAACATTAAAATGAGTGTCGGTAACAAAAAAAGTATTTCTGAATAAACGGCACGTTTACACTGGAACATGCCCCCTTAAGTTAGACTGAGTGGCTGCAGCTATCTCATATCTGAGAGCATAAAGTCGAGTGAACAGCTTAGGACTTTTTCAGGAACATTCAGTAGACTGGTTCATTCAGGCTTGCTAGCTTTCCCTCTTCCTTGAACAGTGGGCTTTGTTTTCCCCCCACCGCTTTCAGAGCATTTACCACTCAGTGAGCTTCCATACCTTTCAGTGCCTGGATTCCAGCTATTTCTGCGAATTGCAGCAATCCATTTGTTTCTCTTCTGTAAAAGGATAGCTCAGACTAGTTGAATCTAGTTGTACAGTCAATCCCACAACAGCTGTGTGTCGTTTTTGTGTTAAGGGTGTTCACGCTAAACTCAAACACTCAGTCTGTCTTTTTGCCACTCAGATGGCGTGGCCGCAGTGACTCTTGCCACCTGTGATGTCACGTTCATACCCATTATTGTAAAACTCTGGAACAGTGAGGTTAGCTAGCTGAAGAGATAGTATGCTGGGTGAGCTTTTGGCCTTTTAGCCTCACTTCATCTGTTTCCCAGCACAGATACTCTGGTTAAAAAGGTAAGAAAAACTGTAAACCTCCCAATACAGTCTCTGGACCCACAGCACTCACCAAAGATATGGCCATGTGGCCAAATTACAAATGTATGTACTACGTAAAGCACAGCTTCTTATACTGACTCTCACTGGCATTATCAACAATTTTCCAGGAACAGTCAATTGGGCCAGAATGTTGGACACAGATGGAATTTAACCCATCCGCCTTTAACCCATCTGTGCACTGAACATGCACATACATACTAGTGAGCACACACACACACACACACACACACACACACACACACACACACACACACACACACACACACACACACACACACACAAAGTGACACAGTGAGCAATTTCATGCCGACCCTTTAAGCAAAACGGTTCTTTTGCCACCTACAAAAGACCATCATCTCAAATAACCATTTAACCAGGCGCAGAAGCACTTAAGCATCCAAATGGTTCTTCGATGTGTCATTCTTTACTAAAGAACCCTTAAATCACTCTTTTTTCAATAGCAAAAATCATCACACATTTGACAGAAACCATGTAAACCTGCCATTGTTTTTAACCATTGTTGTGTTTAGCAATATTTTTTATAATAATAATATATTTTATTAGCATTAGCATTTTCTTTTAATACAAGCCCTCTAGCACCCACTCCAAAGAACAAAATGTTCCTACACCTTCACAATGAAGGTTTCCTGGTCTTTAAACAGGAACATTTGGTTCTAGACACCACTGTGGCACTGCTGTAGGTGGGAAGTAGACATGTCTATAACAGAAGTAACAGTGGTCACAGTTCTCATTCTGGCTGCAGTGCCCCTTCAGAAAAGTTTTCAATAGATGCTACTACTGTTTCAGTAGTGTTTTGTCCAGTTTTATAAGTGTACGCTGTAGTTTAGTTCTAAAATCAGGGGAACCAGCTCTTGAGGTATTTTATTCATGCGCACAGTACAGATAAAAAAAAAAGAAACCACCCCACTGAACAGAGAAACATCTTGCACTTAAATAGGCGTTCAGGCACGTAGCTTTGCTAGCACTTTGCCAAACAGGCTAACAGACATAAGCCAACAGCTGTGCCCATATTGACAGAAAAGGCCATATATGACAGAGTACAAAAGACCAGTAGGTCACAGCACAGAGGAATAACAAGCAGGGCTTACACCGAATCAAACAAACACACACATGCAGCACATAATATTGACACACTGTGCAGCGTTTGATGATTTATGCATAGGGCTAATTGGAATATTTACACTATCATTATTTGTTAGCTACATTCTGGACACCCATTTTCAGATAATTAGTAAGGAATTTACAGGATCAAATGTGTGACTTTGGTTGAGTGAAATATGCCCAAATGCATTTTAACAAGCCTACTTACAACCCTGTTATTTGACCTTAGGATGAAACATGATGCTTTTTCTACTATGGTGGATAATCAACTATGTTGGATAATGCCACCGCAATGGCTCACAGTACCAATGTAGTATAGCATAGCTTTTTTTATAGCACTGTAACAAGAACATTGCATTTATATTGCAAGACTCTCCGGTTAGCTAGCTAGCTAAACAGACTATAGCTGGTGTGCTTGGTTAGCTTTTAGCCTAGAACTAGCATAATTTACCTTAATTTCCCCATGTAGGTACCCGCAACGGTGCTTCTTCGAGTTTGCTAGCATCCGCTTTCCATATTCACTCAAAGTACCTGTTGCATTTAGCTTTAAATAGCTTTCGATAGTTGGCCAGGGCGTGAATCAGGACTGTAATCAAGACTACATAAAAGTCTTGGAGTTTTAAAACTGGCCTGTTTTACAATCTGTTATAGCTATCTGGGATTTGCTTTTTAGGGCACCTTCACAATAAGCAAAAGATTAGCAATTCTATATTAATATGCGTATATTAAAGTGTGTCCTTTGAGCAAGGGTGTCCAAACACTTGTGTCCAAACGTCTTGTTGCTCAAGTGCAAAACCACAGAAGCAAAGGATAGACAACTACCATGTCTCATGGGGGGTAAAGGGGGGAACCTGTAAATGAAAAATATCACCAAACTATTTCTTTAGGGATTACATTTCAGGTGGTACAGTGAAGAGTGGCGCCTGGTTTCAGAAAGGACAGAAAGACAGGATGAAAAATAGAGGTACGTCTCTGAGTGTGTTTGGGTGGGTGTGGTTCCCGTCTGTAATGGCTCAGGGTCTCACCCCTTTAATCCAGCACTGACCCCACAGCTCTGAAGGTTCAGAGCATTTAACCCCAGACTGTTCTGCTGCACCACACACACAGACACACACACACACATGCTCACACACATGCACAGATACAAGCTCAGGCCAATGAAGGAGGACATGCTCACACCACGCTCTCCGGGGTAAAGGAGTGTGATGTGTGAGAGGATGGCATTGTGACAGTCCATTCATCATTGTCAGAGTGGGCGCATGCCTCTGAGACCCTGCAACACACTACGCAGATACATGCTCTGTCCGACATGACCCCCATTGCTCAGCTGCAGACACACCTGCAACATTGCCACCACAGTCCTACTTTCTGCCACAGTATGTTTGTGTGTTTTACAGTGCTTTTGGATTCAACCAACTCTACTATACACTTTATAGTCATCAGCAACTTGCCTCTAGCCATGTGAGAAAATCAGGACACCCCATGAAAACCTTTTTTGTGTTTTGTAATATATTCAAAGATTTGAACATTGAACATTGAAAATGCAAACAACTGACTCAGGTGCAGCACATCAGCTGCACAAGATTAGAACATGGTTGGAGTCTTATTTAAGTCTTAGACATATAGCTTGGCTTGCTCTTAATAGATGAAGTAAGTGGTGTCAGCATGGCAGGATCCAAACCTCTGTAAGGCCTTCAAGTCAAAGTCAGTTGGAGACTTCTTCACTTATCTTGCAGTCTGCTCTTGAGCTGACTTGGGGTAAGGACCTGAGCTGGCCATGTTGGCAGAAATTTTAAATGTTCTCCATTTATATTGTATATTATTTTAAGGGTACATGAAATTACATTTCTAATAATTACGTTTATAAATGATTTTTAAAGATCTACTGCCTCCACCTATCAACATTGTTCAAATCAAGATCTAATGTCTACATGTTCAAATGTAGACCAAAGTTTTCACAGGGTGTCCTAACTCTTTCACATGGCTGTAAAAGAAAGCAAGTACACAGTGAACTGGTAAACATGAACCCAAACAATTGCTTCCTTCGGAATTAGGATAACACACAAAGAAAAGTTTACTAGAAGAGAGATCTAAAAACGTAATATATATATATAGAGCCAATTAACAGAAACATAAGAAGTTAGCCTACGGGAAAGACAACATACTAACAGCAAACAAAACAAAGGTGAAAGATATGGCAAGCTTGCAAACAGATGGAGCCTGGAGCCAATGGGGAAGATGTATGTGTTGTTCAACAAGGTTGCACTGACCAAACAAATGCTAATTTGTTAAATCTGGCCACAATACAGGTCAGTTTCACTCAGGTACACTCATTTATTAGAGGTGCCAAAGAATGAATGCATGTATATATTTAGTATTGGAAGCTGTGACTTTGTGTGTCTTTGTATTTATGGAGTTGTTCAACACATGAGCTTCCCATGAATTACACCACCACTGGTGGCCCATCAGACAGTGAAAAGAATAGATTTTATCAACCAAACCTGAACTTGAACACACACACACACACACACACACACACACACACACACACACACACACACACACACACAAAAACAAATTTGCGCACACCGTGGGTGAACCCCGCTCCCCTGGAAAAGCCCGGCCTGCAAATCCCATCTCTTGATCCACTGATGCAGGACAAAAGCGCACACATCGCACTTCCACATGCAAATCCCCCTAGTGCTGGATTATGCGTGTCCTAATGTGTGCCATTTCAAAGAGAAGCTCCTTCCCATTTGGGCTCCATCTCTGTGGGCAGGCTGATAACTGAACCAATGCAAATGAGCTCACACATCCATCACGTCTGCGCGTGTGACACTTGAGAGCCAGGTGTGTGAGCTATGTGCAAATGAAGCATCATCAGCAGAATTAATGCCTGGGTGTGTTAGTGGGGTGGGGTGTGGTGTGGTTTTGGACTGAGTAATGAAAGTAGTAGTGTGTCTCTCTTCTTAACAGATGGGACCACAGGCGGAGAGAAATGCACCCACCTCCACCCTCTTGTATTAATCCTACATCACTCTTTTCCTTTTTTTTTCTTCTTTTTTTTCGGAAAAGTGCCCCGATCTGATTGCTTTCTGATTTGAGGTGACAGTGTGAACAAGATGCACATTAAGTTTGCTTTTATAGACTTTCTGTGAATTGTACAAGCAGCAGAATTTTACTATTTTTGCTGCCGAGAACCTGCCGGATTTTTTCCCCCCCAGAAAATATGCTTTATTAAATGATGTCATTTCCTGCAAACATGCACTGTTGCAAATATTTAGTTCATCAAGTTAAAAAGTTGCTTGATGCTTGTATGTGAGAAATTCCTAAATGTCACTTTCCTCACATCACTATATCTACTGATTAGGACATTCTGTATTTTTAGTGTGTTTTTCCCCTCAATCAGACCCGTTCAACAAGAGATTCAGTGTTTCTGGGCTGCTTCAAAACTTTCCATTTAGAGTGGCTGCATCTTTCTCTGGTCCTATAACCTTTTGTGTTGTTATAAGAGGAACATAAGCGAAATCGGTCAGATGATACAAAATGCATGCATTACTGCACTATATTCACCCCCCCCCCCCAATTTATTATTATTTTTTTATTTTCACAACAAACCATTTATCCAATTTCAGTTTGAACAGTCAGACAGAGGTTTACATTACCTCAGTTGAAGAGACTCATCATGTCAAACATGTATGTATAAATTTGGAATAAACAAACACAAAAAAGGTGGGAGCAATTATTTTTGTTGATTTTGTTGGTTCTAAATCTCAATTAATCAAAGCCAAATGAATAAAACAAAACAGGTAAAATTAGAACAATTTTTGTCCAAACAGATTAATAGAAAATATTATAATATGCTGACAAAACATGTCAAAAAGAAAAACATTTTTTATCATGTTGGGCTAATTTTGTTCCTGTGATACACAATCTGCTTTTCTAAACATAGCCAGTGCTTAAAGAACACTAATCAATTGCAGATTTTAATACAAACAACGTAATTAGTCCCGTTTAACTGGATGAAATGCAGCATATTTTGAATAATAATCCCTGTACTAAGTATGGGAGAGCATTTGCAGTGTGCTTTTAAAAATATGCCCCTACTGGTGCATTTTGTCCGTCATCACGTATTTTGCTAAATATTGTGTAGTAGTGAGTTTTAAAATATCGTGGTACAATATTTACCATATTGCCCACCCCTAAACAAAGCATACACATTTACCCCCTCTATCTGGTGTGAATGGGCATCCATAAGTATGGCCAGGCTCTAACAGTGAAAGCCTTATTTAGCTTTAAGCTGTAGTTATATAAAACGATACAGCAGTCTGACATAGTTATACCTACATTCTTCAGTCATAGCCAGATATGGAGATTTGGCTTTTTTTTTTTTTTTTTACGATACACAAAACATTTTCACAATACATAATATTTAGCACAATACGTGATCACAGACAAAATGCACCAGTAGGCATTTGGGAATATAGGGTTGAGGCATTAATAGCAAGCTAGGTCAAAGTTCTGGTGGGCCATAAGGAATAAAAATAATGGCGTTACTAATCAGTAACAAATATTTTAAATGAACTTCTGCTTCTGACACAAGAATGCCCACGCTCACTATGAGAGGCCGTTAGGGGTTAACACACAAGCACACACACCCCAGTGCATCTGGCAAAAGAGGTCCATATGGGGCTAATGGTGCAGAGAGAGAAACAAACAGAAGGCAATGATATACACATTATCATAATGGAATGGAGGTGTGGTCTCTCACACACACACACACACACACACACACACACACACAGTCTGCAGAGGCAACCCTTAAAGCAACTTTATCAAAGTGACTCCTTTCATCAAATGCAGACTGTTTAATGCCTCAGTGTTTCTCAGAAATGCCATCCTAATGCAATCCTTCAGCAAAGGCCAGCCTCGAAAAGACGTTCTCCCCTGGTCTTAAACAAAAACAAATATTTCACAGCACTGTTCTCGTAATTAACAGCCATTCCTGTTCAAGTCATCGCTCTTTTCCCATGACTGCTAGTGCTTTTACTGACATTTCGACTGCTCTTTCCTCTCTCCCTCCGCAGGCGCAGATTAGCACCTCTCTCTGCTCTATGCAGCCCATTCTCTGCTGACAAGTTACCTGAAAGGAATCCCATGCTGGTACCTGAGGCTTAGCTCACTGCTGCCACTGCTGCCGTCAGATTGCGGGGGGTGGGTGGTTGCAGAGGCTTGCTGAAGCTCAGCCAGAGCAGGCAGCAGAGGGAGGACAGCCCCAGGACAGAGCAGTGTGTGCAGAGGGGGAGATAATCAATAGAGCTGGAGGGACTGAGATTGGGCTGCACAGAGTGAAGTGGGCCTAGATTGAGAAGGTGGTTCAGACTTGAGGTCCTCAGCACGGCATGCATGTGCGCACACACACACACACACACACACAAACATTCATGTTCCAAGAGGCCATCCTACCCACCGGCCATGTTCTCCTGGATGGCCCTCCCTTTCCCTTCATCACTTGGCATGATGCGAATCGGTACAGGCATCTGTTAGCTCACCTAACAGAATTGGCAATTAGTGTTCTCCTCCAAGCTTGTTTACCTGTCCTACAATGAAAAAAGATACTTCACCCTTCCAGCTGTAAATCAGTGGATTTATGTTTTCTGGAATTATGGTGCTCAATACAGTACTCCTGAAATGAGTTGGGGTGTTGGGGATGGAAATGGGGTGGTGATCCACACAGTAGAGACAGTTACACCAACAAAAGTAGGATCATTTTTTAATATCCTTGATTTCGGAAGAAACGAAAATGAATGAGCAGGTGTCTCAATACTTATGTCCACATAATGTATCTGAGCTCTTCGTCCTCTTGACATGCCTGGCGTGCGGTATTCTGTATCTCCATGTGAAAACTAGACGTCTAGGACTCAATTACTTTGAGGGGCCTAAATAGCAATCAGGTGGCTACAGATCTTACAGGTAGTTAAAGCAACAATATGGAGAATAGCTTTTTTTTGCTCCTGTGCTCCCCTTACCGCCAGGTAAGTGTAATTAGTGCTTCGAGCAAACACTAAAGGACATGTTTTTCTGGACGTGCTGCGAGATACAGAACAGTCACTGAGAGTGAAAGAGAGTGAAAGAAGCTTGTGGATTGACGTGGTATCATATCAATGGGCTTTACATAAATACGACTCGGATTATGCAACGCTACAAATTTCTTACCAGCGTTGTACTGCCTCCTTCACCAAAGTAGTTACCTACGGCAGTCAGCAGCGTGCCAGGCACAGTGTAGCAATGGCAGTAATGGTGTTCTCTCTATTACGAGTCAGTGAAGCAACACAAAAATTTATAGGCTGTTATTTTAAGGTAAAATGCTACATAATGCAGTTTTAAAGGAATCTGTATGTGGCCAACGTGTAGATTTTGTGTGTGTGTGTGTGTGTGTATGCATGTGACAGTGGCAGGAACCCTGCTGTCCTAATCAGGGGGGACACAATGCGCCTTTAGCCCACATTGTTCTGTGATTGGCTGTAGTTGTCTTTGTGTTGAAGAGGGTCCTTAATAAAGGCCCACACTGTGTGTTTGTGCCACTAAGAGCAGGACTCTTCTAATGGAGCTGTGCCTGTAGGGAGCCAATCAGCAGGTTCCTCAAACACACACACAGACAGCAAATATACACATCAGCCCAACAGCACATGCCTACACACAAATGGAAAGGTCAGTCTCATTAGTTCATCTCCAGACTTGCGCATGTGTGTCTCTGTGTCTGTGTTTGAGATTGAGTGAGTGAATACAGTAAGATTAAAAAGGTCAGCTTCATTAGCAAAGCAGTGACTGCGCTTCCGTGTCAGCATTTCCATAGGAACTATGATGAGTGACAGTCTCAATCATCTCTAAAAACACGCTCCTGGCAGCAGCCAAGTGCTGTTCCCGCAAACTGCCGCCACAGCATCTACCCCACGGGTCATCAGTCGGAGTCCAGCACAGTTTGCAGACTTCCCTGAAGTTTAAAAAGCTCCACTTTAATAGCATTGCCTTTGCCAGCTTTAATACCACTACCACAGGTACTGATACTGCATAATGGCACTCCATCACTCCAGAGAACACAATTCCACTGGTTCATTGCACAATATTCAAAGGCTCCATAGCCCTCTGGCACTGGGCACTGTCATCTTAGGCCTGTAAACTGCTCCTCTAGGCGTCATGTTTTATGGTATAAGCTTTTCTATAGAGATCATACGAGTGTACCCAATTATACAGTTCCAGAGAAGGGTGTTCCTGAAAGTTAGGACATACTGCATCTACTGCATATATATATATATATATATATATATATATATATATATATATATCTCAATATATGGCCTATATATGGGCATCTTGTCCCAAATATCAATCTGAGCAAAATGGACAAAATGTAAATAGTTCTCGCCAGCAAAAATACTTAAGCCCTTTTTAAAAAAACAGGTAACAGGTAACAGGTAACACAGTAACAGAATGTTTCCAGACATTACCCGGAAGAGATGTGTGCGTGAATGCAAATGTCTAAATCTGTTCTACCGGACATTATCCAGACTTTACCCTTATTTTATTTTTATTACATTTTTCAGTTTTTCAGTAGCTCCCCCTAGCACTAGCAATGCTCCAGACACTACAAAGGTAAGTACTCAAGGTCTCCTTGGATCCATGTGGAGTCAGCCACTGCCCTTTTTCTAACTGCCACTGATGCAGCATAACCGGGCAGCCGACACGGTCTGAGGAAAGTGTCAGGTGCCCAGCTCCACTGCACTTAAAGATTCTAAAAGATGTCTGTGACAGACAATATTGCTTTTAGAGTGATGAGGGGAGAGAGCACCAACAACTGTGCTCTCTCTTGACTCTGGGCGCTGATAGCAGAGCAGCATGGCTTGGGATTGGAACATGCGATTCCAGGGACTTGAACTTTATCCTGCCTGCCCCTTAGTACAATGTCTGAGTGAGGCCAAGTGAGGCCATGTGTAAAAAGAGCAAATGTGTGGGCTGTGATTAGTCAGCATCTTCGTTGTGCTGTAAACAAAACACAGGAGCATACTTTTTGCAGCCTGACGTGCCTCCTGCATGCGCTACACAGGTGCCGACCCTTACCCATATCACACAGAACATTTCCTGTAAAGGGAATTTGTCTGACGGGGAAAATCCCCAGTTGTACGCTACATGTGTAAAAGAATTACTCCAGATAATATCAGGACCCAATTCTCTGGACATTTTAGAAAAAAAGCTTCTTTTTGCAATGTGACTTTCTTGATTAGTTGCTTCAAATTCAACAACTGCTGTTAGTAGTTTTAATGCCACTAATCTTGGCATCTCTTGATAGCTTCAATAATACTACTACTGTTCAGCTGCTTCAGTACCACTACTCATGTCAGCTGCTTTGTACTGAACTACTGAAGTACTTGGCTGAGGGACTCCAGGACCATGGACAGTGCTTTGTGACCTTGCTCTTACCCAAGCGAGTTCATGGCGACTACTCCCACGTTAGCCCAGTTCTGAGACTGCAAACTGGTTGTCAACATGGTCAAGTAAGCCTTTGCACGCCAACCCACATATTGGGCTTGTTCATAAATACTGAATGGAGTTACAGCTCAAACATTCAGACAAATATCCCATACCTAACATTGTATTGACTAACTGGAGCTGCAGAGGACAGATGCAATGCAGTGGTCCACATGGCTTGGATTGTGGTGTGGGTATGTGCCTGTGCATGTCTGAGCGCACATAAAGAGAGGGATTTTGGAGTGGAGTGTGGACATGCGGCCCCTGTGACCAGCCCCCGCAAATCCAGTGGCGGGGATCAAGAAGATTTATGGAGCCAATCTCCAGCCGGGCTGCAGAGTGACCCCCTCCTGCGGATACGTTTCTAATTAAATGAATCAATCAGCGAGTGCAGTGGCTGCAGATAGCATCGGAGTCGCAGAGAGCCGAGCAGCTGCACACCACTGAGCCAAAAATAAGTAAGTAAATAAATAAATAAATGAGCGTTCCAGTGATTACCTGCAGAAAAAGATGGAGTAAGGAAAGAGAGCGCAATACAGTGCAGAGTGTGGACATCCACACTGCTGCAGTTTTCAGCTGATATCGCAGGCTCTCTTATCACTGCGCAGTGAGGGAAGGGACTGAAACACACCTTTCAGCACTGAGCTTTTATCAGAAATGGACTAAGGCTGGCCACTGCAGCGCTGATAGCACTGGCTCTTAGCACCAGCCCTGTTATTATTACTAATTCCACTGCAACAGCTCCCTTCTCAACCACAGTATCAGAGCGGCATCAGGTCCCTCACCTGGGCCAAGGGCTACTTCACCTCAGTAATTCTGCAATAGCAGAAACACACAGATATCCTGTTTTACATCTCAAGAGTGGTGAAATGTGTTGTACCTCAAATGTTTCCTGATTTGTGTTCATATTTCAATGTCCAAATGACCAAACTTGACCAATTTGTGTGGTCAGGCTGTAGGCGCATTTCATCACACATCCACACTGGCCGTCACAGTAATGAAGGGGCGAATATGCCATCCAGCATAGGGGAGGCAAGAAATGTTTGTCCAAAGAGCGAAGAGTGTGAAATCTGAGTGGGAAAAAGTGGATGCTACAGATTTTTTTTTTACTGTTTTAAAATCTAAAAAATACCATAAATCTATCTGACCCCACTGTACAAACAGATGACAACTTTAAAGTGTATCTGATACCCTGGACTAAAGGGTCAGTATAATGACATGCCCATTTAAGCTGAATAATGTTCGTAAAACTTTGGCATCTGCAGTATGACACAGTCAGTGTAAGCTTAACTGTGGTTTGACGTCTGACAAGGATGCCTCTGCTGCCATTAAGAAAGATGCCACCAATTATTTTCTCAACACTGATACAAGAGCTTACAAAAGATGCGGTGTGGGGCAAACCAGCTTGCCCAAAAATGTGGGAAGTTAATGCATACAAATAGAAAATATGTGGAGTTTGACAATATTTCTGGTGATTGTATTAATATTCAGCGCCAGTCAAGTCAGTATTAAGCAGATGCAACCACAGCACGGAGTCTGTTTGGATACGTCTTGGGTGAACTGTAGTTGAGATTTAACTCTCTCTCATAAAGCTTTGACTGGTAAACATCCGGGGCAAGAGCAGGGTCAGGGACAGAATAGTCACAGGTGTCTTAATGGCCTCCTTCACTAGTCTCCATCTTGCCCAGTCATCTAGTTTGTGAGAATGACCTGCTCTAGGCAGATTTACAAATGTGCCATGTTCCTTCCATTTTGTAATGATGGATTTAACTGAACTCCAGGGGATGTTCAGTGACTTGAACTTTTTTTTGTATAGGAGTTGCTTGGCGTGTTCTTTTTTTCTTCATGGTGTATTTGGAGTCTGGAATACTAATTAACCAGCGACTGGACCTTCCAGACAGTTGGCTTAATACTACAGTCACATGAGACACATTCGCTGCACACAGGTGATCTCCATTTCACTAATTGTGGGACTTCTTGCACAAACTGCCTGGACATCTGTTGAATTATGTCAGTCACGTTAAAGGGGGGGTGAATAATTATGCAGTTATGCAATTATTTTACCATATATTTTTATGTAATTAACATTACTTTGTGGAAATGTTTCACTGACCTTGGGGTCCAAAATTTTTTGCACTTTTGACACTAGCTTTTAGAAAAGAAAATGGTTATCATTATTTATATAGAAACTACTCTTCATTCCAAGAAAGAGACTAAACTGAGAAAAATAAAATTTCAAAAAAATGCAAGATGTAGCCAAACTTTTGAAAGGTGTCACGACACACACACACACACACACACACATGTGTGTGTATATATATATATATATATATATATATATATATATATATACACCCAGTCTTTGTCTGCAAAACCCCCTTCACAGGAGAGCACTACTGTAAGCATCATTGCACTCTTCCATTTGGCCCGGACCACATCTCAGAGGCCATTCACAATATGGAGGGAAGCCATGCTCATCTCAGAAATGGTGCCTCATATAACGGATGGCTGTCCATCTCAACAAGACCCTTAGACTGGGTCAGGTCTCTTTACTGCAACGGAATGGTTGGAATTCCCAACATATATTTCACTTCTGCGCCTGTATTGTTTCGTAGCGTAAACATAATAATGAGGGTGGCAAAAGGGGCAGAAGACAAATACCTCCTTGAACAGAAATGAAATGTGTTCTTGACAAATCGTAGATTAAAATTTGAAATAAGGCTTGGCTGTATATTGCCATTCAGTAATAACACAATAAAGGAGTCTGGGGGTGCAGAAATAGTGGTCTGGATAAATTATAGCATGGCACATACTCAACTTCAGTGTTCAAAAACTCTAAATTCTAATACTTGCAAATACATTATTGTTTATTGTGAATGTGTGAATGTGAAGAACCTTTAAATTAGTGAGGAACAGTTACATTCACTTCTTTAAACCTTTAATAAGTTCTCCACACATATCTTTCACACAAATGGTTCTTTATGAAACCAAAACGATTTTCTATAGCATCACACAAAGAACCATTTGTAGCACCTTTCTGTTTGCGAGTGCAGTGCAGAGAGTGCTCTCTGGTGCAAAAGGCAAAGAAACACTTTGTTGTTTAGAAGCATTTAGAGCATTTCAGAATTCATATTGAATATGAATAATAGTTTGGACATAACATAAGAGACCCCTTAAAACATTTTCAAAGGGTTCTTTATAGGTTCTTCGCAACAACGAAAAATGTCTCATTGACTGGTTAAAGGCTTCTTTTTCGAGAATGTAATACATTGTAGATGGTTCTTCAAAAAACATTGGTGCTATAAAGAGATAATAACTACAGAACACATTTAGCCAACAAATCCTTTTTCTGTATTGTATAGAACCCTTTTTGCTAAGAGTGTACCCTAATTTCATCTACACCCTTAAAAATAAAGATGTTACAAAATTTTCTTTAAACAATGTCATAAGTTTTCCTTATACCTTATATGTACACATATGTATATGTGTGTATATGTGTAAAAACCCCATTGAAAATTTAAATACGTGAATACAAAGGTCTTTCATACTGACAGCTCTTACAAAAACACTTCTTTATGGAATCAAGAGTTTTTGTCCTATGCTACTGCTTAAAGAACCGCTTATTAAGAGAGTAGGTTAATAAACTTAAATTAAAGTTCATACATGTTATATACAACATATGTTCATATGACTTGACTGTGACAACTGATTCCAAACAAGTGAATATATAATACCACCATCACCATTACCATCACTGTGACTGATCTTCCATGATGCACATACACCTATATCCACAAACAAACAAGCAAGAAAGCAAGAAAACAAACCAACAGGAGTGGCAAGCAGATTACACAGCAGTCAAGAGTATGTAATCCTGTTTCAGGGGACACTTGCCAAAAAACTGCCACATACAAAAATACGAACACAGACAAATCACCCTCATTCTCTTCTCTGCTCTCGGTCTCCCCGTGCTAAAGAGGCAGAAAGCAGCCAATACAATTTAACACTAGCATCTAGACACAAGTGATTCATGGTGCACAGAAAGGCCAGCCAAAGCCTTACAGTGCTCACCAGTCCTGCCACAGACCAACCTAAAAAAAACAAGCAGATTTGTGCGTAATTAAGCTCTTTGCACTTCAAAATGCATCTTCAGACGAGTGAGTTATGAGTGCCATTGTGGTTCTAATTCATTTTTTTAAGTTTGTAAAGTTTACAAGACTTTTAATGAGGTGCTTTTATTTTGAAACTCTGGGATTTCCAGCCTACAAATGGCATCTGAAACGTGTCGCCGGTAGCGTTTGATAGCTTTTCAACATAACAATGGTAATAACCTATTAAACAGTAAATATTCATTCTTACACGGAGAGGAGAAATGGGAGCAAGTAGCCACAATGCATTTAGTGTGGTAAAGTATTAGCAAATATTTAGCAAGTATTAGGCCTGTTAAACTCAACAATAAAGGTAAAGGACAAAGGACAAATGTCCTGAGGAAAGAACGGCAGAGAAGAACTGCTGTATATTGACTACACGACTTGGCTTAAACAGCCTGCTTATATAGAATCTGCCAGCCGAACAGATCATGGTGGTGAATGAGCTGAACGGAACGCAAAATGAATTTCACTCTGGTCACTTGTGAACACTTACGTTTGCAGAAATTCATTGTGGTACTGGGGGGAGGGCTTGTAGTGCTGGGTGGGCAGCATATAGTGTAGTCCAGTATATAGGTATTGCAAATATGATGAATGTAGGGTGAATATCAAAACCGCAATACACAGCATGCCATGCCATACAATGTGGGCATACTGCTGCTTACACAACATCAGTGGACAGGTGAACATGCTTGGAGGAGAACCCCAACTGCCGATTGGTATATGTTATATCAGCTTCACAGCCACCTGCACTAGCTCTCTTCACTCTGTGGAGTGGAGAGAGGAGGGAGAGAGAGGAGGGAGGGAGAGAGGGGAGAGAGAGGAGAGAGGGGAGAGAGGGGAGAGAGAGGAGGGGAGAGAGAGGAGGGAGGGAGGGCTATTCACAGAGACAGCGAGGCCAATTACGCTCTTTGAGACTTCTTGCCACAGACGTTGGTGGCATCACTGGGGATCTCCTGATGATGAGGCCAAGGCTTAGACAGCTGCCTTCACTCAAGAGCCCCTGGTCTGTATGTTTTCTAAGCCTAACGAATCAGTATTTGAATGCTTTCACCCTGAACAGTTCTGAGTACCCATGCACATGACTAGCACAGTTTTCCACACCGGCCAGTGGAACATCGGCAACAGTTCACACTGTAAAAGAAGCGTTCTGCTCAACAGGTGTGAGCGGCAGACTTGAACTTAGAAAGCCTTAGTATGAGGCTCAACAGAACTGGCCACAAGGAGAAAACGGTGAATGCGTGTGGCGCTGCTTAATCTGTGTGTTTTCGTCAGTGTGTGTTGCGAGAACGTCTGCTCTAGAGAAAACAGAGGGCTGGCAGTTGGAGGCTTTGAATCGAGGAGCCATGAGTCACTTTCTGTTTACAATGAGCACAGAAAACGAGTTCTCTGTAAACGACAAACACCGAGTCCATACAAAACACCAATAACACCAATGAATGCACAGACACACACTTCCAACAGCTCAGAAAACTTCAGAAACATGCTCAGGCTTCAAGAAAGTAGTTCATTAGACACTTATTCAAACTGTAGGCTTTCTCTCTCTCTCGTCTCTTTTCTCTCTCACGGGCGCACACACACACACACACACACACGACTAGCAGGAAGCAGATCACACACGCAGCAGCACAAAGAGAAGGGCCAGGCCGGGGATGTGGCGCGCAGGCTGGCAGGCGTGGAGCAGAGGCATCTTTGATTGGGGTAATTAAAAAAGAAAAAAAAGCCCCAAACAAAAGAGCAGTTTTATGGAGCGCCCGCTATCTGGAGAGTCGCTCATTAGCCCAGCAGGGTAATTAGCAAGATGCCGCAGTCCTCGTTAAGGAGAAGTCATAATCGTAAACAAACGGCGGTGAACTCCCGTCGTCATCCCTTCTGTAATGAACTGCCACTGATCTCCAAATGAAAGGAGCGCAAAGACACAGACACAGACACACACACACACACACACACACACACACATTCACACAGTGCTGGAAAAATGGAGTTCAGTTCTTAATATAAAGAGAAACAGCATCCCATAATGCCTCTTATCTTTGCTCTGTCATCCAATAAAATCTCTAATTGTGCCATTGTAATTGTGACTCGAATGCTGGATGGTCCTCGAATAGTTGTAGACATGAGTAACTGACCACCTCATGGAAGTATAAGTGGCACAGCTACAAACTAAAGTAGGAGAACATCCTTCAGTCATTTCTTTTCTGGTCAAAATGGCCTTGTTTCAGCATATAAATTTACATATACACATTTTAGTAACATTTTAAGTAGGAATTCTAATATTATAAGCGAGACATTTGTATTCCATGATTTTTCACAATAACAAAAAAAAAAGAAAGAAAAGAAAAAGGAGGGGGCCTGGTGTCTGGGCACTCTGCACAGTCAGTACTTAGTAACACCGCCTGTGGCAAGTATCATAGCTTGTAAACGCTTTTTGTAGCCAGCTAAGATTCAATTCATTTCACTTCCCCTATTCTTCCTTGCAAAAGCTTCTAGTGGTGTGAGGCTCTTTGGCCGTCTTGAACGTACTGCTCTTTTGAGATCTAGCCACAGATTTTTGATGATGTTTAGGGTGGGGGGATTGTAAGGGCCACGGCAAAACTTTCAGCCCATGCCTCTATAAGCCCGTTCCAGATTTGGAGGGGTGTTTGAGGTGTCATTATCCTGCTGTAGAACCCATCGTCTCTTCATATTCATCTTGAGGTTTGCTTCCAGAATTGGTTGGTGTTTAATTTAATAAACTCATCTCTCTCTAATAAAATGTTTCCCAGTAAAAATAAATAAATAAATAAATAAATAACTTCATCAATCCTGTTTCTAAAATGCATCAGGCTTGTTAAGTTGTGTAGTGGGGGCACTTTTCAGGACTCTCTCACTGACGGTCATATTTGTGCAGGTGACGGTCATAGCAGTGCACATTATAAAAGTGCACTGCTACTCCAGACTCCGCTAAATCTTCATGAAGGTGTTTGCTGTCAATCAGAGGTTCTCAATCCTATGATTTTCAGAGTGTTCCACAGCTGCCTATAGTAGGTCATATCTGCCGTTTGTTGAGACAAGGTTTGAGGTGACAAATTATTTACAAAGCTTTGAAATTTTAATTTTTATGGCTTTTTATAATGATTATTCTGAAAAGGCCAATTAAGGTCTGGTTAAGCTCAAATATCCTGGGCAGCAGAAAGTTGGCATAGTGCCCCTTTCCTTTTTTCTCACTCTACACAAAAGCCTTCAACAAAAAAAAAAAAGATCATCTTTTGGAGCTGTGAATGGCTCAGTGGTCTAATGTGTCCGAGTCCGAGAGAGCACAATAAGCAGTGCTTTCTCTGGGTGGGTAGATGCAGTTTTCTCCCCTCATCACTCTTACATGATGTCTGCTGGCACAGGCATCTGTTAGCTGTTTGGGACCCGGCGCTTTCCTCCGAGTGTGTCGGCTGCCTGGCAATTCAGAAAGAGGCAGTGGAGTTGCTAGTGCTAGGGGGAGTTACAAACGGGTGGGTTAACTGGCAATGCCAAATTGGGAGAAAACAAAGGGAAAACAAAATACTTGGAAGAAAAAAAAAACGTTCAGTTAATCTTTACCTCACTTAACCAAGGATGGCCCAAACCTTTGCATACCACAGTATATTATGTAAGTATATGCTTCATAGAAAGAAGCCTCAACATCCAGACACAACATCACATGTTTAGTGTCTCCACCCTTAACCTTTATTACAGCTTCCATACTTGTCACGAGACTTAGAAGAAGTAGTAGAAGTAAGATTTTCTGTTTCTCACCACCTAAGCAATTCGCAAACACATTCAATAAGGCAGAGGTCTGGACGCTGGTGTGGCCAGTCCACAGTTCTGAGAACACCAGCAGCTTTAGCATGTTTAATTTTATTAAATGTTTTTTTTCTTTTAGAAAGGACTTTCTGATCAGTATCCTTTCATTTCCAAAATAATAAGCAGGCTTCTCACAGTGGAGTGAAGGACAGAATCACCTGTGGAGATATTTTTTTCCTATTCTCTCGAAGACAAAAGCCTGAAGCGCTGTTTATGAGTGTGGTAGTTCTGGTGGACTACTTGGTCTTGCACAGTTGTTAGGAGTCTCGTCTCAGCATCTTCATCATTTTTGGAAACTCCCCTTTTCACTTATTTTTTCTTTAGTTTAATCATAACTGATGTGATTAACAGAAATGAAGGGGGATCACTGACTTTTGCGAGATTGAGATTTATGCTTCTCTACATGACAGCAATCTAAAAATAACTTTGACAACAACTGAAAAAAAAAAACAGATAAAAGGGGGAACAAAATGGAATAAAATGATTTCCAGTCGAAAAAAAAACCCACATTTTAGAGACACCACAAGTCACCTTGGATTCAATTCAAGTTACTGACAAACATATCATACATGACAGTAGGAGATGGGAGAAAAAAAAACAGTGTGTATGTATTAAGGCCAGTAGCAAGGTGAGCATAGCTGCAGCCTTCAGTCCCCAGTGGTTAAAAAGAACGACTGTCTCCATGGCGATGAAAGTGCCACTTCCCGTGCCAGAGGAAATGGCCCAGGGGGAGAGAGACAGCTGACAGCTGGTCTCTGCAGAGATGAGCTGCGCATTATATAACCAGCAGTTAACTGTCGATTCCAGGTTAGTCAGGATCAAACACAATCTCTGTTCCAATTTTGAACCGCTGAGATAAGTGTTTAGATGGCCTTCATCAGCTCCCTAACACGCAGTTAAAGTGGACGGCCTGGGGAAATGCATTTACTTATTCAGCTTTTGCCTTCACCCCACAAAACTAGCACGCCAACCTTGGGCACAGACCCCATGGAGTAATTTGTGGTTAAGTAACTTTACAAGGAAGGCCAATGGCAGGAGCCATTATCTGGGATCCAACCCATGACCTCACATGGCATGACTTGCAAGTTCACTGGCTACTGGGCCGCTGTCACTTCGAAGACACATATATAATTCAGCAATTACATTTGTACCACTTGCCTAATATTGAGTTAGTATATTATAATATACAGGACTTAAAGGATCTGCTACTAACATCTTGTCCTCCAGATATCACAGGACACCTTTAGAGGTCTTGTGGAGTTCCCCTCTTTGTGCCTATTCAAGGCATGGACTCCACAAGACCTCTAAGGTGTCCTGTGGTATCTGGAGGACAAGATGTTAGTAGCAGATACTTTAAGTCCTGTAGGTTGTAAAATGGGGCCTCCAATGATTGCATCAATGTGAGTTATGTGCCAATGACCCTACCGTCGGTTCATGCTGACCAATTCGGAACAGTTTTGGTAGGTACAGACCACAACATACCTGAAAAAAACTAAAAGACCTGGCTGATGTTTTGGAATTGCTCTGACTCACTGAGTCAGACGTCTAGCAATCACAATTTGGCTCTAGTCAAAGAGGCTCAGGTCCTTACGCTTGCCCATTTTTCCTGCTTTTATCTCAACACATTCAAAAACTGACTGCTCACTTGCTGCCTAATATATCCAGCTCTGGACAAATGGCACACATTAGATGAAGATAGTCAATGTTTTTCACTGTCATCGGTGCTAATATTATTGCTGATTGGTATTTGCTAATGCGGATATTTATCAGTTAAAAGAAATGCAGAGTGATAGTGTGTTTCTGTGTTTTTTGTGTATGTAATTTTAGAATAAACACACATATTGAATAATACAGAGACATCAATATAAACATCTAGTTTCTAGAAATGTTACTGATACCTTGTTTAATATCATGGCATGGGTTTTTCATCTTATTTGTTCAATTAAACAGAGTTTATTGAGAAAGAATGAGAAAGATGCACAAACATAAGCGGGAGAAAAATTACCTGCAGCAGAGGTCTCTGGACCCCCAGGTTCTTCATGGTGTCGGCGCTGGCCAGGATCTTCAGGGGATCAGCCACTTTAGTGACAGCCTCAATCTCCTTATTGGTCTCAGTGCGCACCTGGTTGAGGAACAAGTCGTTGATGTAGTAGGTAAGGAAGGTGCGCAGCTGGCACTGCTTGCCCGGCCCCATGCTCAACTCCACCTCCTGAATAAACCTGTACAGATGTGAAGCAGGACAATAGTGATTTAACAAAATCTGAAAAGAAGCTTGATCAGGCAAAGACATCCTAGAAATTTATATCACCACAACAGATTGTTTTGTATAAAATATCAAATATATATAAAATATTAAATATATATATAAAATATCAAATGTATTTTGTATAATGTATCAAAGGCTCAAACGCAATTGAGAAAGTTGACCGGTAATACATTTCCTGGAGGCCTGGAAGACCACATCATTATCATTACTCTGGGTTTAATTCAATAAATATCTGTTGTTGTTTTTTTTCTTAACACAGATTTTTTGGCAGAACTGCCAAATATGTAGAGCACAGTAATGTAAAACTATTATTTCAGAATATCAGAATATTTCACAATCTCCTAGTATATGACCATCTGTAATGTCTGGCAAAGTGGAAGACAAACTGCCTGTGGGTTACGGCATGAATGGTGATTGGTTTATGACATTTTAATTCGGAGGTCTCAAGGAAGCACACACAGGTAGCAGGTAAGCGGAGGGTCAAACTAATTTGCAAGAGATGGTGGATGTTCTGTATGAGACGGACTGTTCCCTATGGGCAGACAGCAGACATTAAAGTCAGGAGTTCCACAGTGATATGTGGGTCTGCTATAATTTCACTGTGGAATTGTGTGACTGGTAGGACTCACTGTAAACCTTGACTTGTCATAAATATGTCTGTCATAATTTGATTGGGCTTATCTCAAACATATTCCTTGCCCAGAATAGGATTGGAAATTATGATTACAATAAAAGATGCTTTTAAAGAGCCAAACGTAGGACTGCACCAGAAGTGAAGAATTCTACATAATTCCTAAAAGCTGAAACACTGCTGAAAAGCTGAAAATTCACAAATTGACATTCTCCCTTCTTCGACCTAAAATGCACCCTCTGCATTAAAAGCTAGCATATGGCTGCAATTTGGGTTTGGCTGGCAGCAAGTACCAATTCGGAAAGGGTGAAGTGAATTACAAATTCTAACTTTTATTTCAATGGATTTGTGCCCGCATTCAGTCATTGAGAACCAGGGCTTTTGCACTATGCTGCACACTATGGAGCCAAGACACAGCAGCGATATTTGACACAGTGATCCTCACATTCGAGGCCAAAACTCATAGAATCAATGAAGAAAACAGGTAGAATAGCTGCAACATGTGATGCGTGGACATCCACTGCAACAGTATCTTACATCAGCGAAACTGAGCGTTTTATCACCCGTGAGTGGCATCTAGTGTCTCAAGAGCTTCATTCAAGAAACAGTAAATGAGGGCCACACAGGTGCAGATCTGGCTGAGCTAGCAGAGAAACGGCAGACCACTAAGAAAGATTTAGTGATAGCTACTGATAACGCTTCACCATGGTTGATGCTGCTCATTTGGGTTGATCTGATGAGTGCCTAAGTTGCCCACTGTGACAAAGGCTAGTGGGGAAGGTAAGGCTTGTTAAAAAGGTAAAGGTGCACGTATTTGTCACTGTACTATGTACAGCAGGGCTGCTCAATCCGGGTCCTGGAGATCTACCACCCTGAAGAGTTCAGATCCAACACAGCTGACTCTAATGTCCAGTTGCTCCTAAAGGCCTTCATTATCAGGATCAGGTGTGTTAGATTCAGGGTGGAGCTCTGCAGGGTGGTAGATCCCCAGGACCAGGATAGAACAGCCCTGATGTACACACACAAACACACACACAAACACTTGTGAACTAGGCCAGTGAGCACACACTTCACACAACTTCAGCGCCCAGGGAGCAGAGAGGGGGGACAGCCTTGCTCAAGGGCCCAACAGTGGCATCTTGCCGAGCCCAGGTATTGAAACCACAACTCTGTCAACATTAGCCCGGAGCTCTAACTGCTGAGCCACTTACTACATTTTTCCACCGCAGCCCTACTCAAAACCTTCCAATTGTTTTATTAATAAACAAATGTTTAATTCATTATGGATCATTACAAATACTTCATGCTTTGAATTCATCAAGTGGAGTCACACAGTGACCGAGAGAAAAAATAAACCCTGTATAGAAAAAAAAGAAAGATAACCCATAATTGTTTAATAATTGTTTAATAATTGTATCACAACCCTATGAATAGCAATGGAATTGCATTGTGAGGTGCCTAGAGATTCCCACTCCTAATTAAAACTATGACTTGTGACTTGATAATTAACTTCAAAGTCAGTTAATAATATTTACAAATATAATCAATGCAATAAGCAATCCTGCATCAGCAACATTTTTAAGCTTTTATTTTCTGGTAGAGGTTGGACCTTGAATCTCAGTAAGATGCTTGATTATAGACAGAAACATTAGGTTTAACCGCAGTATTTAGTGTTGATGGAAAAACGCAAGTAAAAAACACTTCCAACAAACTCTTCCAACAAAACTTGTGAAACTGTGGAACTGATCTTCCGTAAAGAAGCTACAGCAGTCACTTTTTTATTATGTACGCTATGTGTTACTATCATATTACCACAGTTAATTGGTGTTTTTTAAATGCTAGCTTGCCTGCTTACTGGTTCTCACCACATCTCTGTCAGGCACAGGTAGACAGTATGGTTAGTAAACGGCTAGGTTGTGCAAAGGAACTGAAAAAAAAATGACATAACTTGAACTGGTTCTTCCAATATAGCCCTGCTTGATTCACATCCAAACAGAAGAAATCTCTCAAGGGAAATGATCGACATTGTAATTTGTGGGACAGTAGCACATTTATGCAGGTCCCTATGGCTAAAAGCATAACCAGGATTTACCAAAGAACTTAAAAGGCCATTTACATAGAACCTGTAACACATACTGTCTGGATTAACATTACATTATAACTGATGAATAGCATAAGCCCTAAAATTTCAGGGGAACTTTTTGACATTAGTATATTAGGAGATGGAGGAGTGTAGTTCTAGGGGACAAAGCATCCCACGCCAGCTGACAGTGGCCATAGATCAGCCAAGGAGTGCTGATTAATCACTGTGTACATAGAGCCTTATACCTTAAACCGCCTCTCTCAGCAGCGCGCCGGCCAATTAGTCAACCCGGCTGGAGGGAGCTGAACTGTGTGTGTTTGTGTGTGTGTGTGTGTGTGTGTGTGTGCGCCATGTTTGGAAAAGAGTTTGAGTGAGTGTGTGTGTGAGGCACAAAGTAGCACACCTAAATACACCTAAATCTGCTGGTTTATACACCATGGCTATTAAGAGTAACACTTTTCCTAAAACCACAAACACTCTCCATAATGGTCACAACTTGGGCCATCATCAGGCACATAAATGTGGCATGAATAGTTTATGACCGCTCGCCGCCGTAGTCGCCGTCTCAACGCGCTCATCAAAGGGAACATTAGCGCAGATGGGTTTGTGCAAATTGGCACATAATAATGTTTCAATAATGGTATAAAAAGGCACCAGTGTAACAATCATTGGGAACAAATGACCATCTGGTCACAAACCCAAGGCATTTTTATGAGGAGGTGAGCTGAGCCCAGTCAGACCTGGAGTTTGCATTCATGGTTTAGTTTAGAGCAGAAGTCTCATTAGCTAGGTTTCAATACAAAGGTTATTTTAATTCTTTTTTTACTTATTATTTATTTATTTATTATACCTTTTACCTAAGTTTGCAGATTTAGGCTTTTGTTAATCATATTTACTAATTAATATTAATAATTAATTAACGAAGTGTCACCAAATCTTAAAAAAGCACACTACATAGTGCACCCCAGTTAAACCTGCATTCTTTAGTGTAGTAAGTAGAAGTGTTCGGTTGGGATGCAGAAGACAGACTCGATTAGCACAACAGAGAGGTATAGTCGGACCAAGGAGTGTTTTTTGATTCTTTAGCTTTTACAGAGCGAGAAGTCCAGACAAAGCTGCAGCTGCTCTGAATACATTGTCGTCAATTAGGATATCTCACCAAATGGCTCTGGTAGAAAAAACAAAACAATACAATTAGCAGAACGTCCTGATTTTTAGATTACGGAGATAGCAGGGAAACCAACAGTGTGGAACTGAAGCCATACATGAAATGAAAATGGGAAACACGCAAACACAACTTTTCATGCTGATAAGATAAAGGCAGAAAAGACAATGACCATACTGCGTGTTTTGCCGCAAAAAAATTAATTTGATGGGAAATTTGCAAACGATTCAACCTATAACATGCAAATCACATTACAGCTATAAAAAAAATAATAAAATATGCATATAAAATGTAATTCTGGAAAATGTTAGCTCCTAAAATTGCTAAAATGAAAAAACAACATTTAACATGACAAATACGGCCACTGTAATTTTTCACAGATAAAGGGAAAGATGCAGTCAGTCTTGCAGTCAGTGGGCAGACGTGAAGATTTCAGAACGTGGAAAAGTGTCAAACTATACCATACACCATACTATATCCAGACACCTGGCTTTAGAGCATCTTTGAAACATCAAGACTTGGTGGGGTGTTCTTGGTCAAAAGTGGTGAGCACTTAACTACAAATCAATGACAGGTCTCAATCGCGGATGAAGGTAGCAAAGGTGATCATGTCCGAAACAAACCAACAGAACAGCTACTCAATGTCACAGTACCCATGCTAACCCCACACTGGAAGCACAGGCAATGGACATGCGAGCATCGGAACTGGATTTTGGAGCAATGGAAGAAGTTCCCTTGATACAATGAGTCAGCCAAGAACAAGAATAACTAATCTGAGCCAAAGTAGCTTCACCTTATATCTTACAGCGCTAAAGAAAGCATTATACGAGAATAGGCATGCTTCTCCTACAGATAAGGAGTGTAATTCACTTTTAAACCACTGTCTTAAAAACAAAACGTGCTTTGAGCTTCCCATCACAGAGAGCTATAAACATCCAGAGTAGCACTACAGGTTTCTTCAGGTACTTCTCGTGATAGGGCCCATGCATGCTTAACTAAAGTTACATAGGCAAAGACAGAGATGCAATTCTCCCTAATGCTCCCAGAGGGGCATCATGTTATCTTAAGGTTAAATTGCTACTGCTGCTAACGTCTTGGTGCCAGATACCACAAGACACCCTCAGGATGAGTTTTTGTTTTGGAGGCAAGAGCATATTAGACAGGTGGTCATTAGGCTCATCAATGAATATTGTGAAATCCTGACTGTGACTGATTGACTGACTGACTGATTGGTTGATCGGAATTGGTTATTTCTATAACTGATCTGTATTTACAGAATATACAGGCCTATACAGGCATGTTTAATCCATTCTCTATTGCCTCTCTTTGTTCACTAATTGCACAAACTCAACCCATGATGACTATACTAATTAAACAATTCACTGAAACCTACAATGGTTAATTCTCATTAAATTTGCAAAAGGCAATACAGTCTGTCTCAAAGGCCTCCTTTAATAGTGCCATCATTTAGAATAAAGAAGAAAAAAATATATAAAAGATCGACTCATCTTCAATCCATCATCTCCGGCATAAATGCCCTCAACCAAATTATTCATACCATATGCTGCCTGTACATCGCTCTCTCTCTCTCACTGCTTCTTTCTCTCTCTATCACTTCATGATCCCTCCTTTCCCTCTCTGTTATTATTTCAGTCACATAAATCTCTCTGATCACTTGCATTAGGAGGTAAATATGAGGTGACGGCTGCCACAGAGGCCTGTTGGCTTTCTCCAGCTAATCGAATTGAGCTCAGCTCGATCTGGCTGGGGATGAGCAAGCGAGATGGAGGCGTTGTGTGCACGACCGCGGCGACAGTGCTGACAGAAAGGCTTGTGGGGGGAAGCTCTGTGCTCAGAAATAGAAGTGAAAAGCCATCAACAATGTCAGGTCTGCCTTGGAAGAGTGAAATAATCATCAGAATAATAAACGGAGAAGATTAATGTGGCTACAGGACAATATCCAATAGCAACAAGGACACATCATGCTCCTGAAAGCATAGGGGAGCGATTAGTGCAACCCAGGACCAAGGAGCATGCTCAGAGAAGGAGTATGCAGCGATTTACATCATTTAACTCCCACTGCAGCTTATTTTAGTGCCATTACAGAAATTCAGTAGGTACAGTGCACTGAGGTAAACTCCAAAATTTCCATAATCACTTAAAACTGACTACATTTGATCTGCATACATTTGCTATGCAGGTGGCTTTTATTAACTTAGCAAATGCCTGCTAATACATCACCGGAACTGACTGCCGTAACTAGAAACTGATCCATCACCCAAAGCCATGTAACAGTTGCTGGTTGATTTACTAGTTGTGAATTATCTCCCATGCTATACACAGTATGAAAACATGTCGGTGATTATATATAAAAAAAAAACATCTCACCAAACATGCCCAGTGTGCTGTTCTGAAATGTCTTTAATACATACCTGGTCATTCTGACAGATAGTAGTAGCACTACTACTAGTAGTAGGAACAGATAATAATAATATTAGTAGCAGTTGTTGTAGGAGAAGTGGGAGTCGTAGAAGTAGTAGTAGTATAAACAGAGTAGTAGTACTAGTAACAGGTGTAGCAGAACTATTGCAATAGTAGTAAGATTAGGAATATTTAAAAAATGAGTTAACAGTACTAAAGCGTAGTAGCAGTACAGAAGTACCAGAACAGTAACAGAAGAGCAGTAGATATCATAGTAGTAGTGATAACAGAACAGCAAAAAAGTGGTAGTATAGTAGTAACAGAAGAGTAGCAGGATAAGAGCAGTAGCACTGGTAACAAGTGTGGGAAACAGAGGAACATTAGTAGTACTACAGAGCAGCAGTAGTAGTACTAGTAGTAGTAGTAGTAGAGAAGTCCAACAAAACATTTCCATAAAGAACTAAAGCATCTCCACTGACCAACCGAGAATCTCCATCAGGAACAAAATAATCTCCACTGACCAACTGAGGATCTCCATGAGTAACTAAAGCATCTCCACTGACCAACCGAGAATCTCTATCAGGAACTAAAGCATCTCCACTGACCAACCGAGAATCTCTATCAGGAACAAAATCATCTCCACTGACCAACGGAGGATCTCCATGAGTAACTAAAGCATCTCCACTGACCAACCGAGAATCTCTATCAGGAACAAAATCATCTCCACTGACCAACGGAGGATCTCCATGAGTAACTAAAGCATCTCCACTGACCAACCGAGAATCTCTATCAGGAACAAAATCATCTCCACTGACCAACGGAGGATCTCCATGAGTAACTAAAGCATCTCCACTGACCAACCGAGAATCTCTATCAGGAACTAAAGCATCTCCACTGACCAACCGAGGATCTCCATGAGTAACTAAAGCATCTCCACTGACCAACTGAGGATCTCCATCAAGAACTAAAGCATCTCCACTGACCAACCGAGAATCTCTATCAGGAACTAAAGCATCTCCACTGACCAACCGAGAATCTCTATCAGGAACAAAATCATTTCCACTGACCAACTGAGGATCTCCATCAGGAACAAAATCATTTCCACTGACCAACTGAGGATCTCCATCAGGAACAAAATCATTTCCACTGACCAACTGAGGATCTCCATCAGGAACAAAATCATTTCCACTGACCAACGGCGGATCTCTATCAGGAACAAAATCATTTCCACTGACCAACTGAGGATCTCCATCAGGAACAAAATCATTTCCACTGACCAACTGAGGATCTCTGATGAATCTATGGTTCAAACCCTTACAATGTGCGGCTGCTGGTTTCCCAGTAGTAATACACATAGGGTTGGCAGGTTAACAGATGCAGTATACAGTGAGTCCAAGAAGTATTTGATCCCTTGCTGATTTTCTTTGTTTGCCCACTAATAAAGACACTATCCTTCTGCACTTTTAATGGTAGATATATTCTAACATGGAGAGACAGAATATCAAGACAAAAATCCAGAATATAATTTTAAAGAATATATTTTAATTAATTTGTATTTCAATGAGGAAAATAAGTATTTGATCCCTCTTGCCAAACACACTCAATACTTAGTGGCAAAGCCTTTGTTTGCAAGCACAGCGGTGAGACGTTTGTTGTAGTTAACCACAAGTTTAGCACACACACCAGGGGGAATTTTGGCCCACTCTTCTTTGCAGATCCTCTCTAAATCATGAAGGTTGGTGGGCTGTCGCTTGGCAACTCTGACCTTCAGCTCCCTCCATAGATTTTCGATCGGATTGAGGTCTGGCGACTGGCTGGGCCACTCCATGACCTTAATGTGATTTTTCTTGAGCCAATCCTTTGTTGCCTTTGCTGTATGTTTAGGGTCGTTATCATGTTGGAAGACCCAACCACGGCCCATTTTCAGATCCCTGGCAGAGGGGAGGAGGTTGTCCCTCAGGATTGTGCGGTACATGGCTCCATCCATCTTCCCAGTGATGCGGTGAAGTAGCCCTGTACCCTTGGCAGAGAAACACCCCCAAAACATTATGCTTCCACCTCCATGCTTGACGGTGGGCACAGTGTTCTTGGGGTCATAGGCAGCATTTTTCTTCCTCCACACATGGCGGGTGGAGTTGAGGCCAAAAAGTTCAATTTTGGTCTCGTCTGACCACAAAACCTTCTCCCAATAACTTGGTTCATCTTTCAAATGATCATTGGCATACTTGAGGCGCGCCTCCACATGTGCTCTCTTCAGCAGGGGTACCTTTCGGGCACTGCAGGATGTGAATCCATTGTTGCGCAAAGTGTTGCCAATTGTTTCCTTGCAAACTGTGGTCCCAGCTGCCTTCAGGTCATTTGCTAACTCCTGCCGAGTGGTTGCAGGACGATTTCTGACTGTTCTCAGCATCATTGCCACCCCACGAGGCGAAATCTTCTTTGGAGCACCGGGCCGAGGTCTGTTGATTGTCATGTTATACTCTTTAAACTTTCTGATAATTGCACCAATAGTTGTTACTTTCACATCCAACACCTTACTAATCTTTTTGTAGCCCATTCCAGCTTTGTGAAGGTCAACAATTCTGACTCTGAGGTCCTGTGACAGCTCTTTGGTTTTACCCATGTTGGAGACTTGAAATCTGTGTGATCTGTCTGATTCTGTGGACAGGTGTTTTTCACACAAGTGATTAGTGAGAACAGGTGGCTTCAGGTCAGGTAACAAGTTGATTGGGAGTGTCTAACTGGTCTGTAAAAGCCAGAACTGCTAATGAATACTAAGGGATCAAATACTTATTTCACTCCATGAAATACAAATCAATTAATATATATTCCTTAGATTTATTTTCTGGATTTTCTTTTTAATATTCTGTCTCTCCATGTAAGAATACATCTACCATTAAAAGTATAGAATGATCATGTCTTTATTAGTGGGCCAACGAAGAAAATCAGCAAGGGATCAAATACTTCTTGGACTCACTGTATTTGCTGTTTGGTTTAAGTGGTTCCATTTTCATTCCCAAAAATACCCCTACAAGTTGACTTTCAAAGCTCTGCCCCATCATATCAACGTGTTCTCAACGTGCCTCACTGTTGTAAGTGTACTCGGCAGGTGTGGAGAGAGCTCTGCTGAGATAGGACACTTCTCATTACTGCACTGTGGCATGATGTGTGGTATGTCAGTGGCAGTGGGCAATTGTCGGTGTGTGTGTGTGTGTTTCAGAGCCCAGTCTCGCACACATGCTGGCAGGTGTTTGAAGGCTTAGCCTGAGTTCTGTCGCAGATAAGAAAGAAAAGACAAGGAGGGAGAAAGAGAAAGTGAAAGAGCCTGCTGAGAATACCTGTACCACCCTCTTTGAGAGTTACATGACAGTGAGAGACAAAACGGACAGGAACTTGGAGACGAATTTCAGTCTAAATGCGAGAGACATGACTCACGGTTAAAGAAACATGGATGACTTCTGACACTGAACACAGTCAAGACTGTAGTTTTGCAATTAAACTACGATCAAATTCCTTTTTTAAAGCACTCTTATAGAAGCCAGCTTCTTTATAAGCTCAGTAAGCAATAAGAAGGGCCTGCAATTCATTTGCTACATTAAGAAAATTTAGTTGCATTGTCAAGCATTGAGAGAAAAAAAAAAAAGAAAGAAAGAAAGATAGCCAGCTGGACCTTAAGCCCCATCTCCACGGTGACACCACGGCAACACGGCAAAACCCCTATAACTGCGCAGCATGGGCCATCGCTGTCTGTTAAATCTTAATTAAGAAGCAGGAAAATCTACTTATTGAATTAAACAGGGGGGTATAATTCTCTCAGCAGTAAACAGTCTTCTTAACCTTCGTTTCATTAAGTTGCCATTGATGCTGATCTCAGATCAGTCAAGATGTCATGCTCAGGATGCTCCGCTAGGGGTGAAAGCTGGTCCTGGAAGCTTCCTACAGAGGAAATCTTCCACCTCTGTGACTTGTAACTACCCGTCCCTCCACCCTCGCAGGGTCTGGACAGCGGTGGAACAGGATGAGGCAAGACCTGGGCATAACTCAGAGTTAATAAGGGGATTATGGCACGTAATTAGAGGAGAGTTCCTTCGCATACCTCCTGCAGAAATAGAATTACCGTGCCGCGATTGGGACCAAATGGCAGGCATAATTGTTCATCAAGAGGCAATCTTCATTTGTCCAGTGGATAATGAGCCCGACACAGAGGGCAGGAGGGAAACCCGGAGAGTGATGATCATAACCCTAATACGGATGAACGAATGCGCATGCACGTGCGCTGCTCATTTTTTCGCATGCCAAGCTACACTGATCCTGTTGATTCAGTACTGCATTGTGTATTTAACATCTGCATATTGGCAACTGCTCACAATCTTGATCGTTATAAGGGATGCACTGTAATGTTTGCAACAGCAGCTGCACATCTTCAACTGTAAACAGTGGATAATCGCCAAAGGATTAGACTATTGGACGCACTTTTTTTTAATGTTTTATATTTTAGACGGTTACCAAAGACATAGGGTTATTAAATAACACATATTGAATTACAGGCACACACAAATAAATCTATCAAAAATACACCAAAAGTACCATACGCTTAGATTTTTCTAAGTAGCCCCCTTTGCTTTGGATACTCTTGGCATATTCTCAAACCGCTTCATGAGCAGCCACCTGGGATGCCATCCCAACAGTCTTGGAGAAATTTCCCCATATGCCGTGGTACACTTGTTAGCTGCCGTAAACTACTTGTTGAAGTTTAAAAAAAAAAAACTCCCTAATATGCTGATCACCTAGTTACCACCAAAATATCTCTATAAGATCTATATTACCAGTCAAAAGTTTTAGAACACTCCCACTGTTTTTCCAGTTTTTACAGACATTTAAAGACTTCCAGTCTAGTGACCTCAAATGGTACACATTTAAGTAGTTAACTGCCAGGGCAGTGGTCAATGGTGGTAAATAAGCTAAAAAAAAAAAAGTAAATTCTTTTTTAATTATTTTCCTTTTTAATTGAACTTTTTAGGAAATTGGTTAACAATTTGCAATTTGGCATTCCTGTTGATACGGAGACCAAGAAAAATTCCCTATAAACAAAATCATTATAAACAAGGCACATTAAGAGTTGGGCAATATATCAATATATCATGATAATAAATAAATAAGTAAACAAGTACATAAAAAGCTATCTGTCAGGAGGTTGCATGTTCACAGCCCAAGGACGGTGGCAGTCCTGCTTTATTAGATGACGGGAAGTGTAATTCACTTTTACTCCACTGCAGTTCTCACCCGCGGTCTTGTGCACACGCCACCAAGGTTCCATAGTGCAGTTCCCATCAAGTTGAGTCCAGAATGACAATGAAAGACACACCATCCTCTCTAAACACAAGCCAGTGGATCACCAAAATGATTCCTAATCTGTTATTTTAGGTAGAAATGGCACATAATGTAGCTTTTAATGAATCAATTAGAGATCAAACATTTATTTATATATGAAATGATCAATTTACTAATGTAACACTTTTTTAGTAAAAAAAAAAAAAATACAGTATCTTTATTTGTAATTTTTGTTATTGTCTTTTAGACTCTCTGTCCACCACATACACTGCACTCTGAAGTCTCTAGGTACGATGTTTTTTGGGGACTGTAAAAAGGCTCATTTCTATAAAGAGAATGAAGGACTGTCACTTTTGTTACGGAACACGCAGTGATTCTTTCACGGCATCGCTCCAAGTGAAGACATACAAAGCACTGTAGACTACAGCTGAACAGCTTCTGCCTTTATACCAGTCTCTTTCCACTTTCAGAGTAGCGCCAATAGCGTTGTGTGCGCTCCAAGCTGCCACTCCTACTGTCTCCAATTCTGCAGCTTATCATCACATTAGACCCTGAAGGAGCAAAGCCCTCCAACTCTTCTCCATGACGTACTTCCTCTCAATCAAGGAGCTCTTCTTCCAGTCACTCATACACATACACACACATGCACACAAACACACACACAGGGTCCCAGTTTATTAGCGGCGACTGCCTCTGATTGCGCTCGACAGCATCTAATTAACTGTCATTAGAAAACAGATGTCTGAGCCTGAGGCCTGAGCTGGATTACTGCACGCAGGCTGGCCTTGCCTGTGTGTGTTCACACAAACACACCGGCACACAAAGCCACTTTCCGCTTCCCTCTACCTCCAAACCAATTACATGCCCAGTAATCAAACCATACGTGCAGCATAAATATATGTTTATGTATGATTGAATAGGCAGAGGAAGGACAGAGAAAGAAACAAAGAAAGAAACAAAGAAAGGGGGGGGGGCACAGGGTTATGGCCAGGCCATCAATAATAACAGATAAGCGCTTCCAGGAGGCACCGTCCATGCAAAATTGCCTTCCTTCTCTATTTGTTTAGGGAGATGAGTCGACCTCAGGGCTGATATTTATGTATCTAATAGACAGTGGGCCGTTAGGTGGTGTTTGGGGTGTAGGGTTGAGTTGGGCGGATTGACAGTGATGCTCATGTGATGTGATTGAGAGCAGAGAGCCTTACGGATCAGCTCAAGCTACAGCGCTTTCAGCACTACATCCTAGAAGATAACGCTCTCTAGATTGTCCCTGGCTTATAATTGGTATGCAACCTTGTGCTGCACTGTATGGCATCTTTTTTCTCGTTTACAAAAACGGTAAGCTGAAGAATCATCCACTGACAGAAGCCACTGACAAGTTCCCAAGAGAAACTAAATTAAGTTATTCTATGGCATCACACCAGCAGTGCCCAAAGGCTAAGGTTCGCACAGCAGTCAATTGCGTGAAGCGCATGAGTCTGATCTTATATGGCCTTTCTTCCGTTTTGCTCTCCAGATAAATCTGCTTCTTTATTCACATTCAAATTTTAATTGTACTTCAGTCAGTGTCTCTAATCTGATTAAACATTATCCCTCCATATGAATAGTCCTCTTTTTTCCCCTTCCATTTTCTTTAGGAAAAATGACATGTCTGCTTCAATACAATTTACAATTGGTATCATATTGGACTTTTGTTTGGTTCCTAAAGGAATCTTTCAAATGGTGATGCCTCGGATAAGCATTTTATAGAGGAGATCCTTTAAAGTTTAGAAAACCCCACTGTCATCTGTCTCACAACTGGACCGATAATTGAGAGATCAGTGATTGAGTTTGATCAATATTAACGATGGGTAGTAGGTTCGTGTATTGGCAAAAATCTGGCGAAATGACGTATCACAATACAGGGGGCATGATACATGAACATCTGGGAAAAAACTGCACATAAAATATGCATTTACACTATTTACAAAACATTGATACTTCAAGAGGTGATACAGTATTGCAAACCATAATATCACCACATGTCGATAGTGGGTAAGATTGCTCCCCCTTTTCTCAATCACTTTGCATTAATGCCTTTGTGTTATTAGCAGCACTAAAAGAGTTGTTGACTCTGAGGTAAAATTTATTAGTCAGGTAACATTATGTGATAAGGTAAATTATTACCTTCTGGCTAGATCTCCCTCATTAATAAATTTTTAAATAAATACCAACAAGCTATACACAACCTCCACATCATATCAAGGTTTATATTAGGTAAAGGTTCTTTAAAACAAAAGGAGTTCTTTTATGGCTTTCTTTAAACTTTTTGGCCTCGACTTTTTGTGTGTGTGTGTGCTGTGAATGTCCGGATCCATCATAGTTCAGCACAGTTTTGCTCAAATGAAAAGTGCAGTCACAGTAGCTTTTGTCAGGGAATTTAAGCGAGCGAATAATTACAATAATTACTATGGGTTTACAACAGGCAAGTTCCTACCATAAACAGCAACCTCACAAAACATTTTGGTAGGTGACACGTTAGAAGTCTTGCCCAGGAGCTCATGCCGGTGTAGCATGGTGTACCATCTGATCTACGTTGATCTCCCTCATCACATAATGTAAAATTAGCATTTCCTCATTTTGGGTCTTCAGAACTAAGCCATCCATTCAGAGATCAGCGTAGTTAAAGGAGTAATGCAACTGGTTGAGAGACAACGGTACTTGTCTGACAGCATTGTGCCAAGTGTCAAGTTTGGTGGAGGAGGGATTATGGTGTGGGGTTGTTTTTCAGGAGTTGCGTTCGGTCCCTATAGTTCCAGTGAAAGGATCTCTTAATGCTTCAGCATACCAACAGATTTTGGTCAATTTCACGCTCCCAACTTTGCAGGAACAGTTTGGGGACGGTCCCTTCCTGTTCCAACATGACTGCGCACCAGTGTTCAAAGCAAGGTCCATTAAGACACACTGAGTCATGGCCTCAACCTGATAGATCACCTTTGGAATGGATTAAGAATGGGATGTCACTCAGGTTCATATGCATGAAAACACTTTTGGCAATATAGTGTATATACACTGAGTGCTTTAGCCAGTCTGCTCATTTCTACGTTAGCTCCTCAGCTATACACAGCTCCACACCCAAATCACCTCAAAGTGGCAATCCAGGGAGTACATTTTAGGGACACTCACAAATTCATTTTTAATATTTTGTAAGGTTCATCATATCAGGTATTTGTATACTTACAATACTAGCATTGTCCACAATGTAAAGCCCATTAGCATTCTATCGGTCCTACTGCTTGTTATTTATGACATTTTTTTCCCTTTCTTCATCTCTCAGAAATTGCCTGCCCTTTAAAATGTTACTTTTCCAGCTGTGTAAAAGCTTCAATGGACCTGAGGTTGAAATGGTGGTAACTGCAATCCCTCTCATTGGCATTCACCTTTCAGCTTTTAAGCCAGTGCCATGTAGCTCGGGCCCCGGTGCTTCAGATTGTTGTCCTGCAAGAAGGTGAATTTTACACCCTTACTTTTTTCTCTACTCACTCTTTTCTAACTTCTCTTCATTTGTAATCCAGACAAACTTTGTTGATGGGGAAAAATGTCAAGCTCATTACACAGCCTCCACCACCACACTGTAAGGCCAGTTCCACAAAGCACTGGCAGAGCAAAAGTCTGGTGGGAAAATGCAGTTGTAGGCTTAAACTAGAAACACCCCCCCAAACACACACACACCCCCAATCTGAGGTAGCGTGCAGAAATTGATCTCGGAGATAAATGGATATAGCACACAGTTTCCTTCCCTGCTCTGACCCAGGGGTAGAAAGCCGTATTTTCTAATTAGCACCACCTCCTACAGTACATGCATAATAATGCTCACAAGCTTGTGTATACAAGTTTACACGTCACTTCATGCAGCACGTACATATCTGCTTTCTCAGAACAGGTGCTTACTCAGCAAAAGGCAACAAGACAACATCCTGAATGCGGCACTGCTCCATTTTCCTAAAACGTGCTAAAGGTAAAGTGACTGGAGTTTTAAAGCCACTTTACTGCAGCAGAGAACTCCGTTATAGAACAGTCAGTGGCTTGGGAAATGGCCACAGGACTTTGTAGCCCTTCTACGGCAACAAAAGGAGAATAGTGCAGGGCCAGCAGAACTATAATAAGAAGATTGCGCACAGATATTCACCACATCAGCAGCAGGAAGTCACCTTTCAACAGACTCGATCCCTGGTCATAAAACACTTTTCAGCAGGCTGATTTTACGGGCTTTATGGAGCACGTAACATTAGTTTTATTTAAATATGATAACTGCTTCAGTGGCACTTTTTTGTTTTAATTGAGCAGTCTTTAACACTGATTTGTGCTACAGTAACAGAACTCTAATGAATACAAGAGAGCGTTCAGGACTGAGCAGGTCTCTGCAAATAAAATTTGCTCACAGAAAGCTTGTAAATGCTTTATAAGCATGTAGTGCGGACGGCTAACGCTGAGGAGCACCGCTAGATGGCAGTAAGTCAGTGTTGTCTGTGCTCTGTGTATGTGTGTGTGTGCTCTTGGCTTCCAGGCAGTCTAAATGAAGGGAAAACGCCTTTAAAAAGCATTAAGATTCCATTTAGTGGGTTACTATCTAAACTGCCTTTGCCATGTGATGCATTTAGTGTTTCTTTTTCCTTTTTTTCCCCCTGCAGAACGTACAAAGACAGTGGCGAGGTAAAATGAATATGGTCAGCCCACGCAGCCGCCCACCAGCTCCTGGACCTCCTGCTGTCTGCCTCGGATCTCTGAGCAACACGCAGACACACACACAAAGACAGAGAGGCACACTGATTCTCTTTCATACATATAAACACATACTCACACACACACATACACATACACACACACACACACACACACACACACACAAAAGGTAACATAATTAATGCCATATTGGAAAGCTAGAGACCAGCACACTAATTAAAATATGCGTGGGCGGAAAAGCAAAAGGAGGATCCATAGCAGAGTCGCACTGAAGTTCATCTCTTGCTCATTTTCTCTCCCTTCACTTTTTCAAATAATTTTCCCAAGCTGCATTACCAACCCAAATAAAACCCAAAGTAAACAAAACGCTGCCGCCTCCAACTGCGTCCAGACCAAGTCAGGGTTCAGAGTAACTCTCTACTGTTTGGCATGCACCCCTTCATGAAGAGCGTGTGGGCGTGCAGGGCTGTGTGTATGTGTTTTGGCCCAATTAAAGCAGGTGGAATCTATCACACGGTGAGGATAGAAGACACCCGGAATCCTGCAGTCAACAGGAAATGAAATTGGCTCGTTTAGCTGACATGGCCACACGGTGACAAATTACCCTCCCAGATTCACTTTCCCCTTTTCGTGCAATCTCATTCCCTCTCATTCTCCCCCTCGATCTACCTCTCTGCCCTTCTCGCCAGCTACACGTGCTCTGTACACACACACACTACTGTTACACACCTCTCAACAAATTAGTTTAAGTCATTTGAGACTATGCACTCAGCAGCACATCACTACAGATATATGGACGTTAATTCGGCGCAGCAGGCATTTTGGACTGGGTGACCTCCGCCATCCGCCTTTTGACCATTAACCCTAGATGTAATTTCCTGTTGTTTTTCTCCCTTTTTTTCTACTACAAGTACATTTAACGGTAAATAGTGATAAATAGTCTCAATGCTCCATTCCCGTTCCTGTAAGCATTTGGTTGGTTGCGCCCTAGGCAAAAAAAAAAAAAGGGAGCCTCAAGAAAAGTGAAGTCATATGAACATACTTCACCATCACTTACCCCAGATAACCACAGCAAAGACATGTTTGATAGCTAATACATGCTTCTTTAAATTAGAATGAAATATGCTAGTTGCTAATAAACCCATGATCTCCGACTGTCACTAATTTTAACTTTGTAAAAACAGGCCAACATCTTAATGCATGTGCTTCGAAAAATCTTTAAAGTCAAAGCTGAAATTGGAACAGAAATTTTAAATGGCTGCCCCACAGTTCAGCATTCATCATCCACGAATTAGTTCTAGTTTTTACAAATTAAATTAAACATTTGAACATCAGCATTTATTCTGAGTAGGCTGAGCTATGTTTTTGTGCATGTATTCAAGGAGATGAAGTTCTGTGTTTTTTTAGCAACATTAGCTTAGCATCTCCTGTTCAAAATAAAAGAAGGAAACTTCAGATACCAAACATGTTTAGGTTGACTGACTGCATCTAGCGCAAGTGATAAATCATGTTAATTAATTCTTCTTAACTATTCTGTTCAACATTCTCTGGCTTCACACAGATAATTCCCAGACAAGCATGTCATATTAAGCTAAAGTAATGCTGTGTTTATCGGTAGGCCTTGTCATGTGTTTAGCACAGATTCTGAGACGTTACTGCACAAATAAAGACAGCTATATTCAGAGGCAAACACTACAAGAAAATATAGGCTTCTGAGTACTGAAATACTAAAGTACTCAGTAAATATCCCTCAGTGTTGGACCAACATTAGAAATCCTTAAAACGTCATCTTTGACTGCGGCATCTAGTGCCGATAGCTCATATTAACATGGGTACTGAGAGCACCAGGTCAACAAGGCGAGTCAACAAAGGTCAAGGAATTCCACTTTATTTTAAAAAGAGAAATGCTTACAGCCTGACAAAGCATGCTACAGAAATTGGGACACTGACTACCTGCCTAACTTTCAACTTAACATACAGCTTCTGTCAGAGAAACGGTAAATATCACTTAGTCTTAGACTAACCTTAGAAAACTTTACATTCTCACATAGTCTATGATTGCAGCAGCTAGCGCTAATAGCTCATATTAATGTGAGTATTGCATTGTTGACCTGGTGTTCTCATGTCAAGAGCGATCAAGAACTTTCTCCCTTGGTTATTCTTCTGTTTTACCACTTTGTTGTCCTTAAATTGGCCATTTACCTTTTTTACTGCAAACTGAGCTGAGGATTGTTACATCATGACATAAAGGGGACTGCATGCATAGGTACTAATTAAACAGCACAGTGAAAAGCTGATGCTACATGTTAAAATCTATTGCATTGCATGGAAGGATCAAAGCAAGACAAAAACAATTAGACTAGATTATCTCTTCCTCCCCAAGTTCATGAATCGGCATTCTCCAGTGCTGCCAAAGAAACACTGGTGAACAGCAAGGCTGCACCTTTGGGTTGAGCAGAACCTTCAAATGGGATCCGTGGACAGTTAAAAATCATTTAGTTCTTAGCACTCAGGTGTATTAGAATCTGTGTTGTCAACAATGAAGCTCCACCGCTTTTTGATCATGTTTATTTAGCTGTTTATTAAAAGAAGCCCATTCTCCTTAAGCACATGGAGGCTGACCTATAGGCAAGAACAGGGAGACAGTCAAACTCAGTAGCAGATCCAAACAAAACTTCAGTGAAAACCAGCATGAGTGCAGATTCTGACAGAAGGTGTATGTAGAGATGAAAGTTAGAGTATTTCTAGCATGCTTTACCCAAAACATGCTAATGATATCCATAAAGGTAAATGCCCAATCTAAGACAACAAAGTGGTAAAACAGATAACTAATCAAGGGAAAACGTTATGCTGACCATTTATGAACGCTGAATGCAGGGACACGTACTTGCAATATCCACCTCTCCTTTTAGTCTCACAGGGGAGTTAAGTCTTTTCTGTTTCTCTAATTCTGAAATCTACTCATCTGAAAGTTGTCACTGATAATCAATGAGCACACGTCCAAAGACTAAAGCAAACAAAATGAGATTTACAATGTTTGACAGAGCTCCAATACATAAGATTTGTGACTGGCTTTGAAACTTTGTATTATTAAACATAGTTCACTTTGTTTTGTCTCATTTTGTCCCATGCTTAGGTCCTGCTTCTGTGTTTGCCAGCAGAATACAGCTGCCAGCACAATAGCAGTTGTTAAATGAAGGGAGTGCAATGTGGCAAGTATTTAGGGTTATTTTGACAAAAGAAAAGTCAACACAAACTGTGACTCAGCAAATTGCCATAATTAACAGACAGTTGTCCATGAATAAAGAAACTGCTGTCAAAGCATGTCTACCACGCAAAAATAGCCCGATGAATGCTGATGTAAGAGGTTTAGATTGTCCAAAAAGACAATCATTATTCACCAAAAGTCTCATCACGTCGACCGAAGCAGGTGTGCTGCCTGGGCCAGGCTACAAATAGAGAGTGGGCCTGCTGCCAGTCCCCAATAAGAGCAGCTTAACTGGACCTTAAGCACCCCAAATCAGAAACCATATTAGTGAGAGAAGAGAAGGCTGATTGTGGAGTTTAATGGGAAAGAGAGTTGACTGACAGATGCAGCCAGAGGAACTATTCAAACCCCCTTAAGAACAGGCCTCATTAGGTGCCGATTTAGGTCTAAAAATGGCGGCGGCCCACTCCTGACCTCTCATTTAATGAACACTGCGATTGCTCATTGTGCTGTAACTGCACAGTTGCATTCTGCTGCTTTGCTGGGTCTCTGCGGTGAGGGCCACTAAAGTCGGGCAGGTGCAGAGCACAACACTTCGCTGGAGTTCTGTTATACTGAATGAGCCTCCCAGGGCCTCCAAGCCTCAGCAAATTTGAGCTCATCTCCTGTAGACAGTGCAGCTGCTCCTGAGGGGGTAGCTTGAGAAAAACGCTTAATTACATCACGGGGGCTTTGCCAAAGAGTGCATGTTTTTTTATAGCAATTTATTTACACCCCCCCACCAATCTGACAGAGCAAAGGGTAGGACAAGTCATCTCCAGTGTTGTGGTGCACAGTGTCTAATCAAAGTACCGTTATATATTATTGAGCCTCAGTATGGAGCTCGAGTCCTTCTTGGAGGTGTCCCGTGAGTATAGGGTGTGCACCTGTAGGATTCCTCCTTCAGGTATGAATGTGCAAGGGCTGTGGAACACTGCCATGACAACACTGAGCCAAGAGATGTGGATTGGATGTTTTTCGAGCCAAGTTTTAACCATCTTAAGATAGATTCTAGTGACAACAAAGACTTAAAAAATCTGGTTTGGCTGAAATCTGTCCTGTGGGGGCTGGCAGATTAAAATCGAAGACATTCTAGGATCTTCCTAGAGCTCACCCATGAAGGGACGAGGGAACATAGAAGCTAGATATCTGAAGCATTATGAAAACTGCAATTCACTGAAGCTACAGAAAAGATGTCTAAAATCACTGCTTTGTAGTTAAGATATTAGAGGCCCAAACTCGGTGCTTAGCGGACAGCCTCACAGCCAAACGTTTGCTGAAGGACAGGCAGATGGATAGGTTTAGTACAAACACCCTCACTTTTCTTACCCTTGACTC
Source organism: Salminus brasiliensis (assembly GCF_030463535.1). NCBI lineage: Eukaryota > Metazoa > Chordata > Actinopteri > Characiformes > Bryconidae > Salminus > Salminus brasiliensis. The sequence continues at coordinate 44,743,803 of NC_132879.1, forward strand.
ACCATTTTCTTCCTCAATGGGATAAAGGCCACTGATGATAATGCAGTGGGGGACAGGAATGACTCAGCTATGTTGCAAGTATCTAGCACTCTGAGCCTTCTGAGCCTGGGAGACAACCACTCTCCACTTAACAACCACTGTGTCTGTGTATATGTGTGTGAACGTAAGAGATGGAAACAGAAAGAAAGAGAGACACACATGAGGCACAGCCCAAAAAAATAATCCTAAAAAATGATGTGCAATAAAATACAGCAATCAGTCCAATTATTATTAATGACCTGAATAACAGAACTGTGGTTAATATCATTTTAACTGAACGATTTAATTATACACAACAGTGCGACTGGGCAGTTGATGCTCTTTTTCAAATCCTTCATGACTAAGCAAAGGGCATACGAGACAAAATCACTGCTCCATTGTGAGGTTAAGTGCCTTTCTCTCGCTTAAAAGAGTTGCTGCCACACAACTACAAACTTTTTCCATCTAAACATAATCTCCATAAGCCCCTCAAATCTGTTTTCTATACTTTGCACAGTACTGAGACTGCTCTTTTGAGAGTCATTAATGACCTCCTTCTTTTTGCTGACGCTGATGCGCTTAATCTTCTTCTCCTCGACCTCAGAGTTGCTTTTCAAACCGTGAATCATTACATACTCCTGGCCCGACTCTCCTTGGTTCCATGACTTGGTTGACATCATGTTATACAGACAACATTTATTTATTACAACCTGGAAAACAGAAGTCGTTTGATAAATCAGTTAGTTACTCATGGAGTGCCCCAGGGATCAGTTCTAAGCCTGCTTCTTTTGCTTCTATTCTTGCTGAACCAACTATCAGGCTCTTAGTTTTCTCAGTTAAATCAACTTACTACTGATTTACTATCACATTTCCTCTCTGGTTCCTCAAAACGGATGACTGCTACCCTTCTCAACGAAAATGACCATCATTCCCTTTTTATTGGTCTGCTACATTAAAAGCCCTCGATAGACTTCAGTTCTTTTAAAGTGTCAAAGACTTAAAGTCCACAACAGAACAAGAAAGTGTTCCCTCAGAACCTCAATGTCGAGTAAGAGAGGGCCTGCAAGAGTTCTTACACTAAGTGGATATCTTGCATCATCCTATTATCTACAGCTACATTGGCTACCCGTCTCTGCTTCCTCCTCAAATGCGCTCTTCCTCTGACAGTTTCCATTTGGTATAATATATCTCCTGTTAATGCTCCATGAAGCAATTAAGAAAACGGCACTACAGCATTATCATTAGTAGTAGTTGTAGTCGTGCTGTTACGCTGCAATCAACTTACAGCTTTTCTAGCAACGTGTCAAAATCTGCGCTCGTCCTCCTGCCATAGTACTTTTCCTACTCTATTTTCCAGTTCAAAATGTTCGTTTGATATAGAAAAAAACAAAAGGCTTGCTTGAAATCAGTATATTTAGATTTTTGTTGTTTTTGTTGTCCATAATCACATGCCCATCCAATATAGGAACTGCTGGTGTCAGATCATTCAGCAAAAGCATTTTACAGTAAGATCCGAATTTAAAACGTGAATTACACCACTCTTCTATTTGCCCCCCTCACTCTCTCTCAGCTGTGCTGTTATTCCCCGGTCTCTATCCCCCCAGCAGCCATTTACACCCTTATTTCACCACAGGCGGCTCCATCCGCTCAGCCAGGTAGTAAATTGAAATTGGTTAGAGGTACATTGCCGGCTGATTGAATGTGAAAAGAAAGCTGCGGTAAAAATAAAACCATGGTGGAGGGGTTGGGGGGGGATGTGTGTGTGTGTGTGGGGGGTTTCATAAGGCGCATGGCCCAGAGACAGAGACAATGTTGTCTGGAGGGGAAAAAGAGGGGAGGGTTATAGAGAGAACAATTGAAAATTTGTTAAACTCAAGTGTAGTCTGAAAATCAACCTATTAGGTCAGCCTTCTCTCGCTGCTTCCTCCTCTCGCCACTAAGCAGGAGCATTTACCATTCACTGTTGCCAAGAAACGCCTTAGTCACTACCCTGAGGTGAAGCAATATGCCCGCCATCTTCGCTCAGCGAGACATGCTGGGTCGCCCCTGTTCGGGCTGTCATATCCACAGTTCATATTAGCGAGTGTGAGAGGGAATGGGCCGGCTTCTCCTGTCCCTCAGAGGAAAGTCTTGATGCGCAGGCAGTGCACATATCTATGGAAACGTATTACATGAATTGCATCTGCAGCAGGAGATGGGGAGATGGATGCGAAATTGGCCCTCCGCTTGTTGGATCGGGGAACTGCCGGTCTACGAAAGGCCTAGAAAGGAGCTGGGCGTGGGGGTGAGGGGGTTGTTATCTGACAGGAGGGTGACCTTGAGTGAGAAGTGACCTTTGGTCATGTGCGAGAATGACAACCACCATGAAAATAAATAAATACATATTTATATATAATACATTTGTGTGTGTGTGACTGCAACAATAGATTTTGTGAGTGGGTGTGCAGGTGTTTCCCCTTGTGCTTTTTCTCCCCATTCCAGTTCAGATCAATGACAAGGACGTTTTGGATGTGGTCAAGAGATTCTGATGGCAGGAGAAGAAAGGGCAAGCAGGGAAGCGTGAGCCAAGAAGGACGTCCTCACCTGAAATGAGGATGGAAGGTAAACGTGTGGAAAGGGAGAGCAATGGCGCGTTCCTAATGTGATGAGACTGGATGGAGTCCATCCATGGCGATTAGCATCCGTCTAAGGCATCAAACGTTCAGTAGAAGGAAGGAAGGTAATGCTTTTTACATGCTGAAGACCCTCCTACTATACACTAAAGCCATTTTCAAGCTGAACTGAAAGGTGTTTCCTTAAATTCCAAGTGATTTAACAATGCCTCAATGCATTCAGCCTCTGCAATTGCAAAGTATGGGTTTTAACTAAAGCCAACATCGCACCAGGGCTGTTTAACAGACGGACTCTCTGGGTGGTTGTATAGACAAGATTTACAATACACTTTCTTCACACTGTGTTAAAAAAAGACAAAACTGACTATTTTTATTGATGGTTTATAGGACCATATGCCACATGCTAAAACTCACTTGTGTGTTTCAGATATACCAGCAACCATTTATCGGATTATCCCAGGCACAATGTGCATTCTCATAAAGGTGGTTCTTAGTTGCAATCAATTAGCTGCAGGAGAAAAAAAAATCCATTAAGCAATTTTGGACACATGACGTAAAAATAAAGCTAATTCCTTCGTTCTATGTACCGTTTCCCAGTTAAAATTAGATATCACAGGCGTAATGCTCTGCCACTATGGCCTGGGATAGTTTGAATCCAGAGCCATGTCGCTTTGTCATTAGTGGCCAGAGTCCAAAAGAGCACAATTGGCCACGCTCTCATCATTCATAATTTTTGAAGCGATATTGGTCAGCATAGGGAGTGGCTGGCTTTGCATGTATCAGAGGAGACATGTTAAGTCCACACCCTCCTAGTGTCAAGGAGCAATACTAGTCCTAGCAGGAATAATGAAGGGGTGGTTAATTGATATATATATATATAATAAAATGATAAAAACGTCAGTCGCACCAGATTGTTACTCTGATTTTAAGTAATAGAAAAAGAACAATAATAAGCTTACTGATCTGAACAGCACTCTGAATCCTCAAGCGCCAGTTATCCTGCTGTGCGTGTGGTATAGTGAAAGAATACACAGAACTGCAAAGAACACACAGATTTGATATTTTGTTTTCTAGCGAAAAAACACTTTTCTGCCCCTGATAAGCAAATGAGTTTCTTTTTCACTAAGGCCTGGTACTGGGTCTGTAGGGAACAGCGTTTAAAGACCATAGGCAAATACAATGTTACTGTACACTAAAGCACTAAAATCAAGCATATTCAATTGTCCAGTTATAAGACCAGTTTTTAAATATATCCGTCTGTGCTGTGTGGTAATTAATGGAAAACCTGTGTGAGTCCCGTACAAAACGGACAGTCAAATCCCTTGCAAATGACACTGCAGAATATCCCTTGGTAAAACTAATCCTGCTTAAAGAGAGCTTAACACGCTGAGAAAAGAAAAATCAACAATGCTCACAAGCAGACATGATTATATGATACACTTCCAGACTGATAAGCGAGGGCCTATAGAACTCTAATATACATATTTTTCTCTAGGTTTTCTCTAATGTGATACACCTGAGAGATTAAAAACTCATTCACAGCAGGAGGACACCCAGGTGTTTACTGACCTCATATGTTCATGCACCATACGGCTACATCAACCTGTTCGCTTCTGTTTTCCAGTGCTATAGAACAACACTATCTTACTGTACACAGCAGGAAGTCAGGCACACAGACTCACCACCAAGGGTGCGAACTTTCTCATGCTATATGGTTACCTCAGGCTACGATCCCAGGTTGTTCAGGCCAGTCAGAATTAAAATGTGCTCTTGCTTCTAAATCCTGAACTGCGGAAAACAGTTTGCAGAAATAAATGTAGCCCCCCCGTATTACCTGCCATCTTTAAACATTGCAAATGGAATGTTAAAAGAACCATTCCCTCTGTCTGTTGCTACGACAACAGTCTGGTTTTGGCGATTTGGTTTTTTTATGAACCTAATTTGCAAGCGACACATACCATTTGCATTTTTTTTTGTATTTTAAATATTGTCGGTAAGACATCGGAGGTTATGGTAGAGCTTGTTAATTCTCCTCATTACAATGCCAAAGTGCCGTGCTGTCGCGTTCGGAAGCTGATTGGCTGTGATTTTTCAGCTAAACATCTTGGAACATAAACACGCGATAATCAAGAGCGGGGCCGCTCTAATCAGAGTCGAAGCCTATTATTCATGCCATTTGAAATATGTCACCTAGCGTCGCGCTCAGGAACTCCCTCCGCAGAGCGGGTCACTCTCGCACTCAGCGGCGCCTACGCCGCCAGTCACTTTTTTATCCACTGTAGGCGAGTAGTGGGCCTACCGCAAAAGGTCAGGTGAGGTGGTAATTAGAGAGAACTTGCGTGCTTCCACAAAAGAGTAAGATTAAAAGAGTAAAATTATCCATTCACTCATTTTAATCTTCTGATTCAATGCTCAACACAAACGACGGTGAAACAGAGATAGTGACCTGTACGAACAATAGGGCCGAGCAAAGAGGGGCGGAGGAAACGGAGTTGGGGGATGCGAGAAACAGAGATACTCTGAGAGAAGATAATGAGAGGAGAGACGTGAAGACAGAAAAGAGAACAAAAAGAGAAAAGGCGAGGGAGTGAGCAAGGGAGGGGGTAGAGAGAGGAGAGAGAGATGGAGAAAAAGAGGAGAGAGAAAGAAGAGGATAAGGAGAAAGAGAGTAAAGAGGGAGCTTGCGCGCGAGAGAAAACAATACTGATCTTGGCCTTTCTCTGGCTGCTGTGATTGGAAAAATCCTGCCATTCAGCCTTTGCCCATCCACACATCAGCCTCAGAGCCGAGGCAGCCGGTTTGAAACGGAGCCTGGCTCCTCATCAAAAGCACATTCTCCTATTCACAGACCCACAAGCGCCGCAATGCCTTTTGTTCGTCCAGCTCCAGACAGAGAGGCCTACACCATCTGATATCTCAACCGGTGTATCAGAGGCTGGATCTCGCCTGTTGAAAACCCTCATTCACTTCTGCCTCAGTGGAAAGAAGGGATCAGGCTTGGTGCCTTGTACTTAGCAAATTACATTTGCAACCAGGGGGAATAAATACTAGTGATAAAGACTGCTCCAGTGTTCTCAAATCCATTAGAATCTCATATTCACACATTGCAGAAATCACATTACAACCAGTCTAATATCATTTCCCTGGGTTTTTTGGCAGTGCCGTACCGTGGGTGAGGCAGTAACATCAAACATAATGGATTTTTTCTTCACTTGTTCTTTTTTACCTCCCCCACCACCATATGCTGCTCGGACTGAAATTCCGTTAGTGGGCTACGTTAGGATGCCTTCGCCATTTCAATTTCCGTTCCTTTTTCTTGTCCTCTTCTTTCACGTACCCCCACCTTGCGCTCGCTCTCCCCCCCTGGTTATAATATCCAATATTATTTGCAGGTGTTACATTATAATCCAGGGCTTCAGAGAAATACAGAACACTGAACCTCTGACATATCTGCTAATCTGACTCATATCTACTGACCACAGAGGGCACCACAGCCTTCTTTCAAACACTGCAGACAAATGGCCAGCAGGGCGCAGTGCAAAATGGGCCTTGGCGTGGTCGCAAGAAGTATTTAAAATATGTCTTAATTTTAAATGGCCAAGTAACTTGGACTAAGACCAAGACCAACAGCGCAAACCAAGTACAAAACTGCCTACTAAATGTGTAGGGCTGTAGTGCAGTGCCGAAAAGATAGGGATGTGCACTAGGAGGGTTCTATTAAAGCGCATCGTATTAGGTCAGTCAACACAAGCCTTTTGATTCAATATTCTCCAACAATTAACGAACACTGCATTCAACAGACCTGAGCAAAAAGACACTTCATTACTTTGTACAACATGAAATGTCATCAAACAAGCAAGCAATCAGTTTCTGCAATTCCTATTTACTTTAAAATCTAGAGCTCCTCATTAGCATAACGGTGCTATCTCCACAAATTTACAGGAGAAGAAAAACCTTGAAAAAAAGTCAATGTAAAAGTACTCAATTACAAGTAATTGTGGAGCATTTCTATTGATCCATTCATCATAGATCAGATTAAAGTTATGCTTAAGTAAGCTTAGTAATAACATATTAGCTAGTGGCTAGCACACCATTATTAAAAAACTGTGCTTATATGTTTTACACTAATAAATTCAAAAACATTAAGATGGGGGGACGGAAGGTCAATCACACTGTGCTTCTGTTTAAGTGTAGGAAAAGCATCTTTTGGGCAGAGTAGATTCACAGTGCAGAGTTTCCACAAAGCTACTTTAGGCTGGTGCTAAGAGACAGTACCATTGTAACGGTCAGTCAGTTGTGCTATCTATATATAGTGTATATATAGATATGGGAGGTCCTACATGTCCACAAAAACCAACACAACAGACTCCTAGAACAGCTTTTTTCCAACTGCAATAAGGTTACTCAATTCTTAGTGTACATCATTACAGGTTGTCTATAATACTTCCAACCTTTGTAAGAATGCACTATGTAATATTACACAGTATTAAATGTTGAATATTGTGTATTGTTTACTGTATATGTATTATATTGTATTTGTTGTATATTGTATATTTTTGTTGTATTGTGCTACAACAGAGCTGAATTTTATCTTGTTGCACCAGGTGCAATTACAGCCAACGTGTCCTGTGGCAATAAAGATTCAATAAAGAATCAATCACTGAAGGCCTGTCTTACCTATGATCTGGTTGGTCAGCATAAAAAAAAAACACAGCTCAGCTCCTTAATCGTTTCAATTATTGCTGTTAGTTTTTTTTTGTTGTTTTTTTTAAAGGGCCTGGAGCGCAACCACATGGAGCACACAAATCAAGAGGCCCCTAGTGCACAACAGCAGCCGATAACACATCTCTACTACTGACAACAATAGGAAAGAAGAACTGTTATTTTTCTGTTGTATTGAAAAAATGGGCTGAACAATAAATACACATACATAATAAAATATTCCACATTTTAATTATAAGAATTACACCAACCAGCCATAACATTAAAAATGACCACTTTCTGATATTGTGTAGGTCCCCTTTGTGCCACCAATGTGTCTCGAACCCACTTCTGGAGGCATGCACGCCACAAGAACTCCAGAAGACATAGTCAGAGCTGTTGTTTTCAGCCGTAAGCACCCCACAAGACCTGCCTGCTGCTTTGGAGATGCTGCTTTGTCATCTAGAAATCACAGATTGGCCCTTGTCTAAGTGGCTCAGATCCTCATGCATTTCTCCTGCTTCCAACACCTCACCCTCAAGAACTGACTGTTCACTTGCTGCATAATATGCCCCACTCCTTGACAGAAGCCAGTGTAATGAGATAATCAACATTATTCATTGCACTTCACTATAGTGGTTTAATATTATGGCTGATTGATGTATTCTTTCAGCATGTGTTTAGTGTGCCTCTGTCTAGCTGCTATGACTACTGCCATTGTTAGAAGTCTGCCAACAACATGCATTTGATACACCACAATTAGACTCCTGGTTTTAAGAAGCGGAGAAAATGTATGCAAAACTGTCCAGTGAAACCTCAGGATATCAAACAGAATATGCAACCAGTCACATTTCTAATATCAACCACCAATTGTTTTGTGCGATCTTCACATTTTTTCAGTGTAATCTTTCATCAAATGCACAAACACGAGGGAATGAAATGAACAGGAACGCAATGCATAAACTGTTTGTTGACACTTGTATGTCACCTTGCCATTTACCGCTTTTGCTTTTCGGGAGGTACAAGGTGTCCTATCTGTGCCTGAAACCTGTCATAAAAGGCTTAAAACACATGGGCCACGATGTGCATTGTATATAGCTTATATTATACTATAGCTTTACCCTTACAGACCAGCTCTAGAGAGATTAAGGCGAGTAGGACTTCCTTAGCATGGACACCAAAATTCACAGGTCCCCTGTTAAACACATTCGCTGAAAGCACAGTAATATCACCTTATGCAGGTGACACCGTGGAAGCAATTAATGTTGGCGCATGCCTTAATTGCCCTCTCTGGCATCCTTTGGTGCATAAATTATTAGCGCTACCATAGCTAACATTTACCAGAGACACTGGGAACAGTTTCGTAGCGGATGCAGAGCTACCGGGGATAATGAAGGATGCCAAGGTGAATCGTTTCAGTGCATAAACACAACTGGCCTCTGCACCTCAGAGCGCAGGAGGGAGGGAGAGGCAGAGGGAGAGGGAGAGAGAGAGAGAGAGAGACATGGGAAATTTACCATTACTCCACATATATGCTAATGCTTTATACTGCGTCCCTCGCTCTCTGCATCATGCATATGGTAATCAGTGTAATAGGGTGTTCTATTCTGCTCCTGCTGACCGCCATAGGCAATGCTAAGAAGGTGAAGCTTCTGATGCGCTTCATTTCAAGATGTAGGACTCAGCCAGTAACACAAATGACCCCTGCTCATGGGTAGGGCTGCAGCGATATGCCAGTTTTAGGTATACCATGGTATGAAAGCCGATGGTTATCATACTGTGTTAACATGCTCTTAACGCCTGAATTGGGAAAAAAGCAACCAAACAATCAGTTGATTAATAGCAGCTATGTGCAGCTTATTGGACAACTACTACTTTACCACAACAACACTAAACGGTGATCATTTAGACCTATTGCTGGCATAGACATTAAACTGTACAAAAACTAGGGGTATAATATCTTTATACTGAAATATTATGGTATCGTGTTTTGCAGTACTGTATTCATTCTTAAAAGCACAGTATTGATTTTAGTATATAGTTTACATGTAAAGATCGGTGGCAGACAGTGGTTTATTTTGTGTTATGTCTAAATACAGCAAATTGTATGTAATGTATGATCAATGACGGGGGAAGAGCTTCCTCCTATAAAGCCCCCCAACTCTGGACACAGTCTCCGTGTTGAAATCTAAATTAAAAACATACCCTTTTTGCACAAGCTTTCAGATAATCCACCAGTGTACAATAATGTTTTCCACTGCTAATGTAGCCTGTCTTTATACCAACACTGTTCTGAACTGCTCTGATTACAGGTTCTGATCAGGTGCTGATGCGAGTCCATTCATGATTGGGGGCTGGTGCCTACCTACCCTCTGGGTCAATTTTATCCAACAAACAAACAAACAAACAGTGGTTACCTGAAGAAAAAAGTTTTTTTTTAGCAATAGCTGGTGTTCTAAAACTAACCCTAACCAAAGTGGTCATTGTGATCGTAAAGATCGTAAAGCTGTTTGGACAGAATCAGGTCTGGTCATTAA